>NC_143578.1:61859197-62188765 GCF_048544385.1 Mastigoproctus giganteus | reverse complement strand
GGTACTACCTCAGCCATAGACTTATCCATCTGTTCAGCATCTCTTTTTGCAAGCAATGAATGGTTAGTGCTGAATGATCCATTCCACAGTGACCATTTTCCTATTATCAGTTCAATTCAAACACAGGTCGTGTCATGTCCTAAAGGCCGTACTTCTTGGAACTTTCATAAAGCAGACTGGGAAAACTACTCAACTTGTGTCCTACTCGACACTCAATATGTTCAACAACAACATATTGATGATGTAACTAGTCACATTACCAGCCAAATCCTATCTGCAGCAGAAATTTCCATCCGAAAATCGGACCAGTGAAAGCGCGTACACAAAAATCAGTGGCGGAATGCGGATTGCTCCAAAGCAAAAGTAGAAAAAAACTGTCCTTGGAACCAGTTCCACAAATGCAACTACTGCCAATCTAATTTTTTACAAAAAACTCAGAGCAAAAGCAAGGCAAATTAGGAAGAAAGAAAAACGTGACTCCTGGATTAACTTCGCAACAACTATTAACAAAAATACTGACATTCAAATTATATGGAAAACAATTCAAGCTCTCAGTGGGAAATTTCTACCACAGCAATCTCCGATAATACAGTGGAATGGGAAGGACCTGTCCTCTTCTACTGACATTGCAAATGCTTTAGCAGAATCGTTTTATAACATTTCCGCCTCTTCCTCGTATGTGACCTCCTTTCAATGCATTAAATCTGATGAAGAACATCATAAATTTAATTTTTCAACTAGACTCTCACTTCCGTATAACCACCCTTTACTATAGCTGAACTCAAAGAATCCTTGAGTAAATATCCAAATAGTGCAGCAGGACCAGACGGCATTCACTACAGTATGCTGAAGCATCTATGTGAAGTTGATCTCTACATATTATTACTCTTTTATAACCGGATCTTTTCAGAAAATACATATCCTCTGTCATGACGTCATTCCTATATTTGTGCTATTTCAAAATCAGGTACAGGTCCTTCTCTAGTTGAGAATTACAGACCAATATTGTTGACAAGCGGTTTGGGCAAAATCTTTGAAAGGATGGTTCATAAGAGGCTCACCTGGGTTCTAGATTCTCAAAATATTTTTTCTGATCACCAATATGGCTTCAGTGAAAACAGATCTACTCTAGATTTACTACTCAAAATTGAATCTAACATACGTAACACTTTTGTCATGAGGCAACATCTAGTGATGGTGAACCTAGATATTCAGAAAGCATTTGATACCACTTGGCGTTATGGTATTATTAAAGATTACATCAGTTGGGGCTGAGAGGCTACCGTCCTCAAATCATCCAGAACTTTTTAAGGTTTCACACCTTTCAAGTCCGATATAGAAACGTGCTTTCAGCATCTCACATTCAAGAAGAGGGTGTCCCACAGGGTTCTATCCTATTTGCGATTCTGGTCAACAACATATTGGGAGAACTTCCAAAAACCATCCAAATATACATGTATGCAGATGACCTCACCATATCCTGCTAGTCACAAAGTATGAATACTGTTGAAAGACAGTTACAAATTGCTCTTGCCAGAATAGAATCATGAACCTTACGTAATGAATACTGTCTTGCTGAGCAGAAATCCACCACTAGTCACTGGTGCCTCTGTAGCCAGGTGGGCAGGAGCAGCAGTGCGTAGCACACACTTCTTGATTAGACCGGGGTTCGAGCCCATGACCACCAAATACGGAGGATGTGAAAAGGTCAGGGAATGACCACCACATATCCCCGGAGCAATATGGCCTTAGTTGCTAATTATCCTAAAAACCAAATAACAAACAAACAAACAACCACTACTGACTTTTTTTGCAAATTACAGTCACAGCATCCCGATCCTGAGCTAAAGATCAATAACATTTCAATTCCTCTTGTTCACTCTGTCCGTGTATTTGGCCTTGTACTGGATAGGAAGCTGAACTTTCAAACACATGTGGCGTATCTTCGAACTATCTGTTTGAAAAAGTCGAATATTCTCTGGTGTGTTGTCATCCACGTCATGGGGTGCTGATCGACAATACCCTGATCCATCTTTATCGAGCTCTCATCAGATCCCGCTTAGACTATGGCTCTCCAGTATATGACTCTGCAAGAAAAACTACTTTAGAGCGATTGAATACGATCCAGCACAGTGCGCTGAGAGTTTCTCTAGGGGCTTTCAGAACCTCCCCAGTTCAGAGCCTTTATATCAAAGCTCATGAACCTCCTTTACATCTTCAGAGGAAAACATTACTTTTGATGAATGCTGCAAAAATTTGCAATCTTCCCTCCCACCCTAGTTGGAGATGTCTGTACAATACCGAATGGGAGTCATTTTATAACAGTAAGCCAAATAAAAACCGACCTGCTCCACTTAGACTTAAAACTGAGTCAAGCATGGAATATAGAAATCAGCAATATATTTCAAGACATGACACCTCCTGATCCGCCTTGGACAAATATTTCTGCAAATTATGATGAATATTTTCAAAAGTGGGGGAAGCACACCTTGTCCCACTCCAATATTGCACAATTACATGAAACTGATTCTTCTAACTCAGAGGCCTTTAAAATCTATAAGATGGATCAATAACTGAGATCCAAGTAGGTGCTGTGGCAGTCTTCCCTTCATTCAACATTTCTGTTTCATTACCATTAGAATGCAGTATCTTTATGCTATAAACTTAGCTCTTCATCAGATTACTGAACTTTTATTTACTCCTGTTTTAATATACACTGACTCACTCAGTGTTGTCACTGCTATAACTAGTAGTAACAACTCCTCTCACCCTATAATAAAACAAATTCATTCTAAGTTGCTTGCTTGTAATGAGTCGAACCAAACTGTGACATTCTGCTGGCTCACAGGACATTCTGGGATAGCCGGCAATGAGAATGCAGATCTTGCAGCCAAACAACCAGAAACTACTATTTCTCAAACCTTTCAAGTTCCATATACAGATTACAAACACATCATCCATAAAGCAAGTTATAATAACTGGTCACTAATGTGGAAAGTTTATCCAGGAAACAAACTCTACCAAATAAAACCAGAACCAAAGCTGTGGCTATCCAGCTTCCAAAAAAACAGGCGTGATGAAATAATTTTAGGAAGGCTAAGAATTGGGCATACTCACTTCACTCACCTGTGTCTGTTAATGAATGACAGTGCTCCCCAATGCTCATCATTTATTGGTAGACTGCTCCCAGTTTCTAAATATCCGTTCAAACACCTTTAAATCATTTTCTAAATCACAGTTATCATTAATGCAGATTTTTGGAGATGAACCTAATAAAACAGAACTTTTTACCTTCCTAAATTGTATAGGTATATATCATATAACACCTATTTCAATAAATTTAGTATTTTGTACTAACCATTTGAAAGACACAATATGGCCCTGGCAGCCTATGTGTCGTAAAACTCCATAGCAACAACAAAAACTTATTGCTTGGTCACTGGTGGCACCGCTCCTGCCTCCACGTGGCGGGGCTGATAACCTGAATATAAATTCAATACTCGGCGAAAAGGAGCAATTATGGATCATTAATATCACTGACTGTAGAGCCTATGTGCTCGCATGAACTTGAGTCATCTCAAGCAAAAAGAATCAAAAAAGATGATTCTTCATATGACCTGCCTGCTTTTTTAATTTTACATTCTTTATCAATGAAACCTCTTAGTAGCTTATCTCCATTTCTTGTACAGAAAAGCCTAGAGGCTGTAGCAGGTACTCCCAAAAGTGTCAAACGACTTCGCTCAGGTGATCGTCTTATAGAAACTTCCAATCTCAGTCATTCTAGACAGCTCCTGAAGCAAGTGACCTTCGGAGGTATTCCCATTTCTGTAACCCCACACAGAACATTAAACACCTCAAAAGGGGTCATTTCAGAATGGAATCTCCTTAATGTTCCTGATTAAGAAATTGCTGAAGAAGTTAAGACAACGCATCATAAGTGCCAAAAGAATAATGACCAAACAAGATGGTGTGTTTACACCTACAAGAAATGTTATCCTTACCTTCAATACTCGGAATCTCCTGGCAACAGTTAAAGCTGGCTGCTTTTCCTGTAAGATCCGACCATATATTCCAAATCCACTTAGTTTATACTCCGGCACAACAAGCAAGTCAGTAGAGTTTACAATAAATCGTCAATACAAATATTTATCGTATTTAGTAGTCACGGGCTTGAACCCCGGTCCACTCAAGGAATGCGTGCTATGCACTCTCGCTCCTGACCAGATGCTTTAAATGCCAGAAGTATGGTCATTCTCAAACAGTATGTCAAGGTAAGGCCATTTGTCCCCTGTGTGGCTCACAAGATCACTCCCAAACTGAATATACAGCAGAAACACCAAAGTGTACCAACTGCCAGGGTGCTCACCCTGCATTTTCTAGAACTTGCAAATCATGGAAAATGGGGAAAAAAATACTAAAGTACAAGGTAGAGAAAAATGTATCATACCAAGAAGCATGTAAACAGATATTAAACATAATGCCTTCCAAATCATATTCCAATGCAGTCAAAAACACTAAAGAGTTTTCAACACAGACTTACATTACAATTCCCCCTAAATTATCTCTTGCTCAATGGGCCAGATCCATCCTGATGGATGGTGAGACACTAACAGCAACAGCAACAAAGACCGAGAGTACATCAAATTCTAATACAAAGCCATCCAAGCCACAAGACAATGCCCCCAAACCAGGAATGCTATCAAAGGAGAAAGATACACACCTTACGCAGAATAAACCAACTGATTGAACAATGGAAATTGATGAGAAGTCAGATAAAGAAGATGCAGTTCTCCTGCTACATGCTG
Source organism: Mastigoproctus giganteus (assembly GCF_048544385.1). Lineage (NCBI taxonomy): Eukaryota > Metazoa > Arthropoda > Arachnida > Uropygi > Thelyphonidae > Mastigoproctus > Mastigoproctus giganteus. The sequence continues at coordinate 62,183,960 of NC_143578.1, read as the reverse complement.
ATGACGAGATGGATATTACTCATCCAGTTTTTCCAAAACGAGAAAAATATAAACAGGATCGAGGGAAAACAAAACGATCAGATCAATCTTCCTAACCTAAATCCAAGTGATGCAGAAAATAATTCAATGGAATTGTAGAGGCCTAAGAAGCAATCTTGATGAATTAAAATATTTAATGCAACAGCACGATCTTGCAAGCATTTGTCTACAGGAAACATATCTATCATCATTATACTCCACACTTCTCAGGATACACACTATACAAAAGTGACATGTTCTGAATCTCCAGCAAGAGGAGGAGTAGCCATTTTAGTTCACAGTAATGTACCTTCCAAATCTATCCAGCTTTGTACTACTCTGGAAGCAGTAGCCATTCATATTGTTGTTGGCATTACTCTCACTCGTCTCTATTTCTTTTCCACCAATTGCTTCATGTTCCACTGCAGAACTTGACAATCTATTAAACCAATTGCCCCATCCTGTATGCTTTCTAGGTGATCTAAATGCTCATCAAATAGTTCTGCTGGACCAGATGGCATTTACTACATAATGCTTTGCCATCTCAACTCCAACTCAAAATTTACTCTATTAAAATTTTACAACAGAATATTTGAAGAGAATATTTACCTTGATGATTGGCATCAGTCAATAGTGGTAGCCATAGGAAAACCTGGAAAAGATGTTTCCTCTCCCAACAGTTATTGCCCTATATCTTCGACGAGCTGTTTAGGAAAAATACTAGAAAAGTTCACAGGAGACGTGTCTGGATTTTAGAAGATCAAGAAGCTATATCATCATCATTATTATCAGCCATTTTCAATCCACTGCAGGACGAAGGCCTCTCCAGCAACTTTCCAGTTCCTTTGTTTTGAGCACTGACCATCCATTTACTACCCAAAAACTCATGAATTTCATCTATCCATCTCCGCCTTTGTCTTCCAGGTTTTCTTCTAGCTCCTCTTGGGTACCATTCTGTTATTTTCTTAGTCCATCTGCCATCATGTCTTCAAGCTATGTGTCCTGCCCAAGACCATTTTAGTTCTTTAGTTTTGATAAGAGTGTCCTTTACTTGAGTTTGCTGCCTAATCCATGTGTTTCTCTTCTTATCTAACAGTCTGATTCCCAATATAATTCGTTCCATTGTTCGCTGTGTAGTTCTCAGCTTCTCTTCCATTCTTTTGGTGAGTGCCCAAGTTTCACTTCCATAAGTCATGGTGGGGAGTATACATTGGTTCATTATTTTACGTTTCAGACAAACTGGGATATTGCTTTTCAGTATGTGACTATATTTCCTGAATGCTATCCATCCAAAATTTATTCTTCTCTTGACTTCCAGCCATTTATCATTATTACAGCTAATAACTTGTCCCAGATAAGTATATGACTCCACCTTTTCAATTACTGCTCCTTCAATCATTATTTCCCTTTCTGTGGCATACTTGTTCATCATTACTTTTGTTTTAGCCATATTCATCTTTAGTCCAAAATCCTTACTAACTGTGCATAACTGATTAAGATTTTCCTCTAATTCTTTGGGATCGTGGCTTATGACCACAATGTCATCTGCAAATCGTAAATGGTTTAGGTACTCTCCATTCACATTGACTCCTTTCTGTGACCAGTCTAATCTTCTGAAAGCTTCCTCAAGGGCAGCAGTAAACAGCTTCGGAGATATTGTGTCTCCTTGTCGCACTCCTTTCTCGATTTTAAATTTCCTACTGTCTTTGTCTAGTCTAATAAAGGAGGTAGCACTCTCATCTTTTTTTCTTCAAAATCATAATGTATGGGGTATCTATGCCTTGTCTTTCCAGTGCCCGAAACATTGCCTTATACAAGGGCATTTGACTTATATAAGGGCATTTGACTCCTGTATTGGAGTCAAATGCCCTTTCATAATCCACAAATGCTAGGAGGAATATTACAGCTTTCTGAAAGTGACAAAGTGATAAAGATGCTATAACGGCGCACCAATTTGGCTTCCATCGTAACAGGTCTACAACTGATATCCACATCAAAGTTGAAGCTTACGCTCGAAATGCTTTTGTTAAAAAAACAGCACAGTGGTAATTATAATTTTTGATATTACCAAACCATATGGAGATATGGAATCCTGCAAGATTTAAAGTCTTGGACTGAGAGTTTCATTAGGAATTTTCTCCACCTGAGGACCTTTCAAGTACAATTCCAAAATGAACTGTCCACAATTCACACTCAAGATGAAGTACCTCAAGGGTCAATCTTAAGTGCCACACTTTTTGCATTACGTACCAGCTGCATTACATGAGACATCCCAGCTACGGTGGAAACCTACATGTATGCAGATGATCTTGCTATCTCCTGTCAGTCATTGAGCATGGCTACTGTTGAAAAACAACTACAATTAGCAATAACTAAAATTTAAGCTTGGACAAAATGAAATGGCTATCAATTAATGGAGGGGAAAACAGCAGCAATACACTTAAGTAAATTATGATCTCTTCATCTGGAACCGGTATTAAAACTGAAAGGCAGAGAAATACCGATGACAGACTCCATAAGATTATTGGGTTTGATTTTTGATACCAAATTAAATTTTCATAAACATGTAACCTATCTATGAACTATGTGCCTCCAGAAATTAAACATCCTTCGTGCAGTAACATCTTGGGGTGTTGACAGACAGTCATTGCTGAATTTATATTGTGCTCTTATCCAGTCACGATTAGATTATGGAGCTATAGTATATGCATCAGCTAAAAACAGCATCTTGCAGTCTCTGAACACCATTCAACACAGTGCCCTTCACTAGGTGCCTACAGAACCTGTCCAGTTCAGAGTTTGTATGTGGAAGCACATGATCCCCCCCCCCTTCTGTATATTGGAAGGCAAAGCCTACTCTGCCATTATGCTACCAAACTAAGAAGCTCTCCATCTCATCCTTGTTGGGTATACCTCAACCAACCTCTTTGGACAACACTCTATGAATTCAAACCTAATGAACCCAGGCCTGCTGTGATGCGTCTTCAAAAAATAACAGAGAAGTGGGAAATTGATCTGAACAAAATTGAAGAAAATGCAAATATGCATCTATCTCCATGGGATAAAGATGATATAGACACTGGTCTATATTTCACTCACTGGTCAAAAAGCACCATTCCATCATTTAACATCCAACAGCTACATGCCAACCACACTTTGGAACACACTGGAAAACTCATAATCTATACAGATGGCTCTAAATCACACTCACATGTAAGTGCAGCAGCTGTTTTCCCTTCACATGTAGTTTCAAAGTCTCTTCCACTTGAATACAGTATACTTTCTGCAGAATTATATGCCATCCAGCTTGCATTAAGTGAAATATGTCAGCAGTCATCAATTTCTGTCCTAATATATTCTGATTCGCTCAGTGCTATCTCAGCCATACAGGGTAAACATCATTCATGTAATCCCATCCTACAACCAACTAACCAACCAGGCCATTTTTTAGCAGATTCAGTCCCATTCCTCTTCCATTTGCATATGTCACTAACCGTTGACCTAAGGATACCCAGAGTGACTGAGATGTCTCGTACAGAATGCTTGCTTATGTGGCATCCTACTATCATTCTACATTGGAAGCCTGCTAATTCTGTTGAACATGTCATCTTGCTTGCTCACTTTTGCAGTTGTCTGTTCGAAGCCCAGTGTGCATATTTTGTAACAGGTTCTGTGATGTTGCGTGCATAGGACCTGTTTCCACATCCACAGAGGGGTGTCCAGATATTAATGGTAGGGCAGTGTATATGCTAATGCACCTAAAAAGTGAGCAGTGCTTACAATGAAATGTTTTTTGAAAAAAAAAAAAAAAATTAAATTGTATATTCTTTACTTGATGTGTAAAAGAATTAAAAAAAAAATCTTTTGGTAGTTCTGTCATAAGCTTTTTAAAATTGCAGTCATGGCAACATTAGCATTAGCATTAGTAGAGGCATTTGATGCAAGAAAGCAAGCTTATGCAGTATCAGCCAAAAAAAAAAAAAAAAAAACCCACTTCCACTTCACCCCTCTGTTCGTTCAAAATACCTGTCCAGCTGAGCCTTAAACTTATTTAGGCTATCAACCTCCACCACAAGGGATGGCAGTCTGTTCCACCAACCAACCACCCGCTGGCTAAAGGCAAATTTCCGCACGTCTATCCTACATCTGTCTTTCCTCAATTTGAATTTATGCCCTCTCAGGTGATTTTTCTGAGCTAGAGGAAGAATCCCATCAGCATTGAGCATGCTTAAACCATTCAAGGCTTTATACACCTCTATCAGATCACCTCGCTGGTGCCTAGTCTCCAGACACTGTAATTTGCAAAACTTAAGCCTTCCTTCGTAAGAGCACCCCTTTGTTCCATTCACTAATCTTGTTGCCCTTCTCTGTACTCGTTCCAGCAGCTCTACATCCTTCTTGAAATGAGGCCTCCAGACCTGTATAGAGTACTCTAGGTGTGGCCTGACCATTGCCTTATACAAGGGAATAATCACCTCCTTATCCCTGCTGGAAAAATTCCTGTATATCATTGACAATACTCCATGAGCTACTCTTGCAGCCCGTCTGCACTGCTCAGAGAACTTCATATCTGCCTGCACAATCACCCCCAAGTCCCTTTCATTCTCTACCACTGTCAGTGTAGTACCACAGAGTTGATACGTTGCTCTGGGGTTGCTGTTTCCCATGTGTAGTACTTTACATTTGTCAATGTTAAACTTCATTTGCCACCTCTCACCACCCCTTTATCCACAGCAGCAATTTGCCTCCAATGCCACACTGCTCCAATTTGTGCAGCAATCTTCCATGTGCAACAGTATCAAAAGCCTTTCTAAGATCCAAGTATATAATATCAAAGTTATTCCCTGCATCCAGTTCTTTTGTGATTGCATCATAGTATCCAATCAAGTTGGTCAAGCAGACTTCCCCTTAACAAAACCATGCTGTGTCTGAGCTATAACTGAAGTCTTGTCTAAATGATCCTGCAGTGCTTCTTTAACCAGTGCCTCCATTAATTTTCCTGGAACAGACGTAAAGCTCAAGGTCTATAATTACTTGTGTCAGCCTTTGATCCTCCTTTGTGAATTGGGGTCAAATTTGCACATTTCCAGTCTATGGGTACCTCCCCTGAGTCCAAGGAAGCTCTCATAATTATGGCTAAGGGTTTGCTTACTTCCTTTGCTGCCTCCTTTAATATAACTGGATAGATCCCATCCACCCCGGGTGCCTTTCTTGTGTTTATCTTCAACAGTTTCTCCTCCACTTTACTTCCAGTTATTTCAAGATTCTGTAGCTTACTGCTAGAGTTGAATACACCTCTGGCATTCCCCTTGCTGAATAACTCCTCATGTGTGAATGTCGATGCAAAATATTCATTTAGTTTGTTAGCTACCTGAGCAGGATCATCAACCGTTGACCCATCAATATCAAGTGGATCAATCTGATTCATCCCCTTCCTTCTAGAGTTTACATAAGTAAAGAACTCTTTGCTGTTTTTCTTTGCATCCCTTGCCAAGGATTTCTCGTAATCTGCCTTCGCCTGCCTAACCTCCTTTGTAACTTGGTTGCATATCAACTTGTATCTATCATAGGCTTCTGTGTCATGTGTTAATTTGTAAGTATCCCATGCATTTTTCTTCTCTGCCATATGCCTCATTAGTTCATCTGATATCCATTTTGGCCTAAACCTTGAACAATATTTCTTAGTTGGTATGTAAAGCCTAGTAGCTTCCAAGATAAGTTCTTTGAATGCTTCCCATTTTGAATTTGCTGTTGGTAACATCATCAGTTGGTCCCACTGTATAGAATTTAAATACTGTCTCAGTCCATCGTAGTCGCCTTTACGGAAGCAATAACCCTTCCCTTTACCCCTAATGGTAGTTACCTCTTTCAGTAACTCCCACTTCAGCACACTGTGATCACTGCCACCTAGTGGTTCATTTATCTGCAGATTCTTAATGCATGAAGAATCACTGATGATAATCAAATCAAGAGTATTACTCCCTCTAGTTGCCTCCCGAACATGCTGATGTAGAAAACAATCATCCAATAAATCCACAAAAGCCCTGCTAGTGTGTGAGTAACCAGCCCCCAAATTCCAATCAATATCTGGGAAATTAAAATCTCCCATTATAAGACAAAATGAAGTATAACATGTTTATTTATGTATAATTATTGCAACTATGAATATGATATTTTAGTGTTGCAAACTAAATAATCTAATTCACCAGAAGTAAAGAGATATCAGTCAGAAATTTTCATAAACATTACTATTATTGAGTATTGAAAAATTTAAATCTGTCACTTTATGCACCAAGCAGAATCAGTAATTGTGACATAATTCTGACAGATTAAATATCACTCAAGTGAAAAATAATTTCTCTTAGACTGTATAAGATATGAATTTTTATATTCTATTCAGTAGCGCTGTGTTCCTATGTGCCACCAGTAAGTAAAATGAAATTTGCCACCCTAAATGTTGAATACTGATTAGCGTTAACCAGTCAGAAATTAATATCAAAACAAAAATTTGGCGCCCGTAAGCAATGCTTACCTCACCTACCAACTTGCGGCGGCCCTGATTTTATTAATGTTTTGAAGGCTGAAAAATTCTACAGCCAATTAGTATTTCTTAAATGGGAAACTTACTGTTATTAAAATAGGATATCAGTATCAAATTTTGATTTCTTAGTTACAATAGATTTTTAACTAAGAAAATTTCCATTTGGAGGAGAAATTTAAAACCAAAATTTCTTGTATGTTTCTAGAAGATTTTTAAACTTTTGCATATGTTGAATTTTATTTCTATACTTAAATTTGCAGCTTTGTGGCGGCATTGGAATAATCCACCATAATTGTACTCCTGAATTTCAAGCAAGTGAAGTTTTGAAAGTTAAGGTAATATGTAGTTTACTTCATTAAGACAGCTCCCATCTCTAAAAAAGTATTATTTTTTTTTTTGTTAAATTATCATATTTTGATTATTTATCAGGAACTGTGAGAGGAAAGAAACAGTTCTAATTCAAACTTTCTTTAATGGTAATTGGCATGATGATTGGTAAGTCTAATTAGGTTGAAGCTGCTTCATAACAAAAATATACAAGGAGATTAAAACTTTACAGTTTGGAGTTTCAGCGCCTCCGTAGCCAGGTGGGCAGGAGCAGCAGTGCGTAGTACACGCTTCTTGATTAGACCGGCGTTCGAGCCCATGACCACCAAATACAGAGGATGCGGAAAGGTCAGGTAATGACCAACTCATATCCCCGGAACGATATGGCCTTAGTTGATAATGCTCCTAAAAACCAAATAACAAACAATCAAGCCCCTCGACGTGGGCACCTGTACGTGGTGAGGGGACCTCCCAGTGACGCTGCTGGACTTCCAGACTAGCATCACTGGGATCCAACGCCCACAGCCTAGGTTCCAGGCTAACATTAATGGAATCCGGCGTGTTTGCCGTGCGCTGCGACCCGTGGAAATTCGGAAAGGGGGATCTCCTGGTGGTTGAGGGGCCCAGCTTCAATACACCACTTTGGCCCCTGCTTCGACAAGACAGGAGGTCCTGGAAGGCCCGGCTAGGATCAATCGGCTAGTAGGCTCGCCTGCGAGGGTCAACCGTGTCAATGCCATGCCTCTACCCTCATGGTCCGAGGGACAGGATTCAGGCTGGTGGCAGTGCGGGTATGGTGTCTGGGTAGCCCTGGCGTTCCACTCCCGAGCGCATTTATTGCATGCCAGGTAGTAGGCGTCCCTTTGGGCTCCGTGGTGGGTGGGGTGCCCGGGCACTGAACCATTTCAAAACTTTATGAATCCTGATAAACTTATTTCTTCAGGGGCCCCAACCCGGTCCCTATCTGAAAATATAGATGACGAAACAGACAGCACTATTGCTACAAAGAGGCAGCGGACTGAACTACCATCAGGGCCTATCCCATGGTTCTTAATTATGCACTCCACCAACAAAAAACCGATTGGTAAAATGTCACCTTTCTTTATACAGAAAGGGTTAGATGGGTTAGCAGATTCACCAAAATCAGTTAAGAGGCTCCGTTCTGGGGATCTCTTGATTGAAACTAAAAATGACAGGCAATCTGAACATCTACTCCGAGTAACACCAATCGGAGGAATCCCTATAACAGTGACACCACACAGAACACTAAATTCATCGAGAGGTGTAATTTCAGAGTGGGATCTTCTCGACGTTACCGAGGAGGAAATCTGCTCGGAATTGAAGTCACAGGGAGTTGTTGCCATCAAGAGAATTAATGCGCGTAGGGATGGGAAACTGGTTAAAACCAGAAACATTATCCTGACATTCAATTCACCTAAATCTCCTGATGAGATTAAAGCTGGCTACATAAACTGCCCAGTGCGTCCATATGTTCCGAACCCTTTACGGTGTTTCAAATGCCAGAAATATGGACACTCGCAAATGGCCTGTCGTGGTTCCCTTGCATGCGCTCGATGTGGTGCAAAGGACCACGAAATAACTGGATGTTCAGCTACAAAAGCTGCATGTATTAACTGCAATGGAGAACACCCTGCATATTCAAGAGCTTGCCAGCGGTGGAAGGAAGAAAAGGAAATACGACGACTAAAGGTAGAACTTAACATCTCATACCAAGAGGCCAGGAAAGCAGTTAAACCAGTAAGTAGCGGTAAAGCAACATACGCCAAAAAGGTATCCAATAAATGCTCGATTGGCACCCAAACGGATATGACTGTGCCACCAAAAGAGTCATTCACGCCCATCACCCGCTATCTATTAAGTTCAGTAAAACCAGCACAGAAATCTCAGTCAGCTGCCACTCCAATATCGGTACCTCCCAGTGCTCAAGCTCTATCAAAAGCGAGCACTAAAGTAACAGTACAAAAAAATCAAGAGCCCATGCCAGGACAAGAAAAAATGGATGTTGAAATCAAGGAGGTACATGACGATTCAGTCTTGGAACTCTTTACGGAGGAAGAGATGGACACAGGACAGCACCCTTTCTTCCCCAAAAAAGACAAATCGAAGACTGATAAAAGTAAGCCCTCAGCACCTCGGAAGCCGCCTGATGGACCCACCAAGCCAAAATAATGGCTAAAATCCTACAGTGAAACTGTCGTGGATTCCGACGAAACATTAATGACATCAAGGCACTTCTGCAAAAGTACAAGCCATCGTGCTTTTGTGTACAGGAAACCTATTTAAAGGCAAATGATGACCCCACCATACGTAACATTACGATCATTAGTAATTACAGAATTGGGGACGGTCCTGCTCATGGAGGAGTTGCAATCCTCGTGAGCAACCAGATTCCCTTTCAGCCTTTGCAACTTACAATCAACGTAGAGGCTGTAGCAATTTGCCTTAAAGTGGGGTTTTTATTAACCGTTTGCTCTCTTTATTTACCACCTGGTATTGACATCCTCCAGGAAGACCTTGATGATCTCGTCATGCAATTGCCTCCCCCTTTATTATTTCTTGGGGATTTTAATGGACATAACACTCTGTGGGGTAGTACTAACATTAACGGAAGGGGACGAGTCATAGAGCGTATGCTCACTGACAATGACCTCTCCCTTCTCAATGTGGGAACAAACACGTTCTTCCACATGCCTACCCTTTCGTTTTCTGCCATTGATCTTTCTATCTGCTCCCCTTCTCTCCTTCCTTCAGCTATATGGGAGGTGGAAGAAAACCCATATGGAAGCAATCACTTCCCCGTGATAACCACCTTAACTAGTGGTAGACTGTGTCAGCCATTTAGTTTACCGCGGTGGAAGATTGATCAGGCTGACTGGAATGCCTTTCGACATCTGGCAAATCTTGACATCGCTACAGTCAGTCAGGAACATATCAATGATTCAGTCGCATACATTACAGAAAGTATTCTTCAATCAGCTGCAATTCCAATCCCAAAAACATCCAGCCGATTTCCACAATTTCCTAAACCTTGGTGGAATTCAGAGTGCACAACAGCAAAAAAGGCACAAAACAAAGCCTGGGGGATATTCCGTCGATATCCCACGACCGATAATCTAATATCATTTAAACGTGCACGTGCAAAAGCACGTTATATCCAACGTCAGAGCCAAAGGAAATCTTGGATCCGTTTTACATCATCCATAACCCAGATTGCCAGCTCAAAAGTAGTCTGGGACAAGATCCGGAAAATGAAGGGAAAATACCCACCGTGCCCTTCGTGATTCTCGAGCACAATGGATTCTAATTGCAGACTGAACTGCAGTTGTAAATACTCTAGGGGAAACATTTGCCAAAATATCTGCAATAACATCATTCCCTCCAGAGTTTTTGGCCTTGAAAGAGAAACGTGAGAAACATCCATTAAACTTCTCTTCAAAAGGGCTTGAACCATATAACAAGCCCTTTACACAGGAAGAGTTAAATGCAGCGCTCTTTCTTACGCACGCAAGTGCTGTCGGGTCCGATGACGTCCACTACGAAATGATAAAACATCTGTCACCACATTCTAAAAATCATCTAATAATTTTGTTTAACAGAATTTTTCTTAATAAACAATTTCCGGATTCCTGGCGGAAAGCAATCGTTCTTGCCTTCCCAAAACCAGGAAAGGATCCTAGATATCCAAGTAACTATCGTCCTATTGCTCTGACAAGCTGTTTGTGCAAGGTCCTGGAAAGAATGGTTAATGCCCGCCTTGTGTGATATTTGGAAACAAATGATCTGCTTTCCAGGACACAGTGCGGCTTCTGAAGAGACAGAACCACTTTGGATCATTTAATCCGACTTGAAACATACATTCGTGACTCTTTTATTAAATCCGAGCATCTGGTAGCAGTTTTCTTTGATATTGAAAAAGCGTATGACACAGCCTGGCGATTTGGAATATTAAAAGACCTCTACAACTTTGGTCTTAGGGGTAACCTTCCTCTCTTTATCAAAAACTTCCTTTCGAATCGTCATTTTCAAGTGCGTTTAGGATCCACTCTCGAGAGAGAGTTCTGTCAGGAAGAGGGAGTCCCACAAGGGTCCGTTCTAAGTGTCACGTTTTTTTTGCAATCAAAATAAACTCTATCACGGAACAACTTCCGCCCACGATAAACAATGCTCTCTATGTTGACGACTTTACTATATTTTGTCATTCATGCAATATGAGGGTCATTGAAAGGCAACTGCAGAAAACCATTGATCACCTTACATCTTGGTCATTGGCTAATGGATTCAGATTTTCATCACAGAAGACCATTTGTGTACACTTCTGTCGCAAACGTAATCTTCATCCTGAACCAGATTTAAGGCTTGGACAAAACAACATCCCAGTCGTAGCAGAAGTCAAATTTCTTGGACTTATTTTCGACAAAAAGTTGACATTTCTTCAACATATTCGTCAGCTTAGGACAAGGTGTGTTAAAGGGCTTAACATCCTTCGTGCCCTTTCGTCAACTTCATGGGGCGCAGATCGCTCTACCCTTCTTCGTCTCTACCGAGCCCTTGTCCGTTCTAAACTCGATTATGGGTCCCAGGTATATGGATCTGCTAGAGACAGTGTACTTCGGTGGTTAGATCCAGTTCACCATCAGGCCATTCGGACAGCCACAGGAGCATTTCGCACATCTGTAGTCCCATGCCTCTACGTTGAAGCAAATGAACCATCCCTATCTTTTCGACGTAAGCAGTTGTCTTTACATTACGCCTTTAAATTGAAAGCCCTGCCTGATCATCCCACGTTAGTATCAGTTTTTGAGCCACGTTGGGAAAATCTCTGTAACGCCCGTCAGACTGCCAACAGACCTTTTGGTATTCGGATCCAAGGGCTATTAAATGAACTAAACATGACGGTAGACGACGTTGCCCAGTCACCAAGGCAACTCCTTCCACCCTGGTATGCACATTTGCCAATGTGTGACTTCTCCCTCAAGATCATAGAGAAGGCTAATACACCGGCAGCCGTCTATCAACAACTATTCGCATCACATAGAGAGCAGTACTCTGACTTTCTGCCAGTCTATACAGATGGCTCAAAGTCAGAATCTTATGTGGGATCTGCTGTTGTATTTCTGCTGGATCCCAATGTGGCTTGGGATCCAGCAGAAGCGAATGTCAAATTCGGATTCAAAGGCAGAACAAAGCATCTGTCGGATCCGGGACAGGACCGGATGAGAGTTGTACCTCATCGATACTAGAGCCTGTAACACGCTCAATGAATCACAGTAAATCATGTACCTTTGGTAATCGCTATTTATAATGAACTCAAGGGCTATTTTAATTGCATGCAACTCTGCAGTATAAATGCTAGCTTCTTGCGGGATCTTGAATGATAATGTCTCGTGAGGAAATACGACAGCAGATCCCACATAAGATTCTGACTTTGAGCCATCTGTATAGACTGGCAGAAAGTCAGAGTACTGCTCTCTATGTGATGCGAAGAGTTGTTGATAGACGGCCGCCGTTGTATTAGCCTTCTCCATGATCTTGAGGGAGAAGTCACACATTGGCAAATGTGCATACCAGAGTGGAAGGAGTTGCCTTGGTGACTGGGCAACGTTGTCTACCGTCATGTTTAGTTCATTTAATAGTCCTTGGATCCGAATACCAAAAGATCTGTTGGCAATCTGACGGGCGTTATAGAGATTTTCCCAACATGGCTCAAAAACTGATGCCCACATGGGATGATCAGGCAGGGCTTTCAATTTAAAGGCGTAATGTAAAGACAACTGCTTACGTCGAAAAGATAGGGATGGTTCATTTGCTTCAATGTAGAGGCTTTGGACTGGAGATGTGCGAAATGCTCCTGTGGCTGTCCGAATGGCCTGATGGTGAACTGGATCTAACCACCGAAGTACACTGTCTATATTGGCATATTAATTTATTTTTTAGAGTTGCTTTATATTTCTAGTAACAATACTTTAGTTTAAATTGAATTTAGATAGAGATTTTGTAGGTTTTTACTTAGTAACGGTAAGGGCATCAAATCCACATGTGGACAGGTTTTGCAGCTCCCGCAAACAAAAAGTTTTTAATTATACTTAGCCGCTTTATTGACTTAATTGTTAGATTAAATTATTTTCTATAAGTAGCTTATAGACCTAGTCAAGCTCCTTGGTTTATTTTGAATTTAGATAACGTGATTTGGAAAGTAAATATCTCGTGTCCGTAGATTAACCTGCCGCCATTGTTATACGATACAACATGTGCTAGCGTAAGGTTTAACAGAAAACTAGATAGTGAGTATAGTAGTATCAATTAATCAGTAAAATTTATTAATCTTATTAAATTTCATTGTGAATTGAATTGTACTTTTTTAACTAAATAAATATAGCGACCTAGTTATTACAAACGTAACATCATAAATTAATAGATATAAGTTGATAGGGGATAAGAAAGTCATATAACGTAACTCGGAGATAACATTCGATACGGAATTTTATTGAACTTGATATTGGAATTTTATTGAACTTGAATAAAAATCATGACTCAGGCCAGAGCAGCAAAGCAAAAGGCTCAAACTAGTGGAGGTGCTGTGGCTCAGAGGAGAACTGAGGGGGGGTGGGGGTGTTGTTCTCTGAATCAGTCTATTGAAATGCACTGCTTGTTTGATGTTTGTGGACAATCAGGAATGGGACATGATATTGCCAACGGGAATGTCTTTGTGTGTGCGTGCGATGTAAGGAGTGCAAAAAAATCAGTCGCCAACTCGGCATTGTTATGCCGAGTTGGCCCCTGATTATGGGCTTATATGAGAGCTTGAAGGACAGGGTGGATGCCCTTGAAGGATTTAAATTGAGGGGCCCATCAAGTTCTCAGCTGCCCACATCAATGCCAGAGCTTGGACTTGAACATCGCGCAACACAGCGGCAACCCCCAAGGCAGAATGCGCTGGTCCCAAAGGAACTAGTTGTTGTAGGTGACTCTATTGTCAGGGAAACAGAGAACATTTTGTGCAAAAATGATAGGTGGAACAGGACCAGGGTATGTCTGCCAGGGTCAAAGGTTGATGACGTTGTAGGGCAGATATAATCCTTTAAAGGCACAAAGGGTGATATTGTTGTACACGTTGGCACTAATGATATTAAGAGTAGGAGACCGGCAGAATTACTTAACAAGTACAAGACAATGCTGAAAAAAAAGCCGTGAGTTAGGGTTGAATTTGAAAGTGTCTGCAATTCTGCCCAGACACGATAGGAGGGAATATATGATGAGGGCCTTATTGATGAATTCGGCCCTGGAGAGAGTGAGCAAGGCTCAAGGGGTAGAATTTTTCTCAGCCTGATCTGTGGTTGTTAACAGGAGAGACTGCTTCTACAGGGATAGTATACACTTAAATAGAAAGGGTGCAAGAATATTTGCTGATGCTATCGAGGCAGAGTTAGGTGGGTCGGAAAACTGCTAGCTTGGGGGGATACAATGGACTAATAGATTAACAGTAGCCACTAGCAGAGGTAAAAGTGATTCTTGCACTACTTCTATTGAAATGCAATTGAGCAGCAGCCTGGAAAGCAAGGCAATGGGAATTTCCAGGACTGCTGGGAGTCACAGTGGAACAAGTAAATACATGGGCTGTGTTAGGGTAACTAAGAGTGTGCATGTATACTTGCATGTACACCAATGCAAGGAGTATAGTTAATAAATTTGATGAGCTTGAAGTGCTAGTCAAGACATCAAAGGCAGATATTGTTGGGATGTCAGAGACATGGTGTCACACAGACATAAGCAGTGCAGAACTGGAATTTGGGGAGTAAAATGTGTACAGAAAGGATAGACAGGTCAGGAAGGGAGGAGGGGTTATGCTGTTAGTTAAGAAACACATAAAATTTAAGGAAGTGCATCCAATTGATGTTGGTGAACAATGCAATGTTGAGTCTGTTTGGTGTGACATAAGCACTGGGAAAGGAAAAATTAGAGTAGGTGTGTGTTATAGGCCTAATGAATCTGATGAGTATAATGAGCAATTGTGCAGAGAAATAGTGGGCCAGTAAATTAGTGTCTCTTATAATAGGGATTTTAATTTCCCGGATATTGACTGGAATTGGTGAGTTGGTCACTCACATACTAGCAAGGCTTTTGTGGATTTATTGGATGCTTGTTTTCTACAGCAGCATGTTCGGGAGGCAACTAGAGGGAGTAATACTCTTGATCTGATTATCAGTAGTGATTCTTCATGCATCAAGAATCTGCAGATAAAGGAACCACTAGGAGGCAGTGATCGCGGTGTGCTGAAGTGGGATTTACTGAAAGAGGTAACTACCATCAAAGGTAAAGGGAAGGGTTTTTGCTTTCGAAAAGGTGACTACGGTGGTCTGAGACAGTATTTAAATTCTATACGGTGGAACAAACTGATGATGTTGGCAACAGCAAATTCGAAATGAAAAGCATTCATAGAATTAATCTTGGGAGCTACTAGGCTTTTCGTACCAACAAAGAAATATTGTTCAAGATTTAGACCTAAATGGATGTCAGATAAACTAATTAGACATGTGACAGAGAAGAAAAATGCATGGGATACATATAAATTAACATGTGACAGAGAAGCCTATGATAGATATAAACTGGTCTGTAACCAAGTTACAAAGGACGTTAGGCAGACGAAGGCAGATTATGAGAAATCTTTGGCAGAGGATGCAAAGAAAAACAGCAAAGAATTCTTTACTTATGTAAACTCTAGAAGGAAGGGGATGAATCAGATTGGTCCACTTGATGTCGATGGTTCAACTGTTGATGATCCTGCTCAGGTAGCTAAGAAACTGAATGAATATTTTGCATCGACATTCACACATGAGGAGTTATTCAGGGAGGGTAATGCCAGAGGTGTATTCAACTCTGGCAGTAAGCTAGATAATCTTGTAATAACTGAGAGTAAAGTGGAGGAGAAATTGTTGAAGATAAACACAAGAAAGTCACCTGGGGTGGATGGAATCTATCCAGTTATATTAAAGGAAGTAAGCAAACACTTAGCCATAATTATGAGAGCTTCCCTGGACTCAGGGGATGTACCCATGGACTAGAGATGTGCAAATGTGACCCCAATCCACAAAGGAGGATCAAAGGGAGACACAGGTAATTACAAACGTGTTAATTTAACTTCTGTTCCAGGGAAATTAATGGAGGCACTGGTTAAAGAAGCATTGCAGGATCATCTAGACAAGACTTCAGTTATAGCTCGGACACAGCATGGGTTTGTTAAGGGAAGTCTTGTCTGACTAATTTGTTTGGATAGTATGATGTAGTCACGAAGGATGCAAAGAATAACTTTGATATCATATATTTGGATCTTAGAAAAGCCTTTGATACTGTTGCACATGGAAGACTGATGCACAAATTGAAGCAGTGTGGCATTGGATGCAAATTGCTGCTATGGATAAAGGGATGGGTGAGTGGGAGAAGACAGAGAGTGGTAATCAATGGACATTGCTCTTCATGGATTTATATTATTAGTGGAGTCCCTCAGGGTTCAGTGTTGGGTCCATTGTTGTGTTGTGTATTTATAAATGATATTGATGATGGTAGAGAATGAAAAGGACCTGGGTGTAATTGTGCAGGCAGATATGAAGTTTTCTGAGCAGTGCAGACGGTCTGCAAGAGTAGCTCATGGTGTCGTGTCATTGATATACAGGAGTTTTTCTAGCAGGGATAAGGAGGTGATTATCCCCTTGTATAAGGCAATGGTCAGGCCACACCTTGAGTACTGTATACAGGTCTGGGGGCCTCATTTTAAGAAGGATGTAGAGCTGTTGGAATGAGTACAGAAAAGGGCAGCAAGATTAGTGAATGGAAAAAAGTGTTGCTCTTACGAAGAAAGGCTTAAGTTTTGCAAATTACAGTGTCTGGAGACTAGGCACCTGTGAGGTGATCTGATTGAGGTGTATAAAGCCTTGAATGGTTTGAGCATGCTCAGTGCTGATGGGATTCTTCCCTTGCTCAGAATAATCACCCGAGAGGGCATAAATTCAAATTGAGGAAAGATGGTTGTAGGATGGATGTGCGGAAGTTTGCCTTTAGCCAGCAGGTGGTTGATTGCTGGAACAAACTTCCATCTGTCGTTGTGGAAGTTGGTAGCTTAAATAGATTCAAGGCAGAACTTGATAAAAATTTGTAGTGACTGGATGAGTGAAATAAGGGGTTTTTTTTTTTTTTTTTTTGGCTGATGCTTGCTTTCTTGCATCATGTGCCTTTGCTAATGCTATCAGTAATGACACCAGCAATTGACTAATCTGGAAGATAATTGAATGACTAATGGTAAATATATTTTGATTTCAGTTCCAAAATCTACTTTCTCTTTCCCTTGATAACTGCTCTTGAAGATATTCCTTCCTTCAGGCAGAGATTTTTTTTTTCTTGAGCATTTGCTACATCTGCTTGTGACAACTTTTTCTGCTAATCAAAACCTTAGCTGTAAGGTATTAAGATAAATTTCAGTATTTCCCAATTTCTTGCTTGTAGTCATACTTTCTGTCTGTTTGAGCTCATGAATTTTTCTTGATTGTACATATCCAATCTTGTTACACCAGTTTGGTACTTTAATCCTTTCTAAACTATGTAAGGATAAGTCATTTACACAAATTTTTTGATCATTCTCCGTTACTAGTTTTCTAACTCTAGAAAGAATGATATGCAGGAAATTATGTGTATTCTTAAACTATTTTCAAATTTCCTCACCTTGCTTCATGATGCTCAGTATAAAATAATCTACATGCGTACTTTTTTTTTTTTTTTTTTTTTTGCTGTGCGTAAGAAGCTAAATAGCTCAAAGCAAGTAAAATTTCAGTCAAAACAAAGCTATGAGAAAAATCAGCTCTAGAGCTGGTACATGTGTTTGTGTACACTTTGTACACAAACACAGAACAGTAAAGAAATTTTTTTATAGCTGTATTATGCAATTAAAAATTAATAATGCTGATTGAAAGTGAATTACATATGTGAGGTATGCAAAAATTTAAATTTTAAAATTTGCATATGCTAAGTTTTTTAATAAATATTTAAAAACTTTAAATATCCAGTTTTTTTTTTATTGTTTTTAGTATACAGGCTGCACAGAGTTAAAGGTATAAAAAGATTTAGTGACTCGATGATCTGAGGAATGGGCTGGAGTAAGGAATTTTTAAAAAATTACTATAATTTCAGCTCATTACGATAAAAATTTAGTTCTAATTTCAGTAGTTAAATTTTCAAAAACAGAAGAATTATTTTGATTTTTTTGTATATTCATAAATTTCTCATTTTAGTATTCATAATTGTCCATAGTAATACTGTTGACATTTATTTTTAAACATCTTGCTTTAAAATTTCATAATTGCAAAATCTGCTAAGTTAATAAAGAATAGTGATTAGTATTCATTAGTCATGTTCTTATATTTAATTTCATTTTGAGGAAAATATTAGCACAGATTTTATTTTATAACATAAAATCTATGCCATTATTTCCTCAAAATTAAGTTTGTATGTACTCAGTCAGTATGTTACATTTAATTTTTTTAAATTTTTTTCTAGAAATATAAACATGGTTTCATAAGAGATCCTCTTGTTTTAAGTCCCAATCACAAGGTACGAGATGTATTTGAAGTAAAAAAGCAGCATGGATTTGCAGGAATTCCTGTGACAGAAAATGGTCAGATGGGTGGGAAACTAGTTGGAATTGTTACATCAAGAGATATTGATTTTATGATGGATGATATGTTCGATGTTCCTCTTTCAAAGGTAAACAGTAATAAAATTTGCTCCTTTTCATTTAGTGATGTGGTTGATGCAGTGGTACCAATATTAGTTTATTAATACCCTTTGAATACTGATTTCTATGAGAACTAGTATTCATAGGATTCATTTGACATTCAGTTGGCATCTTATTGATGACTGGATATCATGAGATAGGCAATTTTGATTTCATCATAATCTCTTGTTTGTTGTTGCATATCCATTCTGATAGTGTGATTTGTATAGTATAACAGTAATGTTTTGCTATCACTTGAAAATGTAAATAATCAAAATGATAAAATATATCTTCTCTCCCACAATATATATGTATGCACTCAAAGTGCATACATATAACAGTAATATACTTTTTTTCAAAGAAGAGACGATGTTACCAGCTTGGCTACCAAACAGCAATTTGTGATTGTGCTGCATTTTCATTATTTCTGGACTCCTTCCTTGGTGTTCATAAATTGTAGGTTGCTTTATGCTATGTGCAATGCTTAGTTAATTTCTTGGATTTATTTGAGTTTAGAAATTATTCAATGTAAAATAATGCTTCCTTTTATTTTGTGCTTTTCGAGGAGTTTCTGCTTGAGTGGTGTATCATAGTAACAGTGGCTTGGGTCTTTGGATTGACATTGCTAAAAATACAGTTCTCCATACTACTGCAAATGAGAAATCCATCAACTATTAGAGTAATTGTGTTTGGGTTGCAACAAATCCACATTTACTCAGAAAATCCTCAACTCGTGTGGTCTCTTGACTAGTGATCAGGATCAATACAAGCCCTCATCCTCTTTGCTACAGATCATTCCTGTTAAGTTTGAAGACTTTCTTCAAATCAAGTTTTATGGATAGAACATAAGTATCATAAGAATCAAGATATCTAAAACTGTTGTACAATTTTATAAATTTGATGTCTGTTGTATAATGGACTAGGCTGTTAAACATGAAAGATGAACTTGTATCAATGCTGGGGGTCAAGAAACAACTTGCTACCTAGATAAATGCACTTGTCCGCATAAATATTTTTATGAAGTTTAAATTTTATGATGCCAGGTAGCTCTAAGAAACAATTAATATTTATTCTTAATTTCTCAGTTGCCCAAATCTGTGGCTTCATTCTGAGGAGGCCGATTTCACTTTTCATGCATACTGCATTTATATTATGAATTAACTGTGATTTTATGGCCAGTGTCTAGCTTTCATCCTTTATTGTGAGAACTATATTTCGGCTGTTTTAAAATAAGAAAGATGCAGCAAAATAATATCTAAATCATGCTATAAATACAATATACATAAAAATTGACATTGGCCTTTTCAGAATCAAGCTAGAGAAGTTTTCTGAAATTTTATAATTGCCATTAATGATTACAGCTTTACCAATTAAAGTTCCATGAATAAGATTACAAATTTCTCACAGACAGGAATAAAGTATGAATTTTGCTTATTAAAAATAGTATACTACAGGTTTCCCCAACAGAATGCAAGCTAAAAGATAGCTGGATAGTGATGATAAATGTACAGTAAAGGGATAAAGAATCATGGAATGAAAAGCAGAAGATTAAAACAGAAGACTAAATAATAGTTGTTGCTTTTTCTCCTCCTCAGACTTGAGACAGTATTTGCGAATGAAGGTATAGGAGCTGATTAATGAAATAATCTATTTTAAGAAATTTTCCATAAATAGAAATTTCTTAAAAAGGGTTATTTCATTTGCCCAATTTCAAATCATGGGCATGTTGGGGCTATCCCCCCCCTCCCTAACTTGTTCCCTAATAATTTAAAGAGTATATGGGGTACCTCATGCATTTTTAGGTGAAAAACTGAAAAGGAAGTAATTCTGTTTTTGAAATGGTTGCACATTAATGGTTCATTCACTTCAAAATTTTTAAAAAAGCATGTGTGGGATATTCAGGGTGTTTCATAACAAGTGGGCTATGCTTTTGAGGATCTGAAAACAATGAAAAAAGTTTATAAATATGTTCCATTATGAACAGTTAAGGAGCTATTTGAATTTTAAAAAATGGCTATGGAGTTTTCAGTGGTAAAAAATAATAAAAACAAAATAATAAGAATTAGCTGACACATACCTAGTAAAATGTTCATTCGTACTAGATGTTTATTCTTTTTATTTTTTATCTTTGGTTTTCCATAGCTATTTTTTGAAATTCAAATAGATATAACTTGGTAACCATGCAGAATGAGACAAATTTTTATATGAACTTTTATTATTGTTATTGGTCCTGAATTAAACTGCAACTACAGCCCGCATATTATAAAACACACTATATGTCGCATCTTGTCTTTCCCTCTGGTTTTTCTATTTTTTTTTTTTTTTTTTTTTTGTATTTATATTAAGTAAATATAAGGATGGAGTTGAGTTTCTTCTGTGGAGCACCAGGCGGCAGCTGCCCATGTGTTGGCTGCTCCCTGGGGGTGAAGTGGCCTAGAGTTTCTACGCCATCACAAAGAACGAAGGTGGAGATGGGCTATTGCCTTGGAGCCACCATGACACACACACACACACACACACACACACACACACACACACACACACACACACACACACACACACACACACACACACACACACACACACATTCCCTGGATGATGTGAATGGAAATGTATCTATAAATCTATGTAAGTTTTGTATATATATGAATGTATGTAAACTGTGTGTATTAATAGATGGAATGTGGAGCCAATCAGGCAGTGAAATTATGAAAATAAGCTTTTTTTTCTCCAAAACTGGAAGCTAATTTACACATCCATTAATTAAACTCTTTTCTCATAGTAATCATTCATTTAAAAAAGCAGTGCAGTGCAGTGCATTCTACATGCTTCATACACATTACACCAACGTCAATAAAAACCTATAAGGTACTCTTGAAACAAAGCGCTACCATCCTTCTGTTGCAGAGAAAATTTTTGTAAAGTTCTAGTTTGTTAACAGAAAATTTCTGTACCCATGTTTGTATAACTTTTTTTTTTTTTTCATTGATTTGGTCTTTAGAATACCCCTCCAATTTACTGCCCTTATTTCAGGGATGCCCTATATAATATCTGGTAATTAAATTTAATCACCTTATTTTAGTTTTAACTAATTTATTTTAATGTTACCTTCCTTAGAATATACCCACTGCTCAGATTCCTAACTGGCAGAGTAGAAGCAGCATTATTATTCATAGCTGATTTGGATGGTTTCTAGACCATTACTGCTGAGTTCAGTATAATGGACTATTTAGCAGCCATCCTCTGAAACCTTTCTAAAGTTATATCTTTGAAATTTAAGGAATTTTGATGCCTATCATTACCTCAAAATATATAATTTTGTACTGCTTGGTAAAAGAGATTGGGAGAAACTTATAGAGAGCAGATATGTGTTTGAACAGCTCTGTAATGTGCTTGATTATATTCAAGAGGATTAACAGTGATTTGGGTTAAGGATGCATTAAAAAAATTTGTTTTCTTAATTTGTTTAAATATCTTGTAAATTTAATTTTAGTAGTATTTTTTAAATTTTAAATCTTACCTTTAGTAATCCTGCTAAGTTATATCCTTTATGGTTTGGTACCTTGTAAGCTTTCCTGTCTTCAGTAGTAGGTAAAGTTTTGGTAACTGCTTACTTTCATAATATTTTATTAATTTAATTTCTGTAATATATATATATATATATATATATATATATAAAATATTACTAGTATAAAATACATTAAGTAGATGTTTATGCATGGAAGTGAACTAATGAAAATACGGTGTATCCTGGTAGCGATATATGTTGTGAATGAAGGTGGGAAGAAAGGAACCGTAAAAATAATTGTAACGATAGAAAAGTAAACCAAAAGAATATTTTTGAAGAGACGACCTAGGTGGAGATAGCATTGCAGAGTCTTTCATAATTTTTGTGTCTTCATCAGAGGTCATCCACCAAAATCATGAAAAAGACAGCAGTGCTCTTACTTCTGTTTCCGACATGTTCTGTATGTCAAAGTACACATGCGAAAGTCCACGTGGTAATATCAATTTTAAAGTTTTGAATAAAATTATGAATAAAATTTGAATAACGTTATACCAAGTTTGCAATTACATAATGTGTTAATAAGTTATAGCATACAGAACATGGATGACCTTACAGAAGTAAGTGGAACGCTATGAAAGTAGAAAAGGCAAAGACAAAGGCAAGGAAAATCCAAATGACAAAATGACAAGAACCATGTTCTGTATGACATAAACATCTACTTAATGTATTTTATACTAGTAATATTTTATATATACATTATGGCTGTAGGGTACTTTTGCGATAGCAGTGACCCTGATCCATAATTCACGTTATTGTAATTCTGTCTTATCTAATCTTATTTAATCTAATTCTTAATTTTCTTCCCCCTATAGCATATAACTTCTCTATTGTATTATTCTTGATGATTTTATATATATATATATATATACAGTGGTACCTCGACATACGAGTTTAATTCGTTCCGTAACCTTGCTCGTATGTCAAATTGCTCGTATCTCAAAGCAATTTTCCCCATTGAAATTAATTGAAATGCCATTAATCCGTTCCAGCTCCCAAAAAACCACCTCAGTTGTTTTTGTTAAGTGTTTTTGAATAAGAAAAATGTACTGTATTTACAAGAAGAAACATTTATTTATAAATAACAAATACATATTCTATAGAAACATAATAAAAGAAAAGGTGAAGTGCTTACGGAAGCATATAATTTTCGTCACTGGTCTTCGCTTTTTTTGTCACGCTTTGCTCATTTTCACCTGCAGATCGTTTAAAAAAACTGTCCAAGGAGGTTTGTTTCTTCCTCCCTTTCAGGATATTGCGGAAATGTGTTAGGCAAGTTTCGTTGAACAACTCCGATGCACGACCATTTGCAACTTTTTCGGGGTGATTTTTATCCACGAACTCTACAACTTTCTCCCACATTCCCAAGATCTCCTTTATATTTCTTGTAGAGATAACCTTCTCCATCTCTGGCTCTTCTTCAAAACTAATTTTTCGTTGAACCACCATATGCTGCTGCGAATGTAGATCGTGTAACTCCTCGGTTGTCAACTCCTGAGTCTGTTCCTCGACAAGTTCGTTCACATCTCTCTCATCCACCTCCAGACCCATGGATTTTCCCAGAGAAACAATCTCCTCTACCACTGACACTTCGGGTTCCAATCCTTCAAAAGCCCTTTCAGCTACAGCCTCAGGCCACAGCTTCTTCCATGCAGATATTAAGGTCCTTGTTGTAACACCCAGCCAGGCCTGATCAATAATTCTTAGGCATATCACGATGTTAAAGTGGTCCTTCCAGAACTCTCGAAGGGTAAGGTTTGTGTTCTCCGTCACTTCAAAGCAGCGCCGAAAAATGTGCTTGGTGTACAACTTCTTAAAATTAGAAATCACCTGCTGATCCATGGGCTGCAGGATAGGAGTGGTGTTGGGTGGTAGGCAGAGAACCTTTATAAACTTGAACTCTTCGAGATTTGTTGGGTGAGCAGGGGCAGTGTCGAGGACGAGAAGGACTTGCATGGGTAGGTTGTTTTCCTGTAGATATTTTTTAACAGAAGGGCCAAACACCAGGTTTATCCACTCCACAAAGAATTTCCTGGTGACCCACGCCTTCGGATTTGCCCTCCACATAACTTGTAGTTTTTCTTTTAAAATCTTATGTGATGTAAAGGCTCTGGGATTTTCCGAATGGTATACTAGCAGAGGCTTGATTTTGCAGTCGCTATTCGCATTGGCACAAAGTGCTAGAGTTAATCTATCCTTCATGGGTTTGTGACCTGGCATCGTCTTCTCCTCTGCCGTTATGTAAATCCTATTCGGCATCCTTTTCCAGAAAAGCCCTGTCTCGTCACAGTTGAAGACTTGCTGAGGGATGTATCCTTTGGCTTCTATCAGTTCGGAAAACGTTTTGATGTAAACCTCAGCTGCCTTCACATCCGAACTTGCTGCCTCACCATGCCTGACGACGGAGTGAATGCCGGTCCTTTTCCTAAAGTTGTCAAACCAGCCCCGACTGGCTTTAAACGAGTCTTCCGATTCCTCGTTTGTGGAAGTGTGTGGGATCTGCTTCAGCAAATCACCGTAAATCGCTCGTGCCTTCTCACATATGATACTTTGTGTTAAGAATCCTCCTTGAAGCTGCTTCTCTGTCACCCACACCATCAGTAGTTTCTCCATTTTCTCATGGAGAGAGGTCCGGAGCGTAGAAATTATTGTAACGCCCTTGGCTGGTGTTATACCCTTTATCAACTTCTTCTGTTTAAGCACAGTACATATCATTGATGTGCTACGCCCGTACATCCTCGCCAAGTCAATTACTCGCACACCTTGCTCATGTTTTTCTATGATTTCACGCTTTAATTCAATAGACATCATCTTCTTCTTCGGACCCATGGTTTTACAAATAAATTTGATAATGTTTTGTAAATGTACAAAAAGCAAAAAACGCGAACCAACTTATCAAAAATGCTACGAAAACGAGGGAAACAAGCACACAGACTGAGGTCTAGTCTGAGGTGGGAGAAACTGTTAGACGCTGCACACGACCCCAACATGCGCCCCGCATGTTGGGGTCGTGGGCAGCGGTGTAGTGTGCGATTCCTCGTATCTCAAATCTTGCTCTCATCTCAAAGCAAAATATCGCTCGCTCGGCGGCTCGTATCTCAAAACACTCGTATATTAGGGCACTCGTATATCGAGGTACCACTGTGTATATATGTATATATATATATTTTTTTCTTTAGTTTAATTCTTACCTTAATAATGGCTGCCACAAGAACCACTTCATATGGTTTGTTTGAGGATATAATGACTTAGATGGAACTGGCTGTAAGCAATTCCTATATCAGTTAACATATTCTGTGACATATTCCTAGGCCGATCTAGTAGATATTTGTAGTTCAGCTGATGATTCTTCTCTTTATTCTCCATGTAAGGAGTGTATCAATCTCAAATTAAAACTTATTGCATTACTAGATGAATTTGAGTCATTGAAGACACCAGGTGGATGCCTTAGAAACAAATAAAGCTGGGAACTCTTGAGGACTCAAGTATCTAGTGGCCTGTCATGTGAAGCACTCCTGATTTGAGGTGCACTTGACTTGACTATTCTGTTCTGGGACTCTTGATTTAGGGCTTCAAAACAATAGTTGAGTGTGTACTGCTCAAAGTTCAGGAGGATTTAATTTTATTGGGAGTTCCTTTTCCAGACAAATTGCTAACATTTTTTATGGTAAGGATAGGTGGACTACAATGAGGAACAATTATATCTGATTACCAACAGATTGTCTTAAGGGAGGGAGAACATTATTATTTATGGAGGACTAATTTATTATTCCCTACATGAATAACATTATTATTCATGTAGGGACACAAACTGACAATTTGTCAGATAAAATATAGGACCATATTGAAAAAATGCTGTGAGTTAGGCCAGACTGTGTGTGTGTGTGTGTGTGTGTGTGTGTGTGTGTGTGTGTGTGTGTGTGTGTGTGTGTGTGTGTAATTCTGCCCTGGCATAACTACTATTTCACAGACTTTTCAAGTTCCATATAGCGATTACAAACACATTATTAGTAAAGCATATTATAAGAGCTGGTCAAAAATCTGAAAAGGTTATCCAGGAAACAAACTTTACCGAATAAAACCAGACCCAAAACTGTGGAAAAGCAGGTGAGAAGAAGTAATTCTAGGAAGGCTAAGGATTGAGTATACTCACCTCACTCATATCTCTTAATGAGTGACAGTGTCCCACAATGCACATCACGTCAAGTACAACTGACTGTTCGTCATTTATCAGTGGACTGTCGTCACCTTTTTAATATCTGCTCAAGTATCTTTACTTGATATCCGCTCAAGTACAATTACTAATGCACAGTCATCCTTAACACTATTGCAGATTCTTGGAGACAATCCTAATAAGAAAGAACTGTTTACCTTCCTAAATTATATTGGAATATATAATAAAATATAACAGTTATTTCAATAAAGTTAAAATATATTAACCATTAGAATGACACAATATGGCCCTGGCAGCCTATATGTCATTAAATTCCACAACAGCAACGTGGCATGACTGGAGGGACTGTATGCCGAGCCTTGTGGATTAACTCAAGATTTGAGGGAATCTACAAGGCTTTAGAGGGTGGTTATCAGTGTGGTCTCCCCTAATGAGTAGAAAATGTACTTGGTAGAGGTGGAATACATCTGAACAAAAGTGGTGTAAGGGTTTTTGCCTGTATCATTAAAAAGGCCGTAAGGGTTCAGTGTAACTGCCTCTTTGGGAGTAGACAGTGGTGATATTACCTTTTAAAGTGATAACATTTGTGATATTACTTTTTATAATACTTTTTAAAGCTCTGGTCACAGAAACCAATACATATATACCACTAAGGAAATATAGCACAAGGAGGATGCTGAGGTGGGTGAAACGTAGCTGGACAGTGTAATAGTGCAGAAAAAAGGTGGCATAGGAAAGTTACATAGTGGTGTTTAAAAGTACAAGCCTCTAAGAGCTACAAGTATTATGTAATAATATCCCAGGAAAGATTAGACTGCTGAAGGTTGAGTATGAGAAATTACTGGTTCAGAGAGCAAAGAATGGGGATAAGGAGTCCTTTATCTGCAGATTCTTAATGCATGAAGAATCACTACTGATAATCAAATCAAGGGTATTACCCCCCCTAGTTGCCTCCCGAACATGCTGATGTAGAAAACAATCATCCAATAAATCCAAAAAAGCCTTGCTAGTGTTGAGTGACCAACCCACAAATTCCAGTCAATATCTGGGAAATTAAAATCCCCCATTATAAGACTCTCTGATTTACTGGCCCACTCTATTTCCCTGTACAGTTTCTTATTATACTCATCAGAGTCATTAGGCCTATAGCACACTCCTACTCTCAATTTTGACCTCCCAATGCCTATGTTATACCAGACTGACTCGACACTGCACTGTTGACTGGCTTCACTTCCTTGGATTTTGTGTTTCTTAACTAATAGCATAACCCCTCCTCCCTTCCTGTCCTGTCTATCCTTTCTGTATACATTGCACTCCCCAAATTCCAGTTCTGCATTCCTTATATCTGTGTGACACCACATCTCTGATATCCCAACAATATCTGCCTTTGATGCTTTGAGCAATACCTCAAATTCATCAAATTTATTTACCAAACTCCTAGCATTGGTGTACACGCAAGTATACATGCACCTGTTCCTATTCTTAGCTACCCTAACACAACCCATGTGTTTACTTGTACCGCAATGACTCCCAGCAGTCTCTGAACTATCCTGCATCTTGTTTTCCAGGCTTCTGCTCATTCCAATAGAAACAGTGCAAGAATCACTTTCACCTCTGCCAGTGGCTACTGTTAATCTATTAGTCCTTGTATCCCCCCAAGCTAGCAGTTTTCCGACCCACCTAACACTGCCTCGATAGCATCAGCAAATATTCATCATGTGGGTTTAAATCGAGTTACATTGGAGGCCATGCCAGTCCTTTGTTGTACACCTCACAGTAGTGGTTATAAATCACTCCATTGTCAAAAAAGGCCTTCATGACCTTTCCTTTCATGTAAAACGCTTTTCAATCAAATAAATTCACTGACCATAACACCATTTGGTTTGTTGGTCAATCACACATAGTGAAGTGTTGTCAGTATGTCCTTTGAGCAGAATAGTCACTTTTTTGAGCAGAACACATACTTTCTGTTCAGTGTTGTATGACACCATTTTCTTCACATCAGCTAGAGAGTATTCAATGTTGCTAATCGAATGTCCAAACCTTTCTCTACAAAGTAATGATATTGTTTGTACAAAACTGCAAAGAATAGAAATAGTATGATGAATAAAAAATTTCCCTGTAGAAGTGCTAAGTCTGGCTTTAGTAACAGGGAAAACTATAGTAATGAGTGTAATACAGGGATAAAATTGTATGGTATGGTATGGTACAGGGCCATTTAGATGGAAATGGAATTCTGGAGAATAAGTAAAATAAAGTACACTACATAAAGATTTATTCTATCTCAAAGTTAAAGGTTAATAATATTTGTATTTTACTTTAAATGTCAAAATGGTATATCAAGCTCTTTATTATCAAGCTCAAGCTTGATTTTTAATGATCTATTTATGGTTAGTTAATCATAACTTACAATAAGTTATGATTAACCATAAATGTATTTTATATTTATATAAAATTGGTGTATAATCAAGTTCCTGATTGTCAAGCTTACACTTCCTGATTTTTACTGTTCTACTTATTTAATCATGACTTACATAAAATTATAACCTTTCAGACTTCATGAAAGAGGTCTTTATAGAACTAAGGGATGCTAGTTAATTATGACCTCTAAAATTTAAATATTTAAGTAAAAAGACTCATTGTATTTTCAGTAAAATCTTAAGTATGAGATGCTTTTAATATGCAAATTGAACTGCGCATATACACATGATATATGAGTACACACACCACAGCTCCATAAAAAAATTATTTTTCAACAATTTCTGAAAAAAAAATAAAAAATTAAGTATTCATAAGTATTTCTTTTAGGTAATTACTAGGAGTGAGGATTTATAAGTATTTCTTGTAGGTAATGACTAAAAGTGAGGATTTAGTAGTGGCACCATCTAGTGTTACACTTGAAGAGGCCAATGAAATATTACAACAAAGTAAAAAAGGCAAGAGCTTCTCATATATTTTTGTTTGCCCTAAAGAATTTGTTATGCTCATGCTTCAGTTCAGTACCATTATTTTAATATTAAAAAATTCATTCAGGATGTGTGACAAAATTAGAAACATGTTTTTATATATTTTGATATAGGAAAAAAAATTCAAGTTCTTGAAATACATTAACTGCTAACTAGTTATGTCTCTCGGTTCATCATGCATTATTATTTTGTATTTCCTGATATATGGAAATAGTGGAAATGTAGTACTCCTGAAATTTTAGTTGTGTACTAGCAGAAAAGTCTGTGCTTGACCTCCTTATAAAAATATTCTGTTTTCAGTAAGGTAGCCAAAAACTTGTCCTTGACCAGTTTTGATGTGATTCATGTTGCTGACTAGAAGAATTCCCAGAAAGGCTATTTTCAATGAAGGCTGTCATTAGTCAGTCTTGTGTGGAGATTTTTTTCCTCTTGGAAACTCCGGTTTTTCCCTTCTAAGTACATGTAAACTAGCCTGGAATGCATGCAGTTTACAGGCACAGTATTATATGCTGGGCACCTTATGACCTTAGTTGCCTCAGCATTTATTTGAAGTAACTGAACCAAGCCATGGATTGTGTGTGTGGGTTTATGTACAGATTTTTTTTATTGTTAATCCAATAGAATGTCTAAATTGAAAAGTAATATTATTTCATTGAAAGCTTAGTGTGCATTTTGTTTATTATGGGTTCTAACCTTTGGTATTTTGTAACTTGCATATTTATTGAATATGCCTTTCTAGTTTATACTCTGGGAGAGCCACATAAGTGAGGAATTTACAACTAAGAGTTATTTACAAGTATATTATATTTTGTGCATAATTTTGATTTTAACAAACAGCAATTTGTACAAACAGTTATTTGTACTTGCATTTTGAGTACTTGTCTTTTGTTTCTTGCTTGCATCCTACTATTATACAGTAGCAAATTAAATAATCACAAAAACAATTATACAGTATAATGCAACCATATACTTTATATCTAATATATTTATAAGATGACAGGGTAGATAATTATAAGAAAAAAGCACATTTTATATATGGCTGCAAAAGAAGACATGAAACAAGATGCAAATTTAAGCATTAAGATAGTTTAAACTTTCTGTGGGGGGGGGAGAGTGTTAATGGTTTTTGATGTACAAAAAGACTGATGGAAAGCTGTAACTATCTGTAAAGCAGCTGATGGTGACCATTAAAAAAATTGGTAAGAAGGCTAGGATGTAGGACTGTTAAATGTAAAAGATATCTGAACTAATGTCACTAACATTTGGATAAAGCTCCATAAGACATCTCTGATGTACTTTCATCATCAGTGGAAAGCATTTTGGAGGGTGATGAAAAGAAACTGATAACCACCCTTTGAGAATACAACAATTCTGCCATAAACTCATTGATGCGGTGCCTCCGTAGCCAGGTGGGAAGGAGCAGCAGTGCGTAGCACACGCTTCTTGATTACACCGGGGTTCGAGCCCATCACCACCAAATGCGGAGGATGCAGAAAGGTCAGGGAATGACCACCGCATATCCCAGAGCAATATGGCCTTAGTTGCTAATGCTCCTAAAAACCAAAACAACAAACAAACAAAACACTCACTGATGCAGAGAACTGTTGGTTTCTTACTTTGCAGTAGGATAACCATTTATCCATATTGCAAAACACCAGGATGAATAGTCAGTCCTGTACCTTAAGAATTTTTAACTTTCTTGGCCAAAAGGATATTTGTTGTTTTAAAGGATATGTTGAGTGAACCACTGTATAGGAAATAAACTGTTACTCATATGTTCTTCACTATTTACTATACTAATATAAGTGCCTTAATTGCTACACAAACATGCAAGATGGTCCATAAATTAAATATGGAAAGCTTTTCCAAGCATTTTGATGGTCATGCAATTCAAGTAAAACATTTTAATTTGATTACAATATTTTTTTTTAAGGAGTAAAACTCATCATCAGATTATAATGGTGGACAGTAGGTGCTTATTTAAATTTTTAATTAGTAAAAATAGATGTTTTAAATATATTATAAAATTTTCACAGTGAATCATTTATTTTAGGAAAACTTCCAATAGTGAATGACAAAGGGGAACTTGTCAGCATTATTGCTCGTACTGATATGAAGAAGAGTCGGAGTTTTCCTTTCGCATCCAAAGATGAAAATAAACAACTTCTTGTTGGAGCGGCTATAGGTACAAGGGAAGAAGATAAGTTAAGACTTGATCAGTTAGTGCAAGCTGGGGTAGATGTCATTGTTCTGGTAAGGTGGTCCAAAATTATTCAGATGTGTTATTAATATTAAAACTGGAATGAGTGCATTTATAGCTTCCAGGATATACTGCTTGAATATTTACCATAATGAATTCATACTAACAGCATATAGTTATCTTTCCAATTAATTAAGACCGAGAACTACCTCAGTTCACTGTAGTTCCTTCTCTTGAAAGGGAGGTCATCACCATTTCTTTAAACCACTGAAATTTCTTTGGACACTACCCATTTTATGAGATAATAGTCATTACCTGCTATTGATTCCTGCATTATCAAGTTTTTGATACAGTTTGGATTCTTGCTGAGAATCAGGTCAAAGATAGCCTCATCCTACTTCTATAATAGATAGGTTGAATTTTCTCATAATGGGGCAGTTGCACTTGTTTGAAAAATTATGAGCTAGCTTGAAACATTACAGTGGTAAAGGCTGATCATGGTCAGGTAATGTGCATATTACTAGTTGGCAGATTGCAAGATAAGCTTGTCTATAAGATAGCTCTGGTATATGCACACTCTGGCACTACAATAAAATAGTTACAGTGAATTGCTCTGGCCTCATCCATAGAATATAAATGGAAATTTATTTATTATATTATCATAGCTGCCAACAATCTGGGTT
This sequence comes from Mastigoproctus giganteus, assembly GCF_048544385.1. Taxonomy (NCBI): domain Eukaryota; kingdom Metazoa; phylum Arthropoda; class Arachnida; order Uropygi; family Thelyphonidae; genus Mastigoproctus; species Mastigoproctus giganteus. Next base: position 62,151,707 of record NC_143578.1, on the reverse strand, counting down.
TATGATGCAGAATTCATCTTTTTGATTTGATTTGATTTGATTTGATTTGATCGCTTCTCCATTTCACTGTCATAACATAGTTATTAACATAGGGTGTCTTGTCTTTTTGTTGTAACAGTTTTTCTTTGTTTTTTTTTTCCTTCTCACAAAAAAATAGTAAAACTGCATCAAAATTGGAATTTTTTAAAAATTATATGAATTTCTTATTTTCGTTAATGAATACAGCTGTAATAAATATCCAAGAATAGTTTGCTGTAATTGTTTAATTAGCCACAAAAAAAAAAAAGCAAGGTTTTTTGTTTCCAATGCCTTGCTCAATTTAGGAAGCAATAAAGACTGACAAAAGAACTTAAAGTTTATTAAAAACTAGTATCATTAAAGATTTATTTTCAAAGAAAATAAATGTATGGGATAGCAACTCCTCTATTGCATTGTTGATAGTCTAGAAATATCAGCATCTATATTTATGAGTGAAAACACTGCCCTCTCCTGTCAATAATCAGAAATTGATTGCAAATAAGTAGTCTGCATTCAGAAAACTGTTAGATTCATTCTCTTCTGGTATGTAGTGCAGTAGTGATGATATCCATGACATTAACCCCAGGGGCTCACATCTGGTGAGTATGGGCTTGGCACACCCAGGGTCCTGAGCTGGATATCATCATTCTTCTCTTTCTTGGTTCCCCTTCTACTTCTGACTCTCTCTCTCTCTCTCTCTCTCTCTCTCTCTCTCTCTCTCTCTCTCTCTCTCTCTCTCTCTCTCTCTCTCTCTCTCAGGGTAATTCAGAAATTATTTTTTGGCTGGTGCAGCATAAGCCTCAGTATCTAATTGCAAGAAAAATACATAAGTATTCCCTTTGGTGAAATTATACACTTGCAGGTGAGATTGAAACAATATAACTGTTGCATGTGGAGGTCTTAGATCAGTTTTAGCCATACTATTAGATTCCACAGTTCCATCTAGACATCTCCCTATGGATGCCCCCTTAAAAATGGTTGCTGTATGTTCCTTGGGATCATTTTCATTCTTGTCTCCATATAGCCAAATCATTTGAGTACTGCAAATGACCTTGACAGTCTGGTTGCCCCAGCTACTTTCTTATAAGGAGTTCAGTGGACATCATCCCCTATGGGATCTCTACTTGACAGACATAACATTTTATTACTAAAGACAGACTCTCATGCTTATGTGTACTGCTGCAGATAATCAACCTCAGCAGTAACAGCTTGCTCCTACATACTTTTTCCTTGCATTAGTAGTCAGCATTAGGCAACCCAATTAGTACTGATCGCCTCCAAATACTCTCTGAATTCCCAAAAAGAAAGTAGATTGCATGCAGAAGAAATGAAAACATATAATTATCAAATTATCCAATATCAGCCCACTGACAACACTGCTGAGCATATTGCAGATTGATAGCAGGTGAAACCACTGCTGGAAATTTTCAGACGTAAGTTTCTGGTAGAATGATATTTCTCAGTGATGCAAAATAAATAAATAAAAATAAAGTATATAATTTATTGAATTGTCCAACCATCCTTAACTTTCATAATTATGAATGCTAAAAGTAAAATCACAATTGTGTAAAGGGGAAAGGGAAAGTTCTGGACTTAATTTGCTTCCACTAACCATGAAAGATCTGAAAGACTATCAAGCAACTTGGTGACAACTTCTCGTTGACACCCTCTCTAGTCTTAAGTTTGAAAGTACAAGATTAAGATTTATCCTCTTCCAAAGAGATAACAAATGCCCTTGAAAATTGCTCTCTCTCATCTATCTTCTGCATTCATAATGTTTCAAAAGAATGAAATAAGGGCTGAAAAGTTTAAAATCAATATATGCCTGCTTTCCATACAACCAGATATGAACTGCAAGGATTTCTAAATAGATCAACAAATAGCTGCTAACCCCAGTGAAATATATTACATAATGCAAGTGCAATGATGCATGATGACCAAGTGCAAGCCAGAGCTTGCACTTGGTCATCACGCAACACAGCGGCAACCCCCAAGGCAGAATGCACTGGTCCCACAGGAACTAGTAGTTGTTGGTGACTCTATTGTCAGGGAAACAGGGAACATGCTTTGTAAAAAGGATAGGTGGAACAGGACCAGGGATGTCTGCCAGGGGCAAAGGTTGATGACGTTGTAGAGCGGATATCATCTTTTAAAGGCACAAAAGGTGATATAGTTGTGCACGTTGGCACTAATGATATTAAGAGTAGGAGACCGGCGGAATTACTTAACAAGTACAGGTCACTGTTGAAAAAAAGCCGTAAATTAGGATTGAATTTGAAAGTGTCTGCAATTCTGCCCAGACACGATAGGAAAGAGTATATGATGAGAGCCTTGTTGATCAATTCGGCCCTGGAAAGATTGTGCAAAGCTCAAGGGGTAGAATTTTTTTCACCCTGGTCGGTACTTGTTAACAGGAAAGACTGCTTCTACAGGGATGGGATACACTTAAATAGAAAGGGTGCAAGAATATTTGCTGATGCTATCAAGGCAGTGTTAGGTGGGTCGGAAAACTGCTAGCTTGGGGGGATACAAGGACTAATAGATTAACAGTAGCGATTGGCAGAGATGAAAGTGATTCTTGCACTGCTTCTATTGGAATGAGCAGCAGCCTGGAAAACAAGATGCAGGATATTTCAGTGACTGCTGGGAGTCATTGCAGTACAAGTAAACACATGGGTTGTGTTAGGGTAACTAAGAATAAGAACAGGCTCTTGTATACTTGCGTGTACACCAATGCTAGGAGTTTGGTAAATAAATTTGATGAATTTGAGGTATTGCTCAAAGCATCAAAGGCAGATATTGTTCAGATATCAGAGACGTGGTGTCACACAGATATAAGGAATGCAGAACTGGAATTTGGGGAGTACAATGTGTACAGAAAGGATAGACAGGATAGGAAGGGAGGAGGGGTTATGCTATTAGTTAAGAAACACACAAAATCCAAGGAAATGAAGCCAGTCGACATCGCTGGACAGTGCAGTGTTGAGTCAGTTTGGTGTGACATAAGCATTGGGAGATCAAAATTGAGAGAAGGAGTGTGTTATAGGCCTAATGACTCTGATGAGTATAATAAGAAACTGTACAGGGAAATAGTGGGCCAGTAAATCAAAGAGTCTTATAATGAGGAATTTTAATTTCCTAGATATTGACTGGAATTTGTGGGTTGGTCATTCATACACTAGCAAGGCTTTTGTGGATTTATTGGATGATTGTTTTCTATATCAGCATGTTCGGGAGGCAACTAGAGGGAGTAATACTCTTGATCTGATTATCAGTAGTGATTCTTCATGCATTAAGAATCTGCAGATAAAGGAACCACTAGGTGGCAGTGATCACAGTGTGCTGAAGTGGGATTTACTCAGAGGTAACTACCATCAGGGGTAAAAGGGAAGGGTTTTTGCTTTCGTAAAGGCAACTACGATGGTCTGAGACAGTATTTAAATTCTATACAGTGGGCCCAACTGATGGCATTACCAACAGCAAATTCAAAATGGGAAGCATTCAAAGAACTTATCTTGGAAGCTACTAGGTTTTTACATACCAACTAAGAAATATTGTTCAAGATTTAGGCCTAAATGGATGTCAAATGAAGTAATGAGACATATGGCAGAGAAGAAAAATGCATGGGATACATATAAATTAATGGGTGACATGGAAGCCTATGATAGATATAAGCTGGTCTGTAACCAAGTCACAAAGGAGATTAGGCAGGCAAAGGCAGATTATGAGAAATCCTTGGCAAAGGATGCAAAGAAAAACAGCAAAGAGTTCTTTACCTATGCAAACTCTAGAAGGAAAGGGATGAATCAGATTGGTCCACTGGATGTTGATGGTTCAACAGTTGAGGATCCTGCTCAGGTGGCTAACAAACTAAACAAGTATTTTGCATCTACATTCACACATGAGGAGTTATTCAGGAAGGGGAATGCCAGAGGTGAAGTAAACTCTGCCAGTGAGCTAGATGATTTTGTAATAACTGAGAGGAAAGTGGAGGAGAAATTGTTGAGGATAAACATAAAAAAGGCACCTGGGGTGGATGGGATCTATCCAGCTATATTAAAGGAGGCAGCAAAGGAAGTAAGTGAACCCTTAGCCATAATTATGAGAGCTTCTTTGGACTCAGGGGAGGTACCCATAGACTGGAGATGTGCAAATGTGACCCCAATTCACAAAGGCTGACACAAGTAATTATAGACCTGTGAGTTTAACTTCTGTTCCAGGAAAATTAATGGAGGCACTGGTTAAAGAAGCACTGCAGGATCATCTAGACAAGACGTCAGTTATACCTCGGACACAGCATGGTTTTATTAAGGGAAAGTGTTGCCCGACCAATTTGATTGGATACTGTAATGCAGTCACAAAAGAACTGGATGCAGGGAATAACTTTGATATTATATGTTTGGATCTTAGAAAGGCTTTTGATACTGTTGCACATGGAAGACTGCTGCACAAATTGGAGCAGTGTGGCATTGGAGGCAAATTGCTGCTGTGGATAAAGGGATGGTTGAGGGGGAGAAGACAGAGAGTGGTAATCAATGGACACTGCTCATTGTGGACTAATGTTATTAGTGGAGTTCCTCAGGGTTCAATGTTGGGTCCATTGTTGTTTTCTGTATTTATAAATGATATTGACGATGGTATATCAAACTTAATGTCCAAGTTTGCAGGCGATACAAAGGTTGGCAGGGTTGTTAAGGACACTACTGACGCTATGCTGCTGCAACATGATCTGGAAAGGTTGAGCAGATGTGCTGAGAGGTGGCAAATGAAGTTTAACATTGGCAAATGTAAAGTACTACATATGGGAAACAGTAACCCCAGAGCAACGTATCAACTCTGGATTACTACACTGACAGTGGTAGAGAATGAAAAGTACCTGGGGGTAATTGTGCAAGCAGATATGAAGTTCTCTGAGCAGTGCAGACGGGCTGCAAGAGTAGCTCATGGTGTCTTGTCAATGATATGCAGGAATTTTTCTAGCAGGGATAAGGAGGTGATTATTCCCTTGTATAAGGCAATGTTCAGGCTACACCTTAAGTACTGTATACAGGTCTGGAGGCCTCATTTCAAGAAGGATGTAGAGCTACTGGAACGGGTACTGAGAAGGGCAACAAGATTTTTTTTTTTTTTTTGGCTGATGCTGCATAAGCTCATACATATGCTTTCTTGCATCACATGCTGCTACTACTACTATTAGCGAATGGAACAAAAGGTTGCTCTTACGAAGAAAGGCTTAAGTTTTGCAAAATACAGTGTCTGATGACTAGGCACTGTATGGTTTGGATGGCCTTGAATGGTTTGAGCATGCTCAATGCCAATGGGATTCTTCCTCTTGCTCAGAACATACACCTCAGAGGGCATAAATTCAAATTGAGGAAAGACAGATGTAGGATAGATGTGTGGAAATTTGCCTTTAGCCATTGGGTAGTTGTTTGGTGGAACAGACTTCCATCCCTTGTTGTGGAAGTTGATAGCCTAAATAAATTTAAGGCTCAGCTGGACAGGTATTTCAAACGAACGGAGGGGTGAAATGGGAGTGGTGTTTTTTTTTTTTTTTTTTTGTCTGATGCTGCATAAGCTTGCTTTCTTGCATCATATGCCTCTTCTAATGCTAATGCTAATAATTCCCTTCCCTCTGTATTGTTCTCTCATTTCTTTCCCAAGAGCTTTTTTCTAATTCTTGGCCTCATTAAGTTATGCTGGCATTTTCAAAACCAGGAAAGGATCAGTCTAATTAACAAAATTTCTGGACTCTGAGTCACAAGTGACATTAGTGACCTACTGGTATGCCTACTTTTCAGTCACCAACCCTTTATCCAAGAGCTCCCTGATTCTGCAAAAATGAGTTGAAAAAAACAAAGAAAAAAGTTTCTACAAAAAGACAACGCTGAAACATCCTTGCTAAATACTCCATGTCTAATCATCCACTCAGTAGGTGACTAACCAGCAGGGAAACAATTGTTCCTAATTCAAAAAAGTCCTTTAAAGTATAGCTTGATGATTCAAACATATCAAATGCCTTAAACAGGTGTCATCTTAGTTAAAATAGTAAATTGTCAAATGTAATCTCAAGTGTGACAGAAGAAATTCAATTCACAAAGAATTGTGCAAACAAGGATTAACAGTCAGAAATGGAAATAATTTGGTTATTTAATTTGAATGATATAGTCAAATTATATCATTTGATTATTATTTTGTTCAATTATGTTATTTGAATGATTATTTTATTAGCTATATGGTGCAAGGAAGCCTGAGGCTTATGCTGCACTAGCCATAAAAAATTCCTGAGTTACCCTGAGAGAGAGAGAGAGAGAGAGAGAGAGAGAGAGAGAGAGAGAGAGAGAGAGAGAATCACCAAGAAAGAGAATGATGATATCTAGCTCAGGACCCTGGGTATGCTAAGCCCATACTCACCAGATGTGAGCCTCTACAATATAATTGAATGATTAGTAGTTGCTAATTACTACACCAATCTTGATTCCACCCAGCACCAAAATCTTCAAAAAAAAAAAAAGCAGGGAAAACAGCAGTGCTGAACAAGAATAATCAAATGGAACTAGAAGAAAAGACACCATTAGGTGAAGGATTTCTCAAAGAGGGATAATTCAAAGATAGAAAGACATCAGGATATCTCTAGTAATGGATTCTTACATTAAATGGAATTGAAGATGTTTTTGCACTAACATAGAGGAAATACAAGATCTCATTATGAAGTACTCCTCTATATGCCTACTTGGAGGAAACTTATCTTGAACTTCAAGACTTCACAAAATAAGGAAGTTATCATAATACAAAAAGGATAGAATTCTAGACTGCAAAATGGGGCTGTGATACTTTTCAACTCACACATACCCTATAAAATAGTCCTCTTAAATAGTGCTATTGACACAACAACCATATGTATGATAAATTTGGAATATTCCTTCAGATTATGATTTTAAGCTCTGGAATTAGTTCAGCTACAACAGTCCCTGCACCTAATCTGACAATACAGAACTCATTGTAGACATTTGGAGTATTCAATATAGAGGATGGCTATTGTTATGGCAGGGCAGTCATAAGCTTTGCATTGTATCCAGATATTTAAAAGTATAGTAACTTCATTCAAGATTAGTAATTTCAAGGTTAGGTCAACACAATAAAAACAGAGTTGTTTTAAATTCCACTTCAAGCATAGCCAAGAGTTAGAATATATCAGCAGAACTACCATGGCCCTGAGCGCCAAGCAATTTTCCTTAGTGCGATTTACTAGTGTCTTTCTGGTGTTGAGTGCTAGCCATTCAAAACTTTTTTTTTCCGATTGCAGCATTACTTTTTTTTTTTTTTGCTAGCAGTTCAGATGAAAAGAGGTGGTATTGGCGAGATTGAGAATCGGGTATACACATCTTTTTATTATTGGAAGAAAATCCACCCCACTGCACATCCTGTCACACTCAACTTATGGTTCAATATTTTCTGGTAGATTGTCCTCTTTACTTATCCATTCACTCAAGGATGTTCCAGTCATTCTTCAGATTGTGAACAAAGCTCAGAATTTATCCCATTTTCTTTGGAAATGATGCAAATATAGAAGAACTCTTACTACACATAAGTGTATTGACTACAGATGTATATAATTCAATAGCTATACTACTACCTCTATTAAATAAACTATGAACAGACACAATTTTGCCTCAGTAGCCCTTGTTTCATTAAATGCCATACCATTAATAACATGACCACCATCTAAGTGGTCATCCTGAGATAGTTTATATAGTATGAACACAACTCATAACAGTATACAGTTTCATGGCAAACCATAGTACATCATAACAGAAGGCTTCACAAAGGGGACTTTGTAGCCCATGATTTATATTTCTCTTACTCCCTCCCAGGAGAGCCAGTCTAGATTGGTTACAAACAGTCTCTGTAGCCAAAGCAAATGGAAGAAATGTTCTCATTATGACGGAGTCATGATTCGGTCTTATTCTTGGACCCTTCTCCCAATGTTTAATATTACACAACAGAACCATTATGTTGCTGGTCTGATGATCTGGGAAGGAATAATGATAAATGGCCTCACCACTCTACATCCCTGGGTGAGGTGCTTGACTGCCCAAAGTTATAGCAGGTTTTTGATGGTGCCATAGGATTATCATGGATGATAATGCTTTTCTGTATGGGGCTCTACCAGTCATTCAATTCCTTTAAAGTGGAGGATATTCTTTGGATGGAGTGGCCAGTTAGATCCAATTGAGCATGTCTGGGATACACAACCTCCTGCCAGAACTTTCTTTGCATTAAGATCTGCCATTGAAGAAGAGTGGGATTTATTACCACAAAGCCTTATCATCAGCCTTGTTCGCAGTAGGAGATCTTGTTGTCAGGGTGATCTTACTCCCTGTTAAACACCTGGTATGTCAAACCTGAAAATAAATGGATATTTTTTATAATTTAGTATAATTTTATCTCAGTTTAATAATACTCTTCCATGAAACATTTGATAGAATTCTGTAAAGTACATATTTTTTTTAATATTTCAAGATTTTTCCAGTGTAGTAATTAGTATGATCTGTTCATAATATAATTTATTTTTTTTATTTTTTTTTTTGTTTGTTGTTTTCTTTAAGGATTCTTCTCAAGGAAACTCAATCTTCCAGATTGACATGATTTGCTACATTAAAAAGAAATACCCGGCCCTTCAGGTTGTAGGAGGCAATGGTTTGTTGATATTTCTAGTAATACTATATTGCTATAATTATAATGAACAGTGCATCATAGTGAATAAGAAGGTAAATTAAAACTGTTTTTGATTACAATTTTCTTATCAAATACTGGCTGAAAGGAATCTGATCAGTATTGTTTCTTTCTTTGTTTTGAGTTTTTATGGTACATCAGCTACTGAAAATACAATACCAAGTTCAAGAGGTAGTTTGAAATTTTGTTTCCTTAGTTATATTCATATTGTAATAACATGGAGCACAGAAATTAGGGTTTCATGATTGAATATTTTTTCTTTAAACTCCTCTGTCTTATGTGTTTAATGACAACAATATCAGTGTAATACATCAAAAAACATAGACATTAAAAAACTGCATATTTTCTTGATTACCTTGTATAATGTAGTATGATTGTTAACACGTATTACTTTGTATTCCTTTTCATACCTTTTTGTAGGAAAATTCTTCAACCCAACGCTCACATCCAATTGATCTAATTAATACATTATGTAAAGGCCCAAGTTAAAAATGCAATATAAACCATTAAAATATTGTTAATTTAACCTGATTTTCTAATAACTAATCTTGTATTTAGTTCCCATTATCCACTCACCGCCAAGAAGGAAGAGCAAAGCGTAGTTGATGCACACCAACGCACCCAAAACTAAACCAACCAGCAATAAACAGACTGGAAACCGATGACAATTGTCAAATTCTGCATTAAAATCTTTTTGACTAAACTTCTTTATAAGTGACCAGATTATTTCGGCTGCGATCCATGCTCAAAAGAAGTAAAGTAACACACTTAACAAAATCCACTCTGTTATAAAATTGAATTTAATTAAAATAAGGAACACGCGACGAGATTATTTTTGTTAACCAATGCAAATAGAGTTATTCACACATGCGCGTAAAGGTCCACGAGACCGAAATGGTGAATGGTCTACGTACATTTATCGAATTTGAATTCAATCTCATTTCTAGTGTTTCAGCTATTAAGAGCTTTATGCATTCATTTTGTATATTAATCACACTCGCCTCGTTAAAAAGAAAAACATGGTTCTCCTGGATCGCTTGAAAAGAAAGTTCAGATGCACCTGTCCTTTTGCCCTCACAGATGCCTGGTGTTGTTGAATTCGCATAGAAAGATAATTCTGGGTAGAACCAATGTAAAAAGAGTTACATTCCCCACACGCAATGTTATAGACTATATTGGTTCATTCCATGTTAGAGATTGAGGTAGTCTTCCTCATCTTCAGTATTGTCTGGAGTTTATTTACAGGTGAGGAAGATTACCTCAACCTCTAACAGATGCCTGGTGTTGTTGAATTCGCATAGAAAGATAATTCTGGGTAGAACCGATGTAAAAAGAGTTACATTCCCCACACACAATGTTATAGACTATATTGGTTCATTCCATGTTAGAGATTGAGGTAGTCTTCCTCATCTTCAGTATTGTCTGGAGTTTATTTACAGGTGAGGAAGATTACCTCAACCTCTAACATGGAACGAACCAATATAGTCTATAACATTGCATGTGGGGAATGTAACTCTTTTTACATCGGTTCTACCCAGAATTATCTTTCTATGCGAATTCAACAACACCAGGCATCTGTGAGGGCAAAAGGACAGGTGCATCTGAACTTTCTTTTCAAGCGATCCAGGAGAACCATGTTTTTCTTTTTAACGAGGCGAGTGTGATTAATATACAAAATGAATGCATAAAGCTCTTAATAGCTGAAACACTAGAAATGAGATTGAATTCAAATTCGATAAATGTACGTAGACCATTCACCATTTCGGTCTCGTGGACCTTTACGCGCATGTGTGAATAACTCTATTTGCATTGGTTAACAAAAATAATCTCGTCGCGTGTTCCTTATTTTAATTGAATTCAATTTTATAACAGAGTGGATTTTGTTAAGTGTGTTACTTTACTTCTTGTGGTCTTATAAAGAAGTTAAAGAAACTTATAAAGAAGTTTAGTCAAAAAGATTTTAATGCAGAATTTGACAATTGTCATCGGTTTCCAGTCTGTTTATTGCTGGTTGGTTTAGTTTTGGGTGCGTTGGTGTGCATCAGCTACGCTTTGCTCTTCCTTCTTGGCGGTGAGTGGATAATGGGAACTGAATACAAGATTAGTTTTAAGTAAATCAGGTTAAATTAACAATATTTTAATGGTTTATATTGCATTTTTAACTTGGGCCTTTTACATAATGTATTAACCAGATCAATTGGATGTGAGCATTGGGTTGAAGAATTTTCCTACAAAAAGGTATGAGATATCTCTTATATTTAACAATATTATTTATGTAGGAAAGATTGAGCTTTATTGCTCTTATATTTTGTAATTTGTATATTAGATTATGCATAGCAGTAGTTTACTTTGACTTATTGAGGGAAATGTATTTTGTAATACTGTACTTCCAGTTTATCCATATATAAATAGTGAAGAAATGGGATGAATCAAGCACACATAAGTTTCTCTTTTGGTTATATTTTAATTAATTTCTGTCTCATTTCTTAATAAAGCAATACCTCGCTTAGCACGGCTTCAAACAGCACGGGTTTCGCTATAACACGGTTTTCAATTAAGTTTAAGGTGAAAATTTACTGTACATGTTAAAACTCATTCAATTGCCTAGACACTTACTCTACATATATGCTGTGTTGTCGTAGCCTAGGTAAACATACATATATGCTGCAGTGCCAACTATATTGTCTCACATGCGCATATGCCAATAGCTCCCCTCAGGCAGTCAGTGGCAACATGCAACAGTGTTCAGTATTCTTAATACCATTATGACAAGACAATGTGATAGCTTTTCAAACTTTTCATTTCACAATTAATTTTTTACCCCTTTGAATACAATTGAAAATATATCTGCACCTTGGCTAGAAATCACTGCCAACAACATGTCTTCTATTTGGCAACATGTTTTGTCCCATTTGGCAAATGATCTCACTGGTTTTGAATCGCAAGTTCAAAGAACTGCCAAAGAATTTTCAACAGAAGAATTGGAGAAAGTTTTTCGGGGGATTGACATGGCGTGCAAGGCGATTATGAAGGGAGATCCGAAGGTTGAACACAGCATCAAGATACGGCAAATTTTACAAGATGGGATTCGATGCTACAAAGACTTGTATGCCGAGAAAAAGAAGAGACGACTTCACCAGATTTCATTATTGAAATACCTAAATAAACAATAAAGCTTTTTTCTCATCTCTCATGCTGTTACCTTTTCATTAATTAAATTTTTGCAATATATATTTTTTTCAAATCCCTTTAATTGGCTATCAAGTGCAAATTGTTTATAGGTTTATTATAATTTGTTTATAGACTGTTTCTCTGGTATGCATTCAATTAAAACCTATTATAATTATACCTCAATCAGTATGGTTTCACGTAACACGGAATAGTTTTGGTACCAGTTATCAGTGGGTGCAGGGGTGTTGCTGTATTGTTATTTCTATCAGTGACAAATTTGTAATATGAATATCCAAATTCATTTCGTATGATCTGTTGGCTGTTGTATATCCTAAGATCTGAGCAATTGTTATTAAAACTAAATGTGGGCTAATTGTGTATATAGATTTATTCTTAAAATTGTAAATATTTAAAATACTCTAAATATTTCTAGCATATTTCAGTGACTGCACTTTTTAATTTAATGTTGAACATTAATAAGATATGTGGTTCAAATTGAACACTGGGCTTTGTTAGAATATCTTGTTACTTTTTGTTTTTATTTTTTTCTGACTATCTGATACAGTAAAAATGTAAATCATTTTTACTGTATATTTTTGCCATATACTACATAGAATACATATGATATACAGTAAAAATGTAAATAATTTTTACTGTATATTTTTGCTATATACTACATAGAATAGAATATGATATGGACTAGTTAACTAAATACAGCAGATCATTGATTATTGGGTGATTGAACATCCCATGGCCTAGATATTTTTGAAGGAACCAAGCCGTCATAGATACCTAAGCAAAAAAAATCTTAACAGGATCAAAGTTTTTTCCAACTAAATTGAGTATTGAGATTCAGATTTTTATTATGCTAGTGTTGACAACCACAGAAAATGTGTGGTTCTCAACACTAGTCAAGTTGCACAAGTACAGTTAACAGGCCTCAGGTGTCAAGCGTTCTGTGATCAAGTGATTTTTGGGTGTTATCTCCAAAGAGCCTTTGAGTGATAGATTATATTTTGTTTCATCAACCGTTTTATTTATTTATTAATTAGTGTAGCTCTTTTGCACTACAAGAAGTAGGCAAAGGCCCAGAAAGGAAAGTTACCTTTCTGTTTTTTTTTCTAATAGTACTAACTAACTTAGCTGCTTGGTCACCTTGTGGCACAGCTCATGCCTCCCTGTGGTGGGGCCGGAAACTTGGGTGGTAAAGCAAACCCCCAGGGCCAAAAGGAGCAAAACATGGATTGTGATAATTTTCCACCGATTAGGACTGCAAATGCAAATGGATTTGCACATACCCGATAATGACTTATCTAATGCAGAGACTGAGAACAGATGCTCACCGAATGGAATACCCAAGTTTTCTCATTCTGCATTCGCTAACTAACCAGTCCTTAGGCAATCTATCGGCATTTCTAAAGCCTTGAGAGCATAGCTGGCTTCCCAAAAATGATACAACAGCTGAAATCTAGCGATTTGCTTGTTATGGTATGCCTTGACATAAAGAAAGCCTTTGGCACCACCTGGCGTTTTGGTATCTTGAAAGATCTTCATTCCCTCGACCTGAGAGACCACTTATCATGTTACATATAAAACTTCCTTCAGTATAGATATTTTCAAGTCGACTATCAGCAAGCCCTCTCGCAAATCTATATACAAGAGGAAGGAGTCCCACAGGGCTCAGTTCTCAGTGCTACCTTATTTGCAATGAGAATAAATCATATTACCAAACATATTTCAACACTGCGAATTCATACCTCTATGCCGATGATCTGACTGTTTCCTGCAGTCCACTGAGTATGAACTTCATTGAAAGGCAACTACAAATCTCACTAAACAATATTGAACTATGGATGATACAGAATGAGTACCAACTATCTCATCAGAAATCTAGTGCCATTCACTTTTGTAACAAACGAGGGATGCATCCTGACCCAGAGCTACACCTGACAAACCATCCTATCTCAGTTATTAATAGCATTTGCCTCCTCAGTCTAATTCTTGATAGTAAGCTTAATTTCTTAGAGCATGTCAGATATCTCCAGACAACCTGCCAGAAAAAAAAACGAACATTCTCAGAATTCTTTATTCTATAACATGGGGTGGAGACCGCTACACCTTACTTCACCTGTATAGAACTCTAATTAGGTCTCATCTTGATTATGGGAACTGGTGTATGAACTGGTGAACCCTGGTGTATGACTCTGCTAGGGAGAATGTGATAGCATGGCTTGCTCCTATTCAACATTTTGCCCTCAGGATTGCTACAAGTATTTATAGAACATTGCAAGTACAAAGTCTCTATATTGAAGCCCATGAAGTTCCACTCTGTCTCAGAAGAAAGGTGTTAATTCTGAATTATGCTTCTAAAATTCAAAGCATGCTTACCCATTCCATTTGGCCAATACTTGTGATCCACAGTTTAAAATGTTCTATAGAAATAAACCCAGAGCGGTTCAGCCTACTCGTATCAGATTGCAGGCACTATCAGAAAGTTAGAATGTACACCTCTCGAAAAAGTCATCCAAGATCTAAACACTTCAGCTCCCCCATGGTCCTGTATTAAACCATCTTGTGACAATCTTTTTCTAAACTGGGGAAAATATTCCCTTGCAAATATCACATGCGACAACTTCATACTGCTCACACACAAAACTATCCGCATTTCACAAAAATATATATATGGATGGATCAAAATCTGATAGTAGAGTAGGTGCTGCAGCAGTTTTCCCTTTAAACATTATCTCTGCCTACTGAATGCAGCAGTTATACAGCTGAGTTATTCACCATTAAGTTTGCCGTAGAAAATATACTTGCATCTCTCCATCAAAAAAATTATAATATATACGGACTTGAGTACACTAGTAGCCTTACAAAACACCAACCAATCTTTTAATAAAAACCATAAGAAGTAAGATGATACATATTCAGGAATGCCAGTAAGTAGTCATCTTCTGCTGGATCCCAGGCCACACTGGGATACCAGGAAGCGAATGTGCAGACTATGCTGAAAAACATCCATCCAATCCAGCATCTTCATGTTTTTGCGTTCCATATGTTGATTACAGATCTAATATACAAAGTTACATTGTTCCTTACAATATGTAAGGAACAATGGACACATCTACGGCAAGACGGTAGGTCCTTGAGGTTGTCACAGACATTCTCTCAGATATGCCAGACAAGCTGTACTTGCTACCTGGGAGTCTAAAACGCTGATGGAACTGATATTCGGGTGACACTCAAGTCAAGTGGACCCAATTTCGGCGAAGTCCGGACGGTCTGTGACAACCAAATCCTCTGCTTGCACCTTCACGATGGTGGGACTGTTAGTAATCCTGGGTATAACCTCCATGCACAAGCACATGGTGGGTGACCACCCAGGTGTGAACCAACGTAAGCAGGGGTCGAGGTGTGGCGCCCACACCACATGGAGGAATGCCGCCCCTCTATGTTACCAGGCAGTACTAGGTGGTAGATGACTCTCATCAACCGGTGAAATACCACCACTTTGCTTATTGGAGGCTTGAAGTGGTGGAACCCATGTTTAGTCTCTAGAGCTAAGTTCCGGTCAACCCTTCCCTATCTCTTCCATCATGCAGTATGATTGATGACTTTTGAGGTTATGATGAACGTTGTGGCGAGATCCAATATTCCTTACATTTCGAGGGTACAGCTCTAAAACGGTTTTCGCAGGCCGGCCGCTAGTTAGTACACCGGACCGAACCTATTGGTAACTCTCTAGGAGGCTTCCGGATCAGCTAGTGTATAATCTTGCTACCTCTACTCTGCCAGATAGTGACTGGAGGGAGTCCGAGTAGTGTGTATGCGGGGAGCATTGTCGAGGCCACGTTATGTCAAGGATCTGGGTATATTCTTCCCACATGTACGCCATATCCAAAAATTTCATTACTTCATACAGCATGTCCCACCCACTTTTTCTTACTATTGAATACACCATGAATTGTCAAACTAATAGAACAAGCTTATCTGCGAAAAGATCTAAACCTCCCAAGGATTTCCTAATTCATTTCACAAATATACGTGGTCTCAATTCTAATCTCAACGATGTCCATTTCCACTTGCAGTCTGCCAAACCCCATGTACTTTTTCTGACAGAATCTCAGTTATCGGCTTATTAAACTACTGTTCATCTCAGATGCCCAAATTATTCGCTGTATGATTCCTTTCGCCTCAAAGGTGGTACTTGTGCATATGTCCGTTCTGATATTCCCTGTCAGAGACTTGGCAATTTGGAATCTCCTCTCTTTGATCTTCTCTGGCTTAAAATCTCTCTACCTCATTGTGTCAAATTCATCTGTTGTCTCTACCGTTCTCCCAACTCCACTAATCACTTGGAGCTCTTTGACTTCCTCTCGTTGCAACTTGACTTTCTCCAGTCCAACTTTCCTAACAGTGAGGTAATTTTCCTTGGTGATTTTAATGTTCACAACTCCAGCTGGCTTCCGTTTTCTAGTCACACCGACCCAGCAGGTCGAGATGCTGAGGCTTTTGCAATTACTAATGACCTAGCACAGATTGTTCATTTACCTACAAGAATACCGGACAATCCTAATCATACAGCCAATACGCTTGATCTTTTTCTCACAAACAACCCTTCTAAGTACACGGTCGAAGTGAGAGGTCCTTTAGGCACTTCAGATCACAACTTGGTTATTGTCTCTTCTCCAATGGAACCTTTATCTCATGGCTATTCCCAACCTCGTGTTGTTTGGCATTACAAGAATGCAAAATGGGATGACCTGCGAGACTTCTTTTCTTCTTTTCCTTGGTCGGATTACTGTTTCAAAACTCCTGATGTCAACGTTTGCTCAGATCGTGTCAGTGAAATTATTCTTGCAGGAATGGAATCCTTTATCCCACACTCCACTTTAAAATCTCGTCCTTTATCTAAACCTTGGTTTTCCAATAAATGTGCTAAGGCTGTTCAAGAGAAGAATGTTGCATATCGTAATTGGCTTGTTTCTAATTCTTCAGTTTCATTTTCTGCCTACACCAAAGCTCGCAACAATTGTAAAGCAGTTATTACAGTATTGCTACTGGCACTGATAGATTATTCTACTTAATGTTGCATCATTTAGATGACAAGATGTTATATCTTATACTGACTTTATTGGATTCGATATCCGCTTCTGCTGGATCTCCAGTCACATCGGGATTAGAGGAAATGATTTGGCTGACATTGCAGCCAAATCGACACCACTGACGGTTAATCCTGGCCTGTTCGTCCCCTATACAGACTACAGGCAAGTGATCCGTCGTAACCTACAATCTCAGTGGCAAGATTCGTGGCATCGCCTGGTTATTACAAATAAACTATGTCGAATTAAGCCTGTGATCCATCCTTGGCGGTCCAGCTTACGCAGGGATCGCAAAGAGGAAGTTGTTCTTGCTCGGCTCCGCATAGGACATTGTCATTTGACACACTCCTTTCTGCTGAGGGCTGATGACCCTCCTATGTGCGAGCAATGCGACACCATCTTATCTGTTCAACATATTTTATGTGACTGTACTAGTTTTAGAAATGCTCGTTTTATCGCTTTTAACCATCTGACTGAGCCGTATACACTCAGTCAGATTTTATCTGACAATGACCATGTGTCTTCTATTTTTAGCTTTCTAAAATCAGTAAACCTCTTTACGCACATTTAAAAAATCTACCTTATTATTGTTACTTGTTTACTGATATTTATCTTTTACAGTTTATACTTGGTTTTTATATTTTGACTTAGTGACCTAATTCATTAGGTCACTGAACGTTTTTTACTTTTTTATGACAAGGTTTTGGCGCATTATAGCCTTAGTTGCTGATGCGCCAATAAAACCCAACCAACCAACCAACCAACTGACTTTATTTATTTGCATATTCTTGAAAAATTCTTATCTTATCTCTTGACAGTATTTATTTGTTCTGATCTTTACAGAAGCTGGAAAAGATTACTGAAATCTGTTCAGTTACTGGCCAATCTGTATTAATAAAAACCCTCATACAGAAAGCATGCACAGCCCAATGGATGGTGTTATAGTCAACTAATGAACTCAAACAACTGAAACATAAACCACAATTTTCGAATTCCAGATTCTGAATAAATAGGCAAGAAGTCATCTTTGCCAGGCTACTCATATTGGACATACTCATTTCATTTGTTTTTACTTGCATGTTGTACTCACTGTTGTATCACCCTCACAGTTAAATATATGTTGATGGACTGCCCTCATTACCAACATGTCTTCCTTTTGCTTCTCTTTCACAACTGTAAGAACCAATGACAATAAAACATATCTTTGGAGATAACTTCAAAATCTCTAAATTATATACGTCTCAAGCAAATTCACTTATATTCACACACCTAATTAGTTTTCATAATTTGCTTTTTGACTCCTATACTAGGTAGGACACATTAATAGGCACAATCTGGCCGCAGTAGCCTTTGTGCTGTTAAAACTATGAAACAACAAAATTTCTACAGTGATTACAAAAAATTTGGGTTTCCACTCATGGAAAAATTATCACCAGTAATAGTTTTTCCATGAGTTATTCCATCTCAAGTCATCAAGAAATCCTATTCACTGCCAAATAAACTAACTTGAAATTTCAGAAATATTACAGTATATTTCTGTTCAATATAACTAATTATAATATGATGGTGGAAGTACTTTTAAAATCTCCTACACTACACTATATTATAATTAGTATGCAGTTTTATATTTTTAAGATAGAATTGCATGCTAATTATAAGCTCTCATATACTGTCATTTTCCTCCACTGATTATTTAACTTTGGTGGCTGCGTGAACAGTTTAATGTAGCTTTTGAACCAATCATCACCTATTTAAAGATAATCATCACAATTAAAATTGCAATTGTAACACGAATTAAAAGAAAAAAATTGAAATACCAGTAAAATATGCCAAAAACTTGCCTATCATTACAAATGCCAGTAATTTCAACTTTTTTTGTCTTGCCAATTTACAGCTCTGAAATGAACTGAATTACAACTCAGAAAAACCTAATGCCAAGTGGGAGTGTTGTTTAGCAAAAGTTCATTAATAGTGCAGAAAGCAACACTTCAAAAATAACAAATAATTAATAATCTACTTCAATGTGTTTTGCTACATATTTAAAAATGCTTCATACCTTAAACTTATGTCTGCTGAAAGTTTAATTTTAAAAATGTTGTTAATTTGTGTTATTAAACTGTTCGATAAATATTTACACAGTGGTGACAGCAAGCCAGTCAAAGAATTTAATAGATGCAGGAGCAGATGCCTTAAGGGTTGGAATGGGTTGTGGAAGTATTTGCATAACTCAAGAAGGTTAGTAATGTCAAATAATTGTGTATAAATATATTGTTTTACCAGAATAAAAAATGATTTATTGAAGACATTACATAGAAACAGTTACTAGGGGAATAAGACACACTATAATAAACCAAATGTATCAAGGGATATAACAGCTATTCCATAGTGAAAGTAATAGGAAGCTATTCAAGATACTCCAGAATCTTTAAGCTTTGGAAACAAGAAACAGTAACCAATTAAGCAGTCATAGTGTGAACATCTAGAATGCCACTCTGTAAGGTTTTTGAAAAAGATTGATCATAAATTAATCTTACAGATATTATATTTTTAATTTAATATTTTTTACCTAATATAGAACTATTCTTTACCTAAACAAGCACAAATTCTCAAGTGATTTTAAAGGACATGTCAAACTGAAAAATGTACAAACTGCAGACCTAAAAACCAGTCACAAACTGGATGCACTGCCACATTTCCACAATGTATTAATCCTACCTTCTGTAAAGTATGTGATGTTTGAAATCTAGGGAAAAAATTCAAAAATATAAGATTGAAAATAAAGAACCTACCAAGAAGCAAGAAAATAACATTCCAGTTATCATAGTTACTGCCAGAAATCACTCCATATGATAAAATCTCAGATGCTATTAAATTGAGAAAAGCAAACCAAAACAGTATGTGGACACTGATGATATGATTAACCAAGGTGAAACAGTACTTGAGCTCCATGCAGGAGACAACAGCATGGGGACTGAATGCTCTAATGTTTCAAACACAGAAGCAGGAGAAGATAAGAATTTTGAATGCCCTATTTTTCCTAAAAAAAAAAAGATAAAAAGTTAACAACACCAGTACAAGCTAACAGCTCATAAAATAAGACATTGATCTTTCTCTTACAAAAACAATAATCCAACACACATCCTTCAATGGAACTGCAGAGGCTTTCCACAGCAATACTGATGAGCTCCATGATTTAATTTTCTAATATGGTCTGATAGCCATCTGCTTGCAAGAGACCAGTTGAACTTCATAGGTTACTCCAGAGATTAAAAATTAAACATTGTGTCAAAAATACAGAAATTTAACTTCCTTCCTCCACCCGCAGAGTTGGGACAGTCCTAATAGACTCAAGAAGTCCATTCAGACATATCCTCTTCAAACTTCATTGAAGCAGTTGCTGTCTATTACATCAAATTCTCTTTGGCTATCAACTCTGTATACCTCCTACCAAATCATGCATTTACTACCAAAAACCTAGTGTTTGTTGCACAAATATCTGCTCTTAGTTTATTGGGTGATTTTAATGGGCACCAACCATTATGCTGGATCTTCACATATGGACAGAAGAAGACAAATTGTAGAACCCTTCCTCAATTGCCAAAACTTCACCCTGCTTAACACTGGATCACATACATATGCACATTTCCCAATGGGATCAACCTCAGCTGTTGATCTTTCTGTATGCGGCCCCACTCTGTTTCTGTACGTAGAACAGATAATGCTAAATGACCCACTTGCTGGTGATCATTTCGGTATCATTGAAATCATTAGACAGTGAAAACCAAATAACATAACTTCTCCAAAGAAGACTTGGAAAACATTCTCTTCAAGCATATTCCTTAACAATGAAATTATGCCACCTCAAAGATATTGTCACAGAACACATAACGAAGCAAATACTAGGAGCAGCTACTAAGTCAATTCCAACATATTAACAACTGGTGGAATAATTCGTGCAGTAGAGAAGAAAGAAATAAAGTGTGGAACTTATTTTGTAAACATCTCACAGCAGTCAGTCTTATTATAGTAGAGGCAAAATTTTGCCTTGACTATTACTAAAGATATAGATACCAATCAATTTGGAAAAAAATCAAAAACCGAATGGCAAATATCCATTGATATTTTCCTCAATCTTCATTAGAAATGGATAAGACATTCTCCCCTCAGGAAAGATCAAATGCCCCTTGCAGAAACCATTTATAATGTATAAGCATGCGATCAATCTTTCTAGCATATTAAAACATTAGTTGAACAGTATAAAATAAATTTTAACACCAACTTTTCATTTGATTATGATAAACATTTCATGATAACCAGACTCAAAGAATCTTTAACCAGAATATCCAGTGGTCCAGTTGGAATATATAACATTGTGTTAATTCATTTAAATGAAATGGCCTTCAGTTCATCGTTGATTTTTTTATAATAAGACAATGTAATATTGATATGGATATGAATTTTTCCAACAGTATTGGCAAATTCGTACCCACAATCCTAGTGACATTAATTTGACTTGGCCTTCTTGGAAAAGATCAATCAGCCCTACATAACTACCTACCAATATATCACTCAACAGTTACTTAGCCAAACTATTGTTAAACATGGTTCATAAATGACTCACATGGTTTCTAGAAACAGAGCATCTCATGAACATAAATCATTATGGCTTTTGGCAAAACAGATGTCCACTGGATATGATGATCAAAGTACGGGTGAATATTCTTAACACTTTTATCAGAAAAGAACATTTAGTTATGGTTAGTCTTGATGTTGAAAAAGCCATTGACACCACATGGAGATAGGGCATCCTTCAAGACCTTCAACCCTTTGTACAGGTACCTTTTATTTAAAGCTTCCTAATTCAAACTTCCAGGTGTGCCTCAATCTTATGCTCAAGAAGGCATCCTTCTTGAACATGGGAGATTTTCAGCTCTGATGTATAGTGATTTTTTTCTATATAGAATAGCTTTCATCTGAGCAAAGAGACTTCAAAGACAAATTTCTCTCTATTAGTAACCTAAAGAGAGTATAACCAAAAGCTCAAAGAAAATTAGTTTTTTTTTTTTTTTTAATTTCATTTATGATCATGGTTTTCCTAATACACTAACTCTTAGCTACTTAGTCACTAGGTTGCACTGCTTCTGCTTCAGTGTGGCAGGGTCAGAAAGCCAGGATGAAAAGCTCATACCCCTGGGACTTAAAGAAGCTATCATGGACTATACAAACTCTGTCTATGGATCCAGCCAACAGTTCCCTCTGTTGTCAAATGGAAAAAAAAGAACACACAAATCAAACAACTTGTGCATCATTTCAATTTTATGACAGAGCACCCACTTGGTAAGCTCTTGTCATTTTTAATTCAAAAGTGCTTAGAGAATGCCGCTGGTTCACTGACAATGGTATGATGATGATTAAAGTTGGAACTATGAACTGATTGAACATCTAGTTAGGCATTCTGAACTTTTCCGGAAAACAGAAACAATGACTTTCAGAGGTGTTTTTGTAAAAGCCTTCCTTCATGCTGCCTTAAACACTTATTCACAAATGAGGAAATTTCCCAAGAACTAAAAGATCAAAGTGCCATAGAAGCCAAGAGAATTCTTACCTACCAAATTTAAATAGCATACTCACATTTTTCACTTTTCCAAATCGTCCAGTCACTATAAAGACAGGATATCTCATTCCTTATTAGATGTTTGAAATGCCAAAATTTTGAACGTTTACAGAGGGTTGGCAATAACTGTGGATCAAAAGAATCTACCCATAATGCTTGTCTTGCAAAAATACCACAGTGTCGATATTGTAAAGGTAATTGTTTTTATGATTTAAAGGAAATAAAAACATTGTTAAACCCCAGCTGTCATTTGACCTGAATCCTAGAGGGAGGTGGGGGAGAGAGAGAGAGAGCTTGATGCTGCTAAGGAATCCCAGTCATCTATAATTGGTTTTTTTTTATTATTTTTTTTTATTATTATCTCTTTCCCATGTTTCATAGTCTTCTGAAACATGGAAATGGGAGAAATATAAAACTGAAAATAGTCATGTATTTGGAAGCAGTAAAACAAATTACATCGAATATTATCGCATGCTCATATGCAGCAGTGCTTCAACAGCTGAAATTAAAAAAAAAAAAAACAATTTGCAGTTAAAACCAAAGTTTCAGTTTTCATGAAAACCTCAGTAGCTGACTGGGCTTGTTTAGTTTTATCTTCAACACAAATTCCTCTATTGCTAGTGTCAAATAAAGCTAAAAATGTTTCTTTTGCTGTCCCGCTAGATACAGTTCCATTTCTACTTCTGGGCACAAAATACTAAGACCTTGAAATAAAAGCAAAAAGTAGTCTTACCCTGACCACATGGATGTCGATAGGTGTGTGTCATCCTCAGCACGTAATATAATTGAGTCCTCGAATTATGTGCTGAGGACAGTATAAATTCAGGTCATTCTGTATTTCTCAAGAAAGCGAAACCAAAACTTGATTAACTGAAACAGGCCACTTCTTGGAAGCAAAAAAGAAACAATTCTGAACCCAAGTAATGTGTACATTTATTCAGCAGAATTTCTGAAGTAACATAGATGACATTCGCATCTTATATCCCAATAATCCTGCAGGCAACTGTATTCAAGAAAAAATTTAACCACAAAGGTAAATTTTGCAGTAAAACGCTACCAATCTTATTGATATTGGATGATAGTTTCCCATGTCAATTCTCTTGTACAATTACATAGTGACATCCAGTAGCACTTTTTCCCAGGGAAAAGATCAGTCCAATCCAGCACATTACTGATCAATTTCCCTTACCAGTTGAACATGAAAAACATTAGAAAAAATGGTTAACAACAGACTGCCAACACAGTTGTTAAGCTTGCATCAATAATGGCTTTTGTAAAGCCAGATAAAAGCAGAGGCAAATGTCTATAGAGCCTTTCTTTGAAATGCACGCCTAGTTATGATCTACCTCAACATTAAAAAGGCCTTCAACAGAACGTGTCATTATGGCATGCTACATGATCTGTCTATAGCCTGAGAGGCCATCTTCCAAAATTAATTCAAAACAAATAGGATATTAAAATAATTTATCAGAAATGTGGTTAAGAAGGGGGAATTCTCCACTCTCATTTCTCACTGCAACTCTCTATGATCAGAATTGATTCCAAAACTAAAAATATAACAGTTGAAATATACCTGTATGCAGTTGGCCTTGCCATATCATATCACTCACAATATGAAGCTGATTGAATAGTAGCTGCAAGAACAATAAATAAAATAGAAATATGGGCCAAGGACAATGGTTATAGGATATTAAAGGGAAAACAGCAACAGTCTATTTTTGCAGAAAACACAAATTACATACTGAGCCTGTGTATTTTATGTCTGCCTTCAATATGTTGTGCTACATTCACCTTATTTTCTTGATTTGGCACCATGTGAATTTTGCTATTCCCAAAATTAAACAGGATCTGATGATTTGAGTTGATTCAAGAAACCCAATCAAATATGCCCTATAGAGATTCTTTTTTGTTCTGATTACTGTTTTCCTCATTTTCTACTCGAGTATCCCAGGTTCCAGGCTTACATCAATGGAATCCGGCGTGTTTGCCGTGCGCTGCGACCCGTGGAAATTCAGAAAGGGGGATCCTGGTGGTTGAGGGGCCCAGCTTCAAACCCCTCGACGTGGGCACCTGTACGTGGTGAGGGGACCTCCCAGTGACGCTGCTGGACTTCCAGACTACCATCACTGGGATCCAATGCCCACAGCCCAGGTTCCAGTCTTACATCAATGGAATCCGGCGTGTTTGCCGTGCGCTGCGACCCGTGGAAATTCGGAAAGGGGGATCCTGGTGGTTGAGGGGCCCAGCTTCAATACACCACTTTGGCCCCTGCTTCGACATGACGGGTGGTCCTGGAAGGACCGGCTAGGATCAATCGGCTAGTAGGCTCGCCTGCGAGGGTCAACCGTGTCAATGCCATGCCCCTACCCTCATGGTCCGAGGGACAGGATTCAGGCTGGCGGCGGTGCGGGTATAGTGTCTGGGTAGCCCTGGCGTCCCACTCCCGAGCGCATTTATTGCAGGCCGGGTAGTGGGCGTCCCTTTGGGTTCCGTAGTGGGTGGGGAGCCCGGGCACTGAACCATATAAAAACTCTATGAATCCTGATAAACAAACTTCTTCAGAGGCCCCAACCCGGTCCCTATCTGAAACCATAGACAAAGAATCAGATAGCATTATTGCTAAAAAGAGGCAGCGAACCGAATTACCATCAGGGCCAGTCCCAAGGTTCTTAATCATGCATTCTACCAATGAGACACCGATTGGTAAAATGTCGCCCTTTTTTATTCAAAAAGGGTTAGATGGGTTAGCAGGTTCACCCAAATCAGTTAAAAGGCTTCGTTCTGGAGACCTTTTAATTGAAACTAAAAATGACATGCAATCAGAACATCTACTCCGAACAACATCAATCGGAGGAATACCGATAACAGTGACACCACACAGAACACTAAATTCATCGAGAGGTGTCATATCGGAGTGGGACCTTCTCGACGTAACCGAGGAGGAAATCTGCTCCGAACTAAAACCCCAGGGAGTTATTGCCGGGAAGAGAATTACTGCGCGAAGGGATGGAAAAATTGTTAAAACCAGGAGCGTTATCCTGACTTTTAACTCTCCTAAACCTCCTGACGAGATTAAAGCTGGATATATCAACTGTTCAGTGCGTCCATACGTTCCGAACCCTTTACGGTGTTTTAAATGCCAGAAGTATGGACATTCTCAAATGGCCTGCCGCGGAGTCCTTGCATGCGCTCGATGCGGTGCAAAGGACCACAAAACAACAGCATGTTCAGCCGCAAACCCCACCTGTATTAACTGTGAAAGCGAACACCCGGCCTACTCACGAGCATGCCAGAGGTGGAAAGAAGAAAAAGAAATTCAACGGCTGAAGGCAGAGCTAAATATATCATACCAGGAGGCAAGGAAATCGGTCAAACCCCTGAATATCAACAAACCTACCTACGCCCAGAAGGTAGCAGGGAGATGTTCCGTCGGAACTCAGACGGACATGACCATTCCTCCAAAGGAGTCTTTCACTCCCATCGTGCGGTATCTCTTAAGTTCTCAAAAACCTGCACAGAAGGACCAATCAGCTGCCACTCCTATATCGGTACCTCCTAATGCTCCACAAGTAACAAAGATAATTATGAAAGAAAAGAATAAGAAAGGGGAAGTCCCCCCTAGTACCCAAGAAAAGATGGATGTCGAGCAGAAGGAGGTACCCGAAGATTCAGTCTTGGAACTCTTTGCGGAGGAAGAAATGGACACGGGACAGCGTCCGTTCTTCCCCAAAAAAGATAAATCCAAGACTGATAAAAGTAAGCCCTCAGCACCTCGGAAGCCGCCTGATGGACCCACCAAGCCAAAATAATGGCTAAATTCCTACAATGGAATTGTCGTGGATTCCGGCGAAATATTGATGACATCAAGGCCCTCCTGCAAAAGCACGAGCCAGTTTGCTTTTGCTTGCAGGAGACATATCTAAAGGCAAATGATGATCCCACCATGCACAACATCACATTTTTTCGAAAGGATAGGATTGCGGATGGCCCTGTACATGGGGGAGTGGCTATCCTTGTGGGTAACCAGACCCCAGTGCAGCCTTTGCTAATTACAACCAGCATAGAGGCTGTTGCAATTCGCCTTTCAGTGGGATTTCTATTAACTGTGTGCTCCATTTATTTGCCACCTGGGACTGACGTCTCCCAGGCAGACCTTGATGATCTTCTTACGCAGCTGCCTCCCCCTTTCTTACTTTTCGGGGATTTTAACGGACATAACACCCTGTGGGGTAGTGCTAACATCAGCGGAAGGGGACGAGTCATAGAGCGTATGCTCAATGACAATGACCTTTCCCTTCTAAATACTGGAACAAACACCTTCTTCCACATGCCTACCCGTACTTTTTCTGCCATTGATCTCTCTATCTGCTCCCCTTCTCTACTCCCTTCACTCACTTGGGAAGGGGAGGAGAATCCATATGGAAGCGATCACTTCCCTGTGATAACCTTGATACACAGTGGCAGACCATGTCTTCCATTCAGGTTACCACGGTGGAAGATTGATCAGGCTGACTGGACTGCCTTCCAACATCAGGCAAATTTTGATCTTAGCACAGTCAGTCAGTCAAGAGCCTATCAATGATGCAGTTAAGTACATCACAGAAATCATCGTCCAAGCAGCTGCTAATGCTGTCCCAAAAACATCAGCCCGGTTTCCACCATTTCCCAAACCTTGGTGGAATTCACAATGCACAGCAGCAAAAAAGGCTCAAAACAAAGCGTGGGGGATATTTCGCCGATATCCTACCACGAACAACCTTATAGCCTTCAAACGTGCACGAGCCAAAGCACGCTACATCCGTCGTCAGAGTCAAAAGGAATCGTGGATCCGTTTTACATCATCTATTAACCAGTCTACCAACTCTAAGGTAGTCTGGGATAAAATCCGGAAAATGGAGGGGAAATATACATCCCACCCTTCTTCAGTCCTAGATTATAATGGATGCGCTATTGCAGATCCAACTGCAATAGCCAATGCTCTTGGGGAAACATTCTCTAACATCTCCTTAACATCCTCGTACTCCCCAGAGTTCCTGGTACTGAAACATAAACTGGAAAAACAAGCACTTAATTTTAAGACCAAGGGCCTCTATCCCTACAACGGGGCGTTCACTATAGAGGAACTGAAAAGAGCCCTCACTCTTTCCAAAGCAAGTGCTGTTGGACCAGATGGCATCCATTATGAAATGATTAAACATCTTTCACCAAAATCTATGGATTGTCTGCTCCTTCTGTATAACAGAATCTTTACTGAAGGGCAGTTTCCGGACTCCTGGCGAAAGGCAATCGTTCTTGCCTTCCCTAAGCCAGGAAAGGATCCAAAAGTCACCACCAACTATCGTCCTATTGCTCTGACTAGCTGTCTGTGCAAAATCCTGGAGAGAATGGTCAATTCTCGTTTAATATGGTATTTAGAATCAAATGACCTTCTCTCCAGCATCCAGTGCGGCTTCCGAAGGAACCTGTCCACTTTGGACCATCTTATTAGAATGGAAGCATCCATCCGGGATGCTTTCCTAAAACACGAACACTTGGTGTCGGTGTTCTTTGACATGGAGAAAGCGTATGACACAACTTGGAGATTTGGCATTTTAAAAGACTTACATAGCCTAGGCCTAAGAGGCCATCTGCCCTTTTTTATTCAAAACTTTTTAGCCAATCGATCGTTCCAAGTTCGTGTGGGATCCTCACTCTCTCGCTCCTTTAGCCAAGAGGAGGGAGTACCACAAGGATCAGTATTAAGTGTCACGCTTTTTGCCATAAAAATAAATTACATCACAGAACAACTTCCTCCAACTGTAAACAGTGCCCTCTATGTTGATGACTTTAGCATTTTTTGCCAGTCGTGCAACATGAGGGTTATTGAAAGACAACTGCAGAAAGCCATTGATAGTCTGAATTCCTGGGCACTTGCTAATGGCTTCAGGTTCTCGCCGGAGAAGACCGTTTGCGTACACTTTTGTCGCAAGGGTAATCTTCATCCTGAACCTGAATTAAGGCTCGGACAAAATGCTATTCCAGTAGCAGCGAACACAAAATTCTTGGGACTCATATTCGATAAAAAATTGACCTTTTTGGATCATATTCGTCAACTCCGCACAAAGTGCACAAGAGCCCTCAATATGCTCCGTTCGCTCTCCTCCTTAACTTGGGGTGCAGACTGATGCACCCCAAGTTAAGGAGGAGAGCGAACCTTCTACCTTCTACGGCTTTACCGTGCACTTGTGCGATCCAAATTAGATTATGGGTCCCAAGTATATTCTTCAGCCAGAGACAGTGTACTTCGATGGCTGGATCCTGTCCATCATCAGGCTATATGTATCGCTACTGGAGCATTTCGAACATCTCCTGTCCAGAGTTTATACATCGAAGCAAACGAACCACCATTATTGTTTCGACGTAAGCAGCTGTCTTTAAAGTACGCTTGAAAACTGAAATCCCTGCCAGACCATCCTACGTGGCCCTTCGTTTTTGAGACACGATGGGAAAACTTGTACAATACCCGTAAGACTGCCAATCGTCCTTTTGGTATTTGTCTCCAAGGGCTACTCAATGAACTTAATATCAAGGTAGACAAGGTTGCCCAAACATCAAAGCAACCCTTTCCACCCTGGCATACTCGTGTCCCAGCAGGCGACTTGTCGCTTAGAAACTGGGCAAAGTCGGACACCCCATCATGTGTCTACCTGCAGCTTTATTCAGCACACCGAACTGAATATTCCGACTTCGCGCCAGTCTACACAGACGGTTCGAAGTCGGAATCATATATGGGATCTGCTGCTGTCTTTACAGACAGGACTATATCAGAGCAGATTCCCTCTGAATGCAGCATATTTACTGCAGAGCTGCACGCTGTAGAGTTAGCCTTGGATCATATTAGTAAATGCCAATACCAATGGTTCATTTTATATTCCGACTCTCTTAGCATGTTACAGGCTTTAATATCTGTGAGGTATAATCCTCATCCAGTTCTGTCTAGCATTCAGCAGAAGATTCACGTTCTCCATGAACGTGAATATGACATCCGCTTCTGCTGGATTCCCAGCCACATTGGGATTAGGGGAAATGATTTGGCTGACGCCGCAGCCAAATCAGCAACTCCCAATAATAACCGCTGCCTGTTAGTCCCCTATACAGACTACAGGCAAATAATCCACCAAAAGATATATTCCCAATGGCAGGACTTGTGGAATAGACAGACTGGGAATAAATTATATGGTATAAAGCCTGTAATTGAACCGTGGTAGTCTAGTCTGCGCAGGAATCGTAAGGAGGAAGTTCTTCTAGCTCGTCTCCGCATAGGACACGGTCATCTTACACATTCTTTTCTGCTGAGGGCAGATGACTGTCCTATGTGCGAGAACTGTGGCACAGTTTTATCCATGAGACACATTTTAATTGATTGTCCAGATTTTAGAAATATCCGTTACACCGCTTTTAATTATCTGACTGAGCCGTATACACTCAGTCAGATTTTATCCGACAATGACAATGTGTCTGCTGTTTTTAGCTTTTTAAAATCAATAAAGATTTTTAATCGAATATAAAATTTACATTTTTCCTTTGTATATTTGTTATACCTTTGGACATAGTGACCTAACTAATTAGGTCACTGAACATTTAAACTTTTTTATAAATAACATGGTCTGGGCGCATTATAGCCATAGAAGCTAATGCGGCAATAAAACCAAAACCAAACCCAAACCCAGCTTCAATACACCACTTTGGCCCCTGCTTCGACAAGACGGGAGGTCCTGGAAGGCCCGGCTAGGATCCATCGGCTAGTAGGCTCGCCTGCGAGGGTCAACAGTGTCAATGCCATGCCCCTACCCTCATGGTCCGAGGGACAGGATTCAGGCTGGCGGCGGTGCGTGTATGGTGTCTGGGTAGCCCTGGCGTCCCACTCCCGAGCGCATTTATTGCTTGCCGGGTAGTGGGGGGTCCCTTTGGGCTCCGTGGTGGGTGGGGATCCCGGGCACTGAACCAAATAAAATTTCTATGAATCCTGATAAACGTATTTCTTCAGGGGCCCCAACCCGGTCCCTATCCAAAATCAATGAGAAAGATACAGATAGCAGTATTGCTAAAAAGAGGCAGCGAACCGAATTACCATCAGGGCCTGTCCCAAGGTTCTTAATTATGCATTCTACCAATGAAACACCGATTGGTAAAATGTCGCCCTTTTTTATTCAAAAAGGGTTAGATGGGTTAGCATGCTCACCCAAATCAGTTAAGAGGCTTCGTTCTGGAGACCTTTTAATTGAAACTAAAAATGACAGGCAATCAGAACATCTACTCCGAACAACATCAATCGGAGGAATACCTATAACAGTGACACCACACAGAACACTCAATTCATCGAGAGGTGTCATTTCGGAGTGGGACTTTCTCGACGTAACCGAGGAGGAAATCTGCTCGTAATTAAAACCACAGGGAGTTATTGCCATCAAGAGAATTACCGCGCGAAGGGATGGAAAACTTGTTAAAACCAGGAGCGTTATCCTGACTTTTAACTCTCCTAAACCTCCTGATGAGATTAAAGCTGGATACATCAATTGTTCAGTGCGTCCATACGTTCCGAACACTTTACAGTGTTTTAAATGCCAGAAGTATGGACATTCTCAAATGGCCTGCCATGGAGTCCTTGCATGCGCTCGATGCGGTGCAAAGGACCACGAAACAACAGCATGTTCAGCCGCAAAACCCACCTGTATTAACTGTGAGGGAGAACACCCGGCCTACTCACGAGCATGCCAGAGGTGGAAAGAAGAAAAAGAAATTCAACGGCCGAAGGTAGAGCTAAATATATCATACCAGGGGGAAGTAAATCGGTGAAACCTCTGAATATCAACAAACCTACCTACGCCCAGAAGGTAGCAGGGAGATGTTCCGTCGGAACTCAGACGGACATGACCATTCCTCCAAAGGAGTCTTTCACTCCCATCGCGCGTTATCTCTTAAGTTCTCAAAAACCTGCACAGAAAAACCAATCAGCTGCCACTCCTGTATCAGTACCTCCTAATGCTCCACAAGTAACAAAGGTAATTATGAAAGAAAAGAATAAGAAAGGGGAAGTCCCCCCTAGTACCCAAGAAAACATGGATGTCGAGCAGAAGGAGGTAGATGAAGATTCAGTCTTGGAACTCTTTGCGGAGGAAGAAATGGACACGGGACAGCGTCCATTCTTCCCCAAAAAAGATAAACCCAAGACTGATAAAAGTAAGCCCTCAGCACCTCGGAAGCCGCCTGATGGACCCACCAAGCCAAAATAA
The DNA here is from genome assembly GCF_048544385.1 of Mastigoproctus giganteus. Classification (NCBI taxonomy): domain Eukaryota; kingdom Metazoa; phylum Arthropoda; class Arachnida; order Uropygi; family Thelyphonidae; genus Mastigoproctus; species Mastigoproctus giganteus. The sequence continues at coordinate 62,119,794 of NC_143578.1, read as the reverse complement.
TGGCTAAATTCCTACAGTGGAATTGTCGTGGATTCCGGCGAAATACTGATGACATCAAGGCCCTCCTGCAAAAGCACGAGCCAGTTTGCTTTTGCTTGCAGGAGACTTACCTAAAGACTTACCTGTGGGGTAGTGCTAACATCAATGGAAGGGGACGAGTCATAGAGCATATGCTAAATGACAATGACCTTTCTCTTCTAAATACTGGACAAATACCTCCTTCCACATGCCTACCCGTACGTTTTCTGCCATTGATCTCTCTATCTGCTCCCCTTCTCTACTCCCTTCACTCACTTGGGAAGTGGAGGAGAACCCATACGGAAGTGATCACTTCCCTCTGATAACCTCGTTATACAGTGCGAGACCGTGTCTTCCTTTCAGGTTACCACGGTGGAAGATTGATCAGGCTGACTGGTCTGCCTTTCAACATCAGGAAAATTTCGACCTCAGTACCGTCAGTCAGGAGCCTATCAATGATGCAGTAACGTACATCACAGAAACTATCGTCCAAGCAGCTGCGAATGCTGTTCCAAAAACATCTGCCCGGTTTCCACCATTTCCCAAACCTTGGTGGAATTCACAATGCACAGCAGCAAAAAAGGCTCAAAACAAAGCATGGGGGATATTCCGCCGATATCCTACCACTGTTAATCTAATAGCCTTCAAGCGTGCACGAGCCAAAGCACGCTACATTCGCCATCAGAGTCAAAAGGAATCGTGGATCCGTTTTACATCATCTATTAACCAGTCTACCAACTCTAAGGTAGTCTGGGATAAAATCCGGAAAATGAAGGGAAAATATACATCCCACCCTTCTTCAATCCTAGGTTATAATGGATGCACTATTGCAGATCCAACTGCAATAGCCAATTCTCTTGGGGAAACATTTTCTAACATCTCTGCAACATCTTCGTATTCCACAGAGTTCCTGGTCCTGAAACGTAAACTGGAAAAACAGGCACTTAATTTTAAGTCTAAGAGCGTCTATCCCTACAACGAGGCATTTACTATACAGGAACTGAAAAGAGCCCTCACTCTTTCCAAAGCAAGTGCTGTTGGACCAGATGACATCCATTATGAAATGGTTAAGCATCTTTCAACAAAATCTTCGGATTATCTGCTCCTTCTATATAACAGAATCTTTATAGAATGGCAGTTTCCGGTTCCTGGCGCAAGTCAACCGTTCTTGCCTTTGCTAAGCCAGGAAAGGATCCAAAAGTCACCAGAAACTATCGTCCTATTGCTCTGACTAGCTGTTTGTGCAAAATCCTGGAGAGAATGGTTAATTCTCGTTTAATCTGGTATTTAGAATCAAATGACCTTCTCTCCAACATCCATTGCGGCTTCCGAAGGAACCGCTCCACTTTGGACCATCTTATTAGACTGGAAACATCCATCCGGGATGCTTTCCTAAAACGCGAACACTTTGTGTCAGTGTTCTTTGACATGGAGAAAGCGTATGACACAACTTGGAAATTTGGCATCTTAAAAGATTTACATAGCCTAGGACTTAGAGGGCATCTCCCCTTTTTTATTCAAAACTTTTTAGTCAATCAATCTTTCCAAGTTCGTGTGGGATCCTCACTCTCTCGTTCCTTCAGCCAAGAGGAGGGAGTACCACAAGGATCAGTGTTAAGTGTCACGCTTTTCGCCATCAAAATAAATTCCATCACAGAACAACTTCCTCCAACTGTAAACAGTGCCCTCTATGTTGATGACTTTAGCATTTTTTGTCAGTCGTGCAACATGAGGGTTATTGAAAGACAACTGCAGAAAGCCATTGATAGTCTGAATTCCTGGGCACTTGCTAATGGCTTCAGATTCTCGCCGGAGAAGACCGTTTGCGTACACTTTTGTCGCAAGGGTAATCTTCATCCTGAACCTGAATTAAGGCTCGGACAAAATGCTATTCCAGTAGCAGCGAACACAAAATTCTTGGGACTCATATTCGATAAAAAACTGACCTTTCTGGATCATATCCGTCAACTCCGCACAAAGTGCACGAGAGGCCTTAATATTCTTCGCTCGCTCTCCTCTACATCTTGGGGTGCAGACCGATGCACCCTTCTACGGCTTTACCCTGCACTTGTGCGATCCAAATTAGATTATGGGTCCCAAGTATATTCTTGAGCCAGAGACAGTGCCCTTCGATTGCTGGACCCTGTCCATCATCAGGCTCTACGTATCGCTACTGGAGCATTTCGAACATCTCCTGTCCAGAGTTTATACGTCGAAGCAAACGAACCACCGTTATCGCTTCGACGTAAGCAGTTGTCTTTAAAGTACGCTTTAAAACTGAAATCCCTGCCAGACCATCCAACGTGGCCATTCGTTTTTGAGCCATGATGGGAAAATTTGTACAATACCCGTAAGACTGCCAATCGTCCTTTTGGTATTCGTCTCCAAGAGCTACTCAAAGAACTTAATATCAAGGTAGGCAAGGTTGCCCAAACACCAAAGCAACCCCTTCCACCCTGGCATGCTCATGTCCCGGCATGTGATTTATCCCTTAGAAATTGGACAAAGTTGGACACTCCATCATCAGTCTACCTGCAGCTTTATTCAGCACACCAAGCTGAACATTCTGACTACGTGCCACTTTACACAGACGGTTCGAAGTCGGAATCATATGTGGGATCTGCTGCTGTCTTTACAGACGGCGCTACATCGGAGCAGATTCCCTCTGAATGCAGCATATTTACTGCAGAGCTGCACGCTATAAAGTTAGTTGTGGATCACATCAGTAAATGCCAATACCAACGGTTCATTTTATATTCTGACTCTCTCAGCGTGTTACAGGCTTTAATAACTGTGAGATATAATTCTCATCCAGTTCTGTCTAGCATTCAGCAGAAGATTCACTTTCTCCATGAATGTGAATATGATATCAGGTTCTGCTGGATTCCCAGCCACATTGGGATTATGGGAAACGATTTGGCTGACACCGCAGCCAAATCAGCAATTCTCAATAATAATCGCTGCCTGTCAGTCCCCTATACAGACTACAGGCCAATAATACACGAGAAAATACATTCCCAATGGCAGCATTCGTGGAATAGACAGACTGCGAATAAATTATATCAAATAAAGCCTGTAATTGAACCATGGCAGTCTAGTCTGCGCAGGAATCGTAAGGAGGAAGTTGTTCTTTCCCTGACCCGCATAGGACATAGTCATTTGACACATTCTTTTTTGCTGAGGGCTGATGACCCTCCTATGTGTGAGTCTTGTGGCACAATTTTATCAATTAGACACATTTTAATTGACTGTCCAGATTTTAGCAATATCCGTTTTACCGCTTTTAACCAACTGACTGAGCCTTATACACTCAGTCAGATTTTATCCGACAATGACAATGTGTCTGCTGTTTTTAACTATTTTAAATCAATAAAGGTTTTTACTTGTATTTAAAATTTATTTGTTGATGTAATTTCTTTATTGATTTATCATTTTTACATTTTATGCCGTTGTTATTTTATACCTTGACTTGGTGACCTTAATGATTAGGTCAGTAAAATTAAAATTTTTAAATATCATCTAGTTTTGGCGCATTATAGCCTTTGTTGCTAATGCGCCAATAAAACCTAACAAACAAACAAACAAACTACTCGAGTAGCTCTTTGAACACTATAGGAAGGCCCAGAAAGGAAAGGAAAGACACCTTTCTGTTTCTTTTCATATCTCTCATTAACACAACTAACAGCTGCTTGGTCATGAGGTGACCAAGCAGCTGTTAGTTGTGTTAATGAGAGATATGAAACCCCCGCCACGGAGAGGCACTGCTCCTGCCGCTCCGTGGCGGGGCCGGTAACCTGGGTGGTAAAGACAAACCCCAAGGGCCAAAAGCAGCCGTCGTGGATAAAAATTCTTATTTGCCCTTAGAGCCTAGGAGCTCAGACCTGAAACTTACAATGACTACGACACCAATCATGACCTAGATAATGCCAATCCAAAGAGACAGAAGACCAATCAGATGGAGCAAACCTGCCCATCATTTTTAATTTTCCACTCGCTCACTGGGCAGCCTATGAGCAAACTGTCTCCCTTTGTTATACAAAAACATCTGGAAGGTATTGCTGGATCTCCTAAGACTGTTAAAAGACTTCAAATCAGGAGACATTAGTGGAAACTACGAACCACAGGCTTTCAGAGAAGCTTTTACATCTTGCAAACTTTGCTGGCATTCCAGTAAAAATATCTCCTCATGCAACCCTAAATTCATCTAAGGGTGTAATATCCAATTGGGACCTTTTACATGTCACAGAGGAGGAGATAACCCAAGAACTGCAGGGACAAAATGTAATTCAAGCAAAACGTATAATGACTAAAAAAGATAATCAACTTATACTAACCAGAAATATTATTCTCACCTTCAATACATCCAACTTGCCCTCCTCTGTAAAAGCAGGTTATTTATTTTGCTGCATTCGCCCCTACATTCCCAATCCTTTACAATGCTACAAATGCCAAAAGTATGGTCACTCACAAACTGTATGCAGAGGAGTTCCTGTCTGCCCTAACTGTGGGTCCTCAGATCACATACAAAGTGACTGTACGACCAAAAAAATGACCTGTTCAAATTGCAAAGGTGATCATCCTGCATATTCCAAGACATGTGAAAAATGGAAAACTGAGAAAACAATAGTAAAATACAAGGTTGAGAACAAAGTAAGTTACCAAGAAGCGAGAAAACTAGTTGTACCTCCTATAAACAAAAATATAACCTATGCCAATGCCGTAAAAAGATCAAACAGTCTCCACCAAGCCAATATCAGTTCCCACTAATAAATCAATTTCTGATTGGGCTAGAAATATCCTCTCTGAACAACAATCAAGTATAGGTAAGCAACAACCCAAACTCTTAGATCAGGCAAATAATACTCCTCTGACAATACCTGCGGCATCTCCTCCATCAAAGATTGCTACCACATCCCATATTACAAACTCAAATGCAATTAAAAATATCCAGGACACAGATGGCACATCAATACAGGAAGATCCTGTTTTAGAAATCTATGCTGAAGAAGAAATGGACATTGGCCGGCCAGTTTTCTTCAAAAAAGATAAACAAAAACTGGAACTTAATAAGCCAGTCACCTTCAAAAACCAGTCAGGTACAGCTCCATCAATTAAACACAAATAATGCCTTGTATTTTACAATGGAACTGCAGAGGTTTTCGTTCCAACACAGATGACATCCATGATCTAATTAACCGATATACTCCAGTTGCTCTTTATCTTCAGGAAACTTACCTAACCTTGCAAATTTCTCTTTCGATAAAGAACGATTGCATTTATCAAAGAGATCGTAATACAGCTAATGCTGCCCATGGTGGTGTGGCAATCCTAATAAATTCAAAAATCCCAACTAAACATATTCCACTTCAAACTGAAATAGAAGCTGTTGCTGCTCGTATAACTTTCCATATTTCAATAACACTAGTTTCAATCTATTTACAACCAAACCATACTTACTGTTTAAAAGATCTCGAAGACCTCTTTATACAGATACCTCCACCTCTCTGTATATTAGGGGACTTTAGTGGGCACAACCCCTTATGGAGCTCTTTTAAATTAGATAGACGGGGTCAACTCATTGAAAGCTTTTCAGAGGCACTAAATCTCATCTTACTCAATACTGGCACGCACACTCGCATTCAGCTCCCAACTGGACAAACCTCAGCAATAGTTCTTCCCATTTGTTCTCAAGTACTGGCCCAGTCCATAGATTGGTATGTTGTTAATGATCCTATGGGCAGTGATCACTTCCCAATTGTATCAACATATTAATAGCACAGACTCCTCTAACTCAACCCTGCAGGAAATGGAAATTTGTCCAAGCAAACTGGACAAAATTCCAGTCATCAATATCCTTTGATGAGGAAAAAATCCGTCTCCAGCCTGTTGATGATGTGACAGATTACATCTCCTAAATGTGGCCAAAGACACAATAACACTTTGTTCACTTGTGACATTTACCTCTGCCAGTGGGGAAAGAATAATTCTACAAGCATCAAATACCAGACAACTTCATGCAGTTAACACGCATAGATATATTGATTTTTCCCCAATTTATGTGGATGGCTCTAAATCCAACTCAAACATTGGAGCAGCCACAGTGTTTCCAAACACCACTTTTTCAGCATCCCTTCCACTTGAATTCAGTATCTTCTCAGCAGAATTATATGCAATTAAACTAGCCTTAGAAAAGGTCTGTTCTGACTCTTCATTAAAATTTGTTATTTACACTGATTCCCTCAGCTCAATTATGGCATTATGTAACTCCTCAGATAAAGTTCACCCTGTTCTAAATGAAAGTAGAAGATTATTACTGCAGATTGAAGAGTGCCACAAACTGGTCACCATCTGCTGGATTCCGGCACATTCCGGAATTTCTGGTAATGAACTGGCCGACAAAGCTGCCAAAAATCCAACTACCTTAGATTTAACAAATGTCCCTGTTCCAGCATCAGACTATCCACAAATCATTCATGGTGCATGTCTAACAGAATGGACAGCACTCTGGCATTCCCAAACAAATAATAAACTTTTTCAATTTAAACAGGATCCTAAAATTTGGCATTCCGGTATCCGTACATCAAGAAGAGAAGAAATAGCCCTTTCAAGAGCAAGAATAGGTCATACTCATTTAACTTGCCTTCATTTACTTACAGGAGATGATCCACCCCAGTGTCCACATTGTTCTGTAAATCTGACTGTTAAACATTCTCATTGAATGCCCATACTATAAACAAGAAATAAATACAACCCTGCTATCATTGGTTAACCTTCGGAAACCAATAACTCTAGAGAATGTCATTGGTGACAATGCAAATATTCCTGAATTTTTCAAATTTCTGAAGCAAATTGGAGTCTTTAATCATTTCTGATTTCAGTCTTTTCTAACATTGCAAAAATTTCTCATATATCCATATAATAACTGAATAGGTGCATTATAGCCAAAGCAGCTTATGCACCATCAAACATAACAGGCCACCTAAAAGCATTCACAAAAGAAGACTGCCAAACATATTTTGATCAGTGGCAAATACAGTGGAACAAGTGTATGGTTGCAGAAGGAGATAATATTGGACTATTACTAATGTAAGCATTTGTCATTAAATAACATTTTTTTTTTACAATTAAAATATTTTTTATGTTAGTATTTATGTTAATTAAAGCATTCAATTATTTTATTACTCCATTAAATTTTTTTTTTTTTTTTTTAAATTTTTATTCTTTTATTCTTTGTTTTTGGCATAATTATAAATGATAAAAAGCCTTACAAATTACTTGGTATGCACTATGTAGCAGTGAAAAAATTAAGCAGGAGATGCAGCATTCTTAATCACAGTGCATGCTTCTACACACAGATAATGACACCCCCCACCCATAAGACAATAGCTCCTTTTCAATTGTGTATTCTGAACAGTGCAAATCATGATGGAATTTTGTTGTAGAAAGTGCTCTAATATTGCGGAACCCCAAATTATTTTGCATGACAGACAAAATGCCTCAGTATAATGAAGGGGAACCAGAATGTGAAAGTGTTTCCTTCAATTGCTGTCAACAAGAGTTGGAGACTCAGGATGACAATATTACTATCTATTGTGCTGGATATGCTTGCAAATAGTTTGAGAAAATGATAGCAAGATGTGACATCTTCTAGAATGCAGTCATTAGAGCTTAACTTCACAGAACATGTTCTAGTCACAGAATGCACTTTTAGCTACATCACTGGTAGCTGCATTACAAGAAAAATAGTGTAATGTAACAATCAAGCTTATTCTGCTAGAACCTATGCCATGTGTAGGCTCATTAATACAAAATGTTTTCTGATCTTATATTGAAGCAGTGATTAGATTGAAAGTAGTGATAAGCTTTCATCAGTATACTAGGAGTATTAAACTGGCATGCAACCTGCCTACTTCGAGTCAATTGGTCCTGGGTGCCAAGTGATTCTCGTGTGATCGAAGAACATTTTTCTCTAAGCGACTAGGTTCTCTTTTGTTTTCTCCCTTGCTTATTAAACTTTTCCTTTAAGTAGCTCTACTTTCTTAAAAGCACTAAGAAAAGAGCCCAGAAGAAGGCAAGTACCTTTTACTTTAATTCAATTCATCTTACTAACTGTACTAACTTATACACTTGGCCACAAGCGGCACTGCTCCTGCCTCCTCATGGCTGGGCCGGTAACCTGGGCAGTAAAAATAAACCCCTGGCCAAAATGAGCTAACATGGATACGAGCAGTTATCCACCTTTAGAGCCATCAAGCTCAAGGTCAGAACTTCCTGACAGCGACCATGACACCAACCAGCCCGAAAGGCTTAGAAGGGAAGCTCAATGCCATGATGAATTACCAAATTTCTTGGTGATTCATTCTTTATCTTCCCAACTGTGGGCAAATTATCACCATTCTTGATTCAAAAATATTTGGAATCAATTACTGGATCACCAAAAATGGTGAAAAGACTACAATTCGGAGATCTCCTCATTGAAACAGCCACCGCAAAACATTCTGAGTGGCTCTTAAATACAACATCATTTTGTGGGCTCACAATATCAGTTACTCCACACAGAACCTTAAATTCATCAAAGGATGTGATCAGTGAGTGGGACCTAATTACAGTCTCCGAAGAAGAGCTACTTCAAGAACTGAGTAGTCAAAAAGTTACAAACGTGAAACAGATTATGACTAAAAAAGATGGAAATCTTACTCCAACAAGATCCATCATTCTGACCTTTAGCACTCCAGACTTACCATCCTCTATTAAAGCTGGATATTTAAACTGCCGGATTCGACCATACTCCTGTTCGTTGCTTTAAATGTTAGAAATACGGTCATTCCCAGGAGGCTTGTCGAGGGGAAGCCATATGTCCCATCTGCGGCTCTAAAGATCACACCCAAGCGGATTGTTCAGTCAAAATCCCTGTTTGTCCAAACTGCAAAGGAAGCCATCCAGCCTTTTCCAAAACTTGAGCTATGGATAACAGGAAAGAAAATTCAAAAATACAAAATTGAAAATAAAGTCACCTTTCCAGAGGCACGTAGACAAGTTATGTCGACCATTTCTACACTTTTAACCTCAAAAAAAGTTAATCCTCCAAAAAGAACTAGCGAAGCCAAAAATACTCCAATCAGCATTCCTACTCATACCCCATCGGTTCCAGTTGGAAAAGAACAATTAAAATCTGAATCCGTCTCTAAAAGAACGGAATCTCCCTCCAAAAGTATGGATGTAGATGAGCTGCTAGATAATGAGCCCATTCTAGAACTCCATGCAGATGACACCATGGATACTGGACTCCTCACATTCTTAAAAAAGGACCGGAAAAAATGTCCCACGTACAAAAAACAGATGAATCATCCTCAGGTAAACCTAAATAATGCATAAGATCATACAATGGAATTACAGAGGACTAAGCAATCATTCTGATGACTTAAGAGATTTAATAGCTCAATTTAATCCCATAGGTGTATCTTACAGGAAACATTCTTGTCACCTCAAGTTTTGCCAAAATTTTCAAGTTATACCATTTACAGACAAGATAGGAATTCAGAATCACCTGCACGTGGAGGAGTTGCTGTTCTTGTTAATGCTAACATACCATCCAGGCCGATCCAATTGTGAACTAGCCTAGAACCTGTGGCAGCTCGCATTGCAGTTGGTACATCATTTACCGTTGTTTCCATTTATATTCCACCATCTGCACCACTTCTGCTTTCAGAACTTGACAATCTCATTGCACAACTCCCAACTCCAATTTGTCTTTTTGGTGACTTTAATGGACACCATCCATTGTGGGGATCTGTCACAATGGATAGAAGAGACAAATTGATGGAGGAATTCATGCATGATAATGATCTTAATTTATTAAATTCTGGATCTCCTACCTACATCCACTTAGCAACCGGATCTGCTTCTGCAATAGACTTGTCAATTTGTTCACCATCCATATTTCCAATCATGACATGGTTGGTATTAACCAATCCCTTTAACAGTGATCAGTTTCCAATTATTTGCTCGCCACAAACAGAGGTAACTTCAAATCCCGATCAACGATCCACTTGGCAGTTTAAAAAGGCAAACTGGGGTGGCTATTCTGCCCAAATATGCTTAGACAGATTTTATGTTCAAAGGCAACATATTGATGATGTAAACACTTACATAACCAATCAGATTCTGACTGCAGCTAAGGCCTCTATTCCAAAATCCACACCATATCGAAAACACAGAAATCACTGGTGGAATACAGATTGTTTGATTGCCAAACAGGAAAAAAACCATGCTTAGAATAATTTCCGCAAGTATCCCACCACTAGTAACCTAATTGCTTTTAAAAGACTAAAAGCAAAAGCTAGACAAGTTAGGCGGAAAGCGAAACGGGATTCATGGATTGCTTTTGCCTCCACCATTACCAAAGACACGGATACACGGGTCATCTGGAAAAGAATACAGGCATTAAATGGCAAATTTGCTTGGCTGCCCTCTCCGATACTTCATTGGAAAAGGAAAGACATTTCTACTCCCGAAGAAGTTGCAAATGCAGTAGCAGAATCATTTTCAAAAATCTCAGCTCCTGCCACCTATGTGTCCACCTTTCAGAACATCAAAGCAGGTGCAGAACAGTATAAAATCAACTTCTTCACGTGCCACTCATTCCCGTACAACCAACCATTTACGTTAATAGAACTTCAAGAATCATTAAACAGATCTTCCAATAGCGCTGCAGGTCCAGATGGAGTTCGTTACATTATGCTAAAGCATTTACTTGGAGAAGACTTGAGAACCCTATTAATTTTTTATAATCAGATCTTCTCTGAAAATGCCTGTCCATCTTCATGGCGCCATTCGTTCATTATCGCCTTACCAAAACCAGGAAAAAATCCTTCCTGTGTTGAAAACCACAGGCCAATATCTCTTACGAGCTGCATTGGAAAAATTTTCGAAAGAATGGTTCATACTAGGCTCACTTACATCCTGGAGTCAGAGAATCTCAATCCAGATCACCAGTATGGCTTTCGAAAAAATAGATCAACCCTAGATGTGCTCATTAAAGCCGAGTCTCATATCCGCAATGCCTTTGTCATGAAACAACATCTAGTCATGGTCAATTTAGATCTTGAAAAGGCATTTGATACTACATGGTGGCATGGTATTATTATGGACCTTTACCATCTGGGGCTTAGTGGTCATTTGCCGGAAATAATTGAAAATTTTCTGCAATTGCGCTCTTTTCAAGTCCAATACAAAAACGTACTCCTTACATCTCACATTCAGGAAGAGGGAGTCCCGCAGGGATCAGTACTTAGTCCGACACTGTTTTCAATCCGAGTGAGGAGCATAACACAAGATATTCCAAAAACTGTTCAAACTTATATGTATGCAGATGACCTTACCATTTCCTGTCAGTCTCAAAGTATGAATGCCATCGAATGGCAGCTCCAACTTGCCATAACCAAAATAGAATCCTGGACTTCACGGAATGGCTACCAACTATCAGAAAAGAAATGCACTGTCACTCACTTTTGCAAGAAACAAGCTCTCCATCCCGAACCTGAACTACAAATAAATAGTACTCCAATATCGCTTGTTAATACCATTAAATTTCTTGGACTACTTGGACCGCAAACAAAATTTCCAAGCACACATCACTTATTTGAGAACTTCTTGTCTAAAGCATTTGAATATACTTCGTTCGGTCTCATCTATGTCATGGGGAGCTGATCGGTGTACTTTGCTGCATCTTTATAGAAGTTTAATCCGTTCACGACTAGATTATGGTTGTCCAGTGTATGACTCTGCCAGGAGCACTACTTTAAAACGGCTAAATATGATCCATCGCAGTGCTTTGAGGACTGCGCTGGCAGCTTTCAGGACTTTTCCGATCCAAAGTCTATATATTGAAGCACATGATCCCCCATTACACTTGCGTAGAAAAACACTACTGCTTCACTATGCTGCTAAGATCCAGAGTTTACCATCGCACCCAAGTTGGGAATATCTCTATAATACTCGTTGGGAAGCCTTCTATGAGAGCAAGCCAAATGAAAATAGATCTGCCTCTCTCAGGATCAAAGAGCTTGTTCAGACTTGGAATGTCAATTTAAATGAAATTTTCCAAGACAACTACACCCGTTGCTCCTTGGACATATGTGTCTGTCTCTCAAGATACACACATCCTCCATTGGGAGGAAAATATTACACCTCCCTGCAATATCAGACAGTTACATTCAGCTCATGCTACTATGAACAACCATGCCTGTAAAATTTGTACGGATGGTTCCAAAACTGAGAGTATGGTAGGTGCTGTGGCAGTTTTTCCTGTATGTACAAGTTCAGCCACACTACCGCTTGCTTGCAGCGTCTTCACAGCTGAATTATATGCCATTAAGTTAGCGCTTAGTAAGATTATTGAGCTTTCCATCTCATCTGCAATAATTTACACAGATTCTCTTAGTGCTGTCTCTGCCATAAGGAAGAATTTCTCCTTTTGTCATCCTACATTGAAACAGATTCGTTCCCAGCCATTTGCTTGCAGTGTGTTCAATCAGTTTTTGCTGGATTCCTGGCCATTCAGGCATTCCGGGAAATGAAAGTGCTGACTTTGCTAAACATCCTCAACCCGCTCTCTCACAACATCCTCAGGTTCCTTTCTCTGATTTTAAGTCTGTCATATGCAAAGCGTGCTACGGTAAATGGTCACAGGCCTGGAAAAGTGACACCAACAATAAACTTTACCAGATAAAAGAAGATCCAAAGCTGTGGCTGTCTGGCTTCCGACGAAACAGATGAGAGGAAGTGGTACTGGCAAGACTCAGAATTGGACACACTCACCATACTCATCTCTTCCTATTATTGGGAGAAAACAGTGCTCATCCTGTCAGTCCGTCATTTTCTGGTTGATTGTCCCTTACATTCAACCATCCGGTCAAACACTTTTCAGTCACTCTCTACATTGAATATATCACCTAATTTATCTCGCATCTTAGGAAATGAAGCAAATATTGAAGAACTTTTATTATATCTACAGGTGGTAGAAAATGAAAAAGACCTGAGAGTAATTGTGCAGTCAGATATGAAGTTTTTTGAGCAATGCAGACAGGCTGCCAGGGCAGGTCATGGGGTTTTGTCAATGATATATAGGAATTTTGCTAGCAGGGAAAAGGAGGTGATTATCCCTCTGTATAAGGCAATGGTCAGGCCACGCCTTGAGTACTGCGTACAGGTCTGGAGGCCTCATTTTAGGGAGGATGTAGATTTACTTGAGCGTGTACAGAGAAGGGCAACAAGATTGGTGAGGGGAATGAAGGGATCCTCTTACCAAGAGAGGCTTAAGTTCTGCAAATTGTAGTGGCTGGAGACTAGGCACCTGCGCGGTGATCTGATTGAGGTGTATAAGGCCTTGAATGGGTTGAGCACGCTGAATTCTGATGGGATCCTTCCACTTGTTCAGATTACGAACCTAAGGGGGCATAAATTCAAATTAAGAAAAGACAGATGTAGATTAGATGTGCGGAAATTTGCCTTTAGCCAGCGGGTGGTTAATTGCTGGAACAAACTTCCATCTGTCGTTGTGGAAGTTGATAGGTTGAATAAATTTAAGGAGGAACTGGACAGGCATTTGGAGGGAATGGTGTGATTTTTTTTTTTTTTTTTTTTTTTGGCTGATGCTGCATAAGCTCATACATTTGCTTTCTTGCATCACATGCCACTACTACTATATCTAAAACATATTGGTTTGTACAAAAGCATATAATTTAACCTCTCTAACAATATGCTTTTTGTCAATTAACGATGAACAGACACAATTTGGCCTTAGTAGCCCTTGTGTAGTTAAACTTAACAACAACAACGTCAAGTCAATTCAAGAAATCCGGTCAAACATGATAGGCCATCTAAAAAAATTCAAGTTCACTAATGGGAAGGGTAATCTTAAAATTAGTGATAATGTTTTTTCATTAATTGATAAAAATTGGATTTCTTTTTGTTTTTGAAACTGCTTATTTTTTTTCCTCTTTTTCAAAAAAATAAAAACATTGATGATTATTATTATTTTTTTTTTCAGTTATGGCTGTTGGACGACCCCAAGCTACTGCTGTCTACAAAGTAGCAGAGTATGCTAGTAAATTTGGTATTCCGGTCATTGCAGATGGAGGTATTAGATGTGTTGGCCATATTATTAAGGCTCTAGCTGTTGGTGCTTCCTCAAGTAAGAAGTTATTTTTTTATATATACACCACCTGTCTATGTGTGAATGTGATCATCTGCATCTCTTGCCAAATGTATATACCCATCATATTTATGAAAAGTAATGGAGTTTGATAAAATATTGATTAATTTGGTACCAAATTAATATTTTCACATACAACAGTAAAATGGTGCCAACAAGTGGTGTAAGGTGCACTATAACCCCAGAAGCTTATGCACTATTAAACCTCCATAACACACACACACACACACACACACACACACACCAATGATGTTCATAGTAAATTGAACTTCATGGAACACGTTAAACATCTACGGACATCTTGCCAGAAAAAAATGAACATGCTCAGAGTCATTTCTTCAACATCATTGGGTGCAGATCGGTACACATTACTTCATTTGTATAGAGCCCTAATCAGATCTCGCCTTGATTACAGTGCCCCCGGTGTATGATTCTTCTAGGGAGAGCGTGCTAGCGCGACTTGCACCAATTCAACACTCTGCCCTGAGGATTTCTGTGGGCACTTATAGAACTTTGCCAGTTCAAAGTCTTTACATTGAAGCTCATGAACTTCCTCTAAGCCTTAGGAGAAAGATGTTACTTCTCAACTATATAGCTAAAATCCAAAGTCTACCTACCCATCCCATTAGGCCAATACTTAATGACCCTCAGTTCACAATGTTCTATAGAAATAAACCCAGTGCAGTTCAGCCTTCTGCTCTCAGAGCTCAGGCATTATCGCAAACTTGGAATATACATCCTGACAAAGTTCTTCAAGATTCAAATAGTATGGATCCCCCGTGGTCCTGTATTAAACCACCCTGTGACAGTTATTATCTAAACTGGGGAAAGCACTCTCTTGCAAATGTCAATATACAACTCCATATTGCCCACAAACAAAATTACCTGCATTTTACAAAAATATATACTGATGGGTCAAAATCTGAAAGTGGAGTGGGTGCAGCAGCCATTTTCCCTCATAAAACCTTCTCCATATCACTTCCCAATGAATGCAGCAGCTATACAGCTGAATTGTGTGCCATCAAACGTGCAATAGAAAATATTCTCCATCTGCCCATCCAAAAAAGCATGATATACACAGACTCCCAGAGTGTGCTTTATTTTAGCTTTTCAGAATACTTCTTCTCAAACACATCCTTTAATAAAGTTCATAAAATTCAAACTGATGCATCTCCATGAACTCCAGCGAGTGGTCATTTTCTGCTGGATTCCAGGCCATGCTGGGATACCAGCAAACGAATGTGCGGACTATGCCGCTAAACATCCATCCAACAGAGAATTATCACAGTATTATGTTCCGTATCTTGACTACAAAAGTAACATACGAAGAATGTGTAGAGAACAATGGAGAATTCAATGGCAAGCCCAAATGCATAATAAACTCCACCAAATAAAACCTGAACCGCAATTATGGACCTCCAGTTTCCGTATAAACAGAAGGGAGTAAGTAATCTTAACCAGGGCCTGAATTGGCCACAGTCATCTTACCCACCTTTATCTCCTCGCAGGTAATGATCCTCCATAATGCACACAGTGCAACTCTCCACTTACAGTGAAGCATATTCTTGTTGAGTGTACTTTATACACCACTGCCTGCCAAGTCTCTTTTAGCTTTCTGCCAAACCTTAAAGAACCCTTGACACTCTGCCATGTCATAGGTAACAACGCTAATCTGCTGCACTTTATGAAATTATATGATCGTTTTTGAGTAATGCCATAACAGTCACCATGCATGTGTAACATTTATAATATTGATAGGTGCAATATGCCTAAGTAGCCCTTGCACCAAAAAAACAACAACAAATCTTTCTCTCTCTCTCTCTCTCTCTCTCTCATCTCTCTCTCTCTCTCTCTCTCTCTCTCTCTCTCTCTCTCTCTCTCTCTTCTCTCTCTCTCTCTCTCTCTCTCTCTCTCTCTCTCTCTCTCTCTCTCAAGTGCCATTAGGCTAAATGACACCCATTATTAAACTTATTTCTTCCAAATGTACAGATTGCCTGCTCTGTCAATGTAATAGAATCTGTCTTGAAGAGGATTTTTATAGAATCCTGCCATAAAACAATCATGTTTGCCTTTCCCACACCAGGAAAGGATTCAAAAATCCTGAACAATTATTGCCCTATTGCTCTGACCAGCTGCTTTTGCAAAATTGTGGAAAGAATGGTCAATGCTCACTTCATGGTATTTAGAAGCCATTCGTCTCATTCCAAGTTTGTATGGGTCCTCTCTCTCTCTCTCATTCAGTCTTTTTACTAAAAGTAGAGTTCCCCAGCAACTGATTTTAAATGTTTGCAACACTTGCACATTTGCTATTACAGTTAATTCTATTTTTGAGCAACTTTCAGCTGTGATAAGTGCCCTATTTTTTGTGACTTCAGTATTTTTATGCAGTCTGTTACATGAGGTTCATCAAAAGACATTGCGGAATGCCATTAATTGACTCAACTCTGCTTAATGGTGATTTCAGGTGGGGGGGGGCTGAACTTCCCACATGCTGTTTTGTCTACCAACTGGGAAGCAGATTGTTGCACTCAACATTGAATTTATCATGCACTTGTGATGTCTTAAACTAAATTATGCATCCCAGGTACACCTCAACTAAAAACAGCATATTTTGATAGCTAGATTTCATCTACCACCAGGCCATCTGCTTTGCTACTGCAGCATTTAGAACATCTCCTGTCATGAGTTTATACAGCACCGACTGAACTGCCCTTGTTGCTTAGGTGTAAGCAATCATCTCCACAGTATACCTTTAAACCAAAATCCCCACATGGACGTCTTAGAGCCATGGGAATATCTATGTAATGCTCATCAGACTGCCCACCAGACCTTTGGTATTCTTGTCCAAGAGCTATTCAGAGATCTTAACATCACAGTAGAAATATTGCTCAGTCACCAAGGCATCCCTTTTCACTGTGGCATGCTCAGCAGACATCATGCAACCTTCCATTAATTACTGAAGAAAGGCTTGCACTTTATTGTCTACACTGCCCATCAAGCTGAATACTGACTTTTTGCCTGTCTTTACTGATGGCTTGAAGTTAGAATCATCTGTCTGATTTGCTGTTATTACTATATCTGAGAAGATTCCTGATGAATTCAGTATATACACACACAGCAAAGTTGTATGCTATAGAGTTAGCTTTGGACCACATTATAACCTACAAAGGTGTGTGATGTACACTTTAATCATGGTGACTTTTTAAGTGCATTACAGGCCTTATGAGCAGTTTGGTACAATCCTCATCTCATTCTGTCCCATTTCAGCAGGTGAATACATTCTCATTCTGAATGTTCACTTGACATACATTTCTGCTGGATCCCAAGCCATATTGGAATCTGCAATAATGAACTGGCAGTTGCTACAGCCAAGTCAACACAACCCCAGAACAATAGTTTCTTTAACAAACCAGTTAGCTCCCTATACAGATTACAGGCAGATAATCTGTAATCGGTTAGACTTCCAATGGCAACAATCATGTCATGGACAGGTCACAAAAAAGCTATATCAGATAAAACCAGTAATCAAACTCTGGAAATATGATCTATGCAGAAACCATGGAGAGCACATTGTTCTTGCTTGTACTCTGTCTGCTTTGGGTACATTCAGTCCATTTCAAATGATTAAAGCTGTAGCCGAACTAAGCAATTTGACTAACCAGTCTCTTTATTTATTTTTAAAATCTAAATTACATGAATTTGAAAAATCAGTCTTCGTTGATTTCAGTTTATGATTTTCATTTTCTTATGTGCATTTTTTGTTTCCTTTTAGTAATGATGGGATCATTACTAGCAGGCACAACAGAATCACCAGGAGAATATTTTTTTTCTGATGGTGTTCGACTTAAGAAGTACAGAGGAATGGGCTCATTAGATGCAATGGAATCTCTTGAGGGTCATGGAAGTAGAGACCGGTACTTCCAAAGGTAAAGGTTACACACAACATTCTTTTTTAATTTTTTTTTTTATTATTTATTTTTTTATTATGAAACTTACTGCTCAGATGGGTGCCTCCGTAGCCAGGTGGGAAGGAGCAGCAGTGCGTAGCACACGCTTCTTGATTAGACCGGGGTTCGAGCCCGTCACCACCGCATATCCCGTAGCAATATGGCCTTAGTTGCTAATGCTCCTAAAAATCAAATAACAAACTGCTCAGATAATGAGGTTACCTGTTCTCCATCTTAATTAAGTGAGGCTGAATACTGTAATTATGACTTCTCAGAACAGCCTCTGTGACAAACATAATAAATAAGCTTTACAGACCAAAGATAGTAGCTACCTGTCACATCTGGTGCACCATGAATTTTGGACTTTGGAAAAACAAAGACATTAAGAAATACAAAATTAAGTCTTATGGAATAACTATCACTTGTAAAATGTTATATTAGTACTATTCAAACTAAAATATTAAAATAAAAATGTAAGGTGAATTTAGAGAAGACCAAACTAACATGTGATGGAAGGTTTAATTTCAGCTTTATTTTATTTTGCTTAAAGTATGCATAACAATGAACCCATTTACCATGTACAGCAAAGGGGACTTACAAATTTAGAATTCAACTGAGTGTTCAGAAAAGTGATAAAGGTTCAACCTGGTTTACATGTTTTAGCAGTTACAACAGATCTTGAAAGCACTGAATCTGAGATAGAACAAACAGAAAAAAAATAGAGAAAAATTTCAGTACTCTTTATAAGGAAATACACCAATGAGCCAAAACATTGACAAACGAGTCATTATGCAAATCGAAGCAAATACAGGTGAACTATGGCACGTGCTTGGGTCAGGACACTATAAAAAACACCTGATACTGAGCTCCGTTAATCAGTGTTACTTTTGTTCTTCAGATGAGAAAGGCAGCGGACTTAAGTTTGACAAAGGCCAAATTTTAATGGCCAGACGACTGGGTCAGAGCATATCCGAAACAGCACAGCTGGTGGGGTGCCCACAGTCAGCTGTGGTTAGTACCTACTGAAAGTGTTCTGAGGAGGGGAACCCATGAACTGCTGGCGAGGTGTTGGATGACCACGGCATATCAATGCTCGAGGTGAGCGAAGGCTCTCCCGGATGGTACATGGCAACAGAAGGATGACTGTGGTGCAACTCGCTGATAATTGGAATGCTGGTGACGGGAGTAATGTGTCACAACACACAGTACGTTGAACCCTGCTGAAAATGGGGCTGCCTAGCTGAAGGCCACTCCGAGTGCCCCTGCTAACCACGGCTCACCGGCAGCAGCGCCTACAATGGACCTGCAAGCATCGAAACTGGACGTTTCAGCGATCAGAAGAAGGTCTGATGAATCATGTTTCCTGTTGCACCATGTGGGTGGCCGAGTGTGTGTGCCGTTTACCAGGGGAAGTGACGGCTCCTGGATGCACCATGGGACGAAAACAAGCCGGTGGCGGCTATGCTTTGGGCAATGTTCTGTTGGGTCATCCATGTGCCAGCCACTGTGACATCTACCACCTACCTAAACATCATTGCTGACCAGGTACACCCCCCCTCGACGTGGGCACCTGTACGTGGTGAGGGGACCTCCCAGTGATGCTGCTGGGCTTCCAGATTAGCATCACTGGGATCTAACGCCCATACCTTGGTTCCAGGGTTACATCGTTGGAATCCGGCGTGTGCAGCCGTGCGCCGCGACCCGTGGAAGCGGAAAGGGGGATCCTGGTGGTTGAGGGGCCTAGCCTTAATACACCACTTTGGCCCCTGCTTCGACGAGACGGGTGGTCCCGGACCGGCTCGACTGGGATCAATCGGCGGGTGGTATTATACTGCTAGGGTCAACTGCGTTCCAATAAGTCTCCCTCCCTATGGTCCTGGGACGGGATAAAGACTTATTGGTAACGTGGGTATGGTGTTCTAAGCGAACTCGGCGTCCCATTCGTGTACGCAGTACCTGCTAGTTCACGAGTGGGCGCCCCCTCGTAGGGCTCCGTGGTGGGTGAGGTACTTAGGCATCAGACATTTTTCCTTTACTCTCATGAGTAATTTAAATCCTTCTTCTGGGGCCCCAACAAGGCCCCTACCTAATCGATCAGATGAGAGTGAGAGCAATTCTGCAAAAAGAGCCAGAACTGAGGATAAAACACCATCTATAACACCGCTTTTCCTCATTCTCCATTCTACCGGAGAGCAGTCAATTGGGAAGATGTCACCCTTCTTTATCCAGAAAGGATTAGAAGGGCTGGCAGGATCACCAAAATCTGTAAAACGGCTGCGTTCTGGCGATCTGTTAATTGAAGCTTCAAATACAAAGCAAGCAGAAAGAATCCTGAACGCGACATCCATAGGGGGAATACCGATCATTGTAACACCCCACAGAACTTTGAACTCTTCACGAGGAGTCATTTCAGAGTGGGATCTTCTTCATGTCTCTGAGGAAGAGATCTGCTCTGAACTAAAAGACCAAGGAGTGACGGCTGTCAAGAGAATATCAATGCGGAAGGATGGGAATCTCGTCCCTACCCGAGTTCTCATCATAACATTTAACACCCCACGGCCTCCAAGTTCCATCAAGGCAGGCTATTTAAACTGCCCAGTGAGGCTTTACATCCCAAACCCACTGAGGTGTTTTAAATGCCAAAAATACGGCCATTCACAAACGGCTTGTCGTGGTAACCCTGCCTGTGCTCGATGTGGTGTTAAAGACCACGAGAGCAAGGAATGTTCAGCTTCCAAACCGATCTGTATAAATTGCCAAGGAGAGCACCCTGCCTACTCCAGAGCATGCCAGCGGTGGAAGGATGAAAAAGAGATCCAAAAACTAAAAACAGAGCTGAATATCTCCTACCCAGAGGCCAGAAGACGCATGCAACCAATAAATAGCGGGAAACCTTCATATGCCCAGAAGGTTTCTGCGAAGTGCACTATCGGTACACAAACAGAGATGACTGTACCACCAAAAGAGTCATTCACTCCGATTGCACGCTATTTATTGAGTACACAAAAGCCCACCAAAAAAACGCAGTCAGCTGCCACTCCTATATCCGTACCTCCGAGTGCTCCACCACTACCAAAACCAAGTGGTAAAGAGCTAACAGATAAAACAGAAACAATGGATGTCCAGCACAAGGAGGTACCGGATGAATCAGTCTTGGAACTCTTTGCGGAGGAAGAAATGGACACGGGACAGCGTCCATTCTTCCCCAAAAAAGATAAAGCCAAGACTGATAAAAGTAAGCCCTCAGCACTTCGGAAGCCGCCTGATGGACCCACCAAGCCAAAATAATGGCTAAATTCCTACAATGGAATTGTCGTGGATTCCGGCGAAATACTGATGACATCAAGGCCCTCCTGCAAAAGCACGAGCCAGTTTGCTTTTGCTTGCAGGAGACTTATCTAAAAGCAAATGATGACCCCACCATGTATAACATCACAATCTTTCGTAAGGATAGAATTGCGGATGGTCCTGCTCATGGAGGAGTGGCTATCCTTGTGAGTAATCAGACCCCAGTTCAGCCCTTGCTAATTACAACCAGCATAGAGGCTGTTGCAATTCGCCTTACAGTGGGATTTTTATTAACGGTCTGCTCTATTTATTTGCCACCTGGGACTGACATCTCCCAGGAAGACCTTGATGATCTTGTAACGCAGTTGCCTCCCCCTTTCTTACTTCTTGGGGATTTTAATGGACATAACACCCTGTGGGGTAGTGCTAACATCAACGGAAGGGGACGAGTCATTGAGCGTGTGCTCAATGACAATGACCTTTCCCTTCTAAATACTGGAACAAACACCTTCTTCCTCACGCCTACCCGTACCTTTTCTGCCATTGATCTATCTATCTGCTCCCCTTCTCTACTCCCTTCACTCACTTGGGAAGTGGAGGAGAATCCATACGGAAGCGATCACTTCCCTGTGATAACCTTGTTACACAGTGGGAGACCATGTCTTCCTTTTAGGTTACCACGGTGGAAGATTGATCAGGCTGACTGGACTGCCTTCCAACATCAGGCAAATTTCGATCTTAGCACAGTCAGTCAAGAGCCGATCAATGATGCAGTAAAGTACATCACAGAAATCATCGTCCAAGCAGCTGCTAATGCTGTCCCAAAAACATCAGCCCGGTTTCCACCATTTCCCAAACCTTGGTGGAATTCACAATGCACAGCAGCAAAAAAGGCTCAAAACAAAGCGTGGGGGATATTTCGCCGATATCCTACCACGAACAACCTTATAGCCTTCAAACGTGCACGAGCCAAAGCACGCTACATTCGCCGGCAGAGTCAAAAGGAATCATGGATCCGTTTCACATCATCTATTAACCAGGCTACCAATTCTAAGGTAGTCTGGGATAAAATCCGGAAAATGAAGGGAAAATATACATCACACCCTTCTTCAATCCTAGATTATAATGGATGCGCTATTGCAGATCCAACTGCAATAGCCAATGCTCTTGGGGAAACATTCTTTAACATCTCCGCAACATCTTCGTATTCCCCAGAGTTCCTGGTCCTAAAACATAAAATGGAAAAAGAGGCACTTAATTTCAAGTCCAAGGGCCTCTATCCCTACAACGGGGCATTGACTGTAGAGGAACTGAAAAGAGCCCTCACTCTTTCCAAAGCAAGTGCTGTTGGACCAGATGGCATTCATTATGAAATGATTAAACATCTTTCACCAAAATCTATGGATTGTCTGCTCCTTCTGTATAACAGAATCTTTATTGAAGGGCAGTTTCCGGACCCCTGGCGAAAGGCAATCGTTCTTGCCTTTCCCAAGCCAGGAAAGGATCCAAAAATCACCACCAATTATCGTCCTATTGCTCTGACCAGCTGTCTGTGCAAAATACTGGAGAGAATGGTTAATTTTCGTTTAATCTGGTATTTAGAATCAAATGACCTTCTCTCCAACCTCCAGTGCGGCTTCCGAAGGAACCGGTCCACTTTGGACCATCTTATTAGATTGGAAACATCCATCCGGGATGCTTTCCTAAAACGCGAACACTTGGTGTCGGTGTTCTTTGACATGGAGAAAGCGTATGACACAACTTGGAGATTTGGCATATTAAAAGATTTGCACAGCCTAGGCCTTAGAGGGCATCTCCCCGTGTTTATTCAAAACTTTTTAGCCAATCGATCTTTCCAAGTTCGTGTGGGATCCTCACTCTCTCGCTCCTTCAGCCAAGAGGAGGGAGTACCACAAGGATCAGTATTAAGTGTCACGCTTTTCGCCATCAAAATAAACTCCATCACAGAACAACTTCCTCCAACTGTAAACAGTGCCCTCTATGTTGATGACTTTAGCATTTTTTGTCAGTCATGCAACATGAGGGTTATTGAAAGACAACTGCAGAAAGCCATTGACCGCCTCAACTCCTGGGCACTTGCAAATGGCTTCAGGTTCTCGCCGGAGAAGACCGTTTGCGTACATTTTTGTCGTAAGCGTAATCTTCATCCTGAACCTGAATTAATGCTCGGACAAAATGCTATTCCAGTAGCAGCGGACACAAAATTCTTGGGACTCGTATTTGATAAAAAGTTGACCTTTCTGCACCACATCCGTCAACTTCGCACGAAGTGCACACGCGGGCTTAATATTCTCCGCTCGCTCTCCTCTACATCTTGGGGAGCGGACCGATGCACGCTTCTTCGGCTCTACCGTGCACTTGTGCGATCCAAACTTGATTATGGGTCCCAGGTATACTCTTCAGCCAGAGACAGTGCCCTTCGATGGCTGGACCCTGTGCATCATCAGGCTCTTCGTATCGCTACCGGAGCATATAGAACATCTCCTGTCCAGAGTTTATACGTTGAAGCAAACGAACCACCGTTATCGCTTCGACGTAAGCAGTTGTCTCTAAACTACGCTTTTAAACTGAAATCCCTGCCAGACCATCCTACGTGGCTATCCGTTTTCGAGCCACGATGGGAAAATTTGTACAATACCCGTAAGACTGCTAATCGTCCTTTTGGTATTCGCCTCCAAGAGCTACTTATAGAATTTGATATCAAGGTAGACAAGGTTGCCCAAACACCGAAGCAACCCCTTCCACCCTGGCATGCTCGTATTCCAGTATGTGACTTGTCCCTTAAAAACTGGGGAAAGTCGGACACTCCATCATCGGTCTACCTGCAGCTTCATTCAGCACACCGAGCTGAACATTCTGACTTCGTGCCAGTTTACACAGACGGTTCGAAGTCGGAATCATATGTGGGATCTGCTGCTGTCTTTAAAGACACCACTACATCGGAGCAGATTCCCTCCGAATGCAGTATATTTACTGCAGAGCTGCACGCTATAGAGTTAGCCTTGGATCACATTAGTAAATGCCAATACCAACGGTTCATTTTATATTCTGATTCTCTTAGTGTGTTACAGGCTTTAATAACCGTGAGATTTAATTCTCATCCAGTTCTGTCTAGCATTCAGCAGAAGATTCACTTCCTCCGTGAACGTGAATATGATAACCGCTTCTGCTGGATTCCTAGCCACATTGGGATTAAGGGAAATGATTTGGCTGACACCGCAGCCAAATCAGCAATTCCCAGTAATATCCGCTGCCTGTCAGTCCCCTATACAGACTACAGGCAAATAATACACGAGAAAATACACTCCCAATGGCAGGATTCGTGGAATAGACAGACTGCGAATAAATTATATCGTATAAAGCCTGTAATTGAACCGTGGCAGTCTAGTCTGCGCAGGAATCGTAAGGAGGAAGTTGTTCTTGCCCGGACCCGCATAGGACACAGTCATTTGACTCATTCGTTTTTGCTGAGGGCTGATGACCCTCCTATGTGTGAGTCCTGTGGCACAGTTTTAACTATCAGACACCTTTTAATTGACTGTCCAGATTTTAGCAATATCCGTTTTACCGCTTTTAACCATCTGACTGAGCCGTATACACTCAGTCAGATTTTATCTGACAATGACAATGTGTCTGCTGTTTTTAGCTTTTTTAAATCAATAAAGGTTTTTACACGTATTTAAAATTTATACGTTATTGTTATTTCTTTTATTGATAAGCTTTTATTATATATCTGGATATGGTGACCTAATTACTTAGGTCACTGAAAGGATAAATTTTTATATATTACCTGGTCTTGGCGCATTATAGCCTTAGATGCTAATGCGCCAATAAAATCTAAACAAACAAACAAACAAACCAGGTACACCCTTTCATGGCAATGGACGTTCCCTCTGGCGGTGCCGTCTTTCAGCAGGATAATGTGCCATGCCACACCGCCCGGATTGTTCGAGACTGGTTCCTGGAACATGAGGAAGACTTCCAGGTATTGCCCTGGCCTCCAAATTCCCCAAACATCAATCCCATCGAGCATCTGTGGTTTGTGTTGGAACAGTAACTCTGATCTGCGGCATCTCAACCACGAACCTTACAGGAGTTAAAGGATCTGCTGGTTACACATTAGTACCAGATACTGCAAGACACATTTAGAAATCTTGTAGCATCTATGCTTTGCCAGGTATGAGCTGTTTTGGCTGCACGTGGAGGACCAACATCATATTAGGTAGATGGTTATAATGTTTTGGCTCATCAGCATTTGTACACTATACACAAGAGAAATTAACCAATCTTACAAAAATACTTTCTATATTCAGATGAATTTATGCATATTTAAAAATGCACCATAACTAAAGTGACACAACAGTGCATCAAGAAATTAAGACCATTATGGCTTTACTGACTCTCAATCAAAGGGCTATTTATAAATGTTTTTAATTTCTTTCAGTCCTGTTCTGCTACCGTAGTGTGTTTTTCCTCACATTTCAACTATCCACAAATCAATTTATTTCAGTGATTAACAGGTGGCTGAAGGAAAACTTCCTTATAATCCTATTTCTTTTCCCTTAGTTGGAATTTATCCTCTTCCCTTCCCCTTCCAGCATCATTTAATATCAATTGTTTGCACAAAATATGCACAAACAATTTGCCTGTAATGATCATGCCTTTTTGAAGAAACCGAATTTGCTTCCTGGCTGCTTGGTTAAAGCATGAAAGTGACAATTATATGGAAGAAATTAAAAAACTACAATTCCAAATAACTAAATCCTAAATTCTAAATCCTCTGGAACCTCCTCCTCCCAGTGCACCTCCTACCAATGGTTCATCAGTGACTTCAAGTTTTCTTTGAGAGGAAGCTGTGTTAAAAGAGTTGCTGCAGTTTTGATGATGCATGGTTTGACTATTCAGTATGATTTAGCCACCATATCTGTGAAATTTGCCATAGTTTAACATTAAGAACTTGAAGCTGTAGATTTCACTGAAACCATTCAATTGCCAACACTTCAGAAGTGAGCAGTTTATAACTAGAATTCAACTTAACTAAAATTCTAGTAGAATTAATCAAAAGGTTGATGTGAAAAAGAATGTGCATGCTGACTAAGTTCTATGGAATGATTCATGCATAGACTGGCTTGGTGGTGGAACACTTTTTTTTTTTTTTTTTTTATGAAAACCCCAAACACGAGAAGTGTTAGAACCTATAGTACTTAGTATCGTGCATGGGTTGAAGGTTGAGAAGATGAAAGAAGATATTTGTTGACATTAGATTTTAACTTCTGTAGATTGTAATTTTCTGGAAATGCATATGAAGGAAGGTTGTTCCAGAGAACGGAAGTTGAATGAATAAATGAGAAAGAAGAAAAGTTGGTTCTGAATTTGAAGTTGGACAGTAAAAGAATGTTGATTGGTTGAGGCATGTGTTCTGACTGCTTGTGAAAAGAGAGAGAGAGAGAGAGAGAGAGAGAGAGAGAGAGAGAGAGAGAGAGAGTGAGAATTATAAAAGCCAGTTTGGAACAGTGCCCATGGGAGTATCTATAGAAAAGTCATGCAGCAGAAACAATGTCTAAGAAACAGAGTGAAGAGATTGTGTTAGAAATGAGTCATTAATTAACCTAACCTTCCTCTTTTGAATAGAATGTAGAAACCTGAGAGAAGTTGTTGGGGCATCACTCTAGATGTGGGAACAATATTATGCGATTTGTACAGAGTGAACAGGTGTTTGGAAGAAACGGCTGTTCGCTCTGTACAAATCACAAATAATCCAAGAGCGAAAGAGAAAACCCAGTTTTTTAGATGCAAAGGAAGCAATATATGTGAATGTGCTTAGGCCAAGAGAGATTAGAAGTGAAGGTAATCCCCAATACAGATGTATGATCTTGCCTAGAAATCAGAGTGTCATCGAAGATTGAGCATAGGAGTAGAAGAATTCATTTTGCAATATATGACAGGGCTGAGTTTTAGAAGGATTGAAATAAACTAAGTTATCTTTGCCCCACTGGAGAACTACTTGGAGATTAGCATTTAAGGAATTGGTATTGGATATTTGAGAAGTTGAAATGTTTGTGCAAGGCAACATTTCTCAAACTGGAAGGTGAAATGCAATATGCAATCGTCAGCAAAACTATGGGTAAGATTTCTGGTCAATGGAAGAAGGTCATTAATATACAAGAGGAAAAGAATGGGAGAAAGAACTGAATCTTGGGGTACACCAGCATTAGTGGAGAAGTTAGAAGACAGAGAGCCATCAACTATCACCTGCCGTGAAAAGTCAGAGGGAAAACTGGATACCCAATTACAAAAAACAGTTAGCAAGCCATAAGATGAAAGTTTATTGCTTATTTAGAAGACCTTTATGCCAAACATTATGATTTTTTCTGATGTGATTGTGCTAGGGTATCTTGGTACTCTGGTAGCAGAATTGCACCTTGCCAAGCATAACCTTGATTATTGCACTAATTTTCTGAGGTGGTTTTGTAGTATAATTAATGCCCTTTTAGCTTTTAAGTTATGTTATGAAAATTTTAAATATTAATAACTGGCATGCATGAGATATTTCAGCGTTATAATGGCAACAAATATACGTGGTCTCAATTCTAATCTCAACGATGTCCATTTCCACTTGCAGTCTGCCAAACCCCATGTACTTTTTCTGACAGAATCTCAGTTATCGGTTGATTCAACTACTGCTCATCTCAGATGCCCAAATTATTCGCTGTATGATTCCTTTCACCTCAAAGGTGGTACTTGTGCATATGTCAGTTCTGATATTCCCTGTCAAAGACTTGGTAATTTGGAATCTCCTCTCTTTGACCTTCTCTGGCTTAAAATCTCTCTACCTCATTGTGTCAAATTCATCTGTTGTCTCTACCGTTCTCCCAACTACACTAATCACTTGGAGCTCTTTGATTTCCTCTCTTTGCAACTTGGCTTTCTCCAGTCCAACTTTCCTAACAGTGAGGTAATTTTCCTTGGTGATTTTAATGTTCACAACTCCAGCTGGCTTCCGTTTTCTAGTCACACCGACCCAGCTGGTCGAGATGCTGAGGCTTTTGCAATTACTAATGACCTTGCACAGATTGTTCATTTACCTACAAGGATACCGGACAATCCTAATCATACAGCCAATACGCTTGATATTTTTCTCACAAACAACCCTTCTACGTATATGGTTGAAGTGAGAGGTCCTTAAGGCACTTCAGATCACAACTTGGTGATTGTCTCTTCTCCAATGGAACCTTTATCTCATGGCTATTCCCAACCTCGTGTTGTTTGGCATTACAAGAATGCAAAATGGGATGACCTGCGAGACTTCTTTTCCTTGGTCGGATTACTGTTTCAAAACTTCTGATGTCAATGTTTGCTCAGATCGTGTCAGTGAAATTATTCTTGCAGGAATGGAATCCTTTATTCCACACTCCACTTTAAAATCTCGTCCTTTATCTAAACCTTGGTTTTCCAATAAATGTGCTAAGGCTGTTCAAGAGAAGAATGTTGCATATCATAATTGGCTTGTTTCTAATTCTCCAGTTTCATTTTCTGCCTACACCAAAGCTCGCAGCAATTGTAAAGCAGTTATTAATCAGTCCAAACTAGAGTTTGAACAGGCTAAGAGTAGAAAACTTGCTTCTTGCCCTAATGGTAGCCGAGCATTCTGGTCTCTTGCCAAAGCTATTGGCCGCAACTTTTGCCCATCTCTGCTACCACCTCTGTCCAAACCAGATGGCCCCGGGTTCCAAGCGATTGTGATCGAGCGTTTTCTCTATGCTTAGAGAGTGATTATCTAAAAGCGATTTAAAGTTATATTAAGTTCCTGTCCTTAAGAAATTTATTTTTTTAATATCAGCTACTGTCACAAAAAGTACTTGTACAGAGCAAGAAAGAAAAGCTACCTTTCTTTATTTTTCATATTTCCTTTACTAACACTTACTACTCTACGCTTGGTCACACCGGGCACTGCTCCTGTCTCCCCATGGTGGGGCCAGAAATCTTGGCAGAAAAGCTAATCTGCCAAGGGCTAAAAGGAGAAAACATGGATCAACATGCCTCTCGAGCCGACAAGCTCTCGGCCAGAGTTAGACAATGAGCATAACACGTCGCAACCCAAGAGGTTGAAAACCACTTCCTCAGCGACAAATTGTCCTGCATTTCTAATAATGCAGTCTCTTGCAGATCAGCCTCTCAGTAAGCTCTCTCCGTTTGTTATCCAAAAACACCTGGAAAGTGCTTTGTGCTGTACAAATGTCTTCTTTCACAAGCAGTAGCGTAGGAACGCCTTGGTATTGGGGCAAATGCGGGCGCAACTGACAGCTCACATCAGTTCCATGCATTTCGACACCCGAGGCTAGCTCGGGTGTTGAAATAGCTGACGAAATGGCATCCCTAAATTATGTCCCATCAGCATGAGAGCAGGAGTGTGAAAATTAATTTTTGCCAAATGGCATGTTTTCAGAGGGCAATTCAAGCTTGCATGCATCCTTAAATCTGAGTACACACTGCCTAGCAGCATAGATCTATTTGCCGTCCAGAACATAACTTTGAAGGGCCCAATCAGGCGACCACTTCATCAGCGCATGCTCAAATGCCTCTTCTTCTTCAGGTTCCGTATTCAATTTGAACGTTGTAGACCAACGTTTTCCAGCCAGTTCTGTCTCTTGCTTTGTGAAATAGTTCTTGTGTCGTAAGATCCCCTCTCCATTCTTTGATACTATCAAGCCACTTTTTTCTTTGTCTTCCCTTTGCTCTTTTGCCTTTAATCTTCCATTGCAGGATTAGTCTCTGCAGGTCATATTGTGGGCCTCTTATAATATGTCCAAGGTAGGCAGTCTTTCTCTTTGCAGTTGTAGTTAGTAGTGTCCTTGTGGTTCTTGCCCTCTTAAGGGCAAGAACCACAAGGACATTAATTGGTACACAAGGACAAACATTCATATCTGGACTGAAGAAAACCCACGTGGTTTTCAGTACCCATTATCAACATACCTTTTCCTTTAATGTTTGTGATCTTTTTGGGGATAATCTTATTAAGTGTTTATTTTTTACCAACAAGACTCTCAGAAATGACTTACTTACGTTTTCTGCAAAAATAGTATTAAAATTCTGCTTTCTTCGCTAGGTAAATATATATATCTACTCTGTCCTGTCAGAATGTTTGTTGATTTTTATTATTACTTCCATTTTTTTTTAAATCAGTATTTCTATATACAGGTAACCCTTGTACAACACGGTAGTTAGGTTCCTATAAAATCTTGTGTAGTGTGAAACTGTGGTATACGGGTCTAAGAACCAGTACAAAAAGGAGGGTTACATTCTAAAAGCTAACAAAAATACATAATTTTTTTTATAACTATCGGAAACTTAATTTTTATTAAAAATAATAATAACTGAATGCACGCATCTTACAAACTGTGATGCATATATGTCAAATAATGTATGTTCATTTAATTTTCTTACTTCTTCACTGTTGCTAAGCCCAATCAAACTAGAACATTTTCTCTGTTCCAGAACATCTTCACCTTTTGAACTTTCTTCTGCAGCATCTAGATTTCATGTATCTTCTGCTCTCTTTAAAAAATTAGCAATCTGGGATTGTTTGCTTTTGCTTAATAGATATTTGTCAATTGCATGGTATGGAACTAAGCATTTTTGAAGCTCACTCCCTTTTGAACTTTGTGTTCCTTTCAGTCGAAGGATCTGTATTCAAAAAATAAGATTATAATTGCTCAGCTAAGTTTATGACTTCCCGTATGCTTTTTAGTGTAAAATTTGAAAATTCATAATTTTCATCTGCCCTATCATCCTCGGAATTGATTTGGTTTACCTCCGATGCCATATCCACCAAATCTGCTTTGCCAGCCTCTTTTTCTACCAGTAAGTCTTGAATGTCTTCTTTCAGTATTCACATCATCAAAATCTTCCCTTCCTACCAACTTAGCAAGTTCTTCTATTGCACTGATTCTGTTTTCTGCTGGTTCAACCATATTTCCTGAATGAACTGACTCTGGCAATACATTTTTCCAACATGCACATGTTGACAGTTTTTACTTCTTTGAGTGATAAAGCTATGATTCCAATACAGTCCACAATTGAGAAATGTTTCTATGCCTCCATCGCTTCAATAGATTTGGAATCAATTTTTTCCAAAATCTGTTGTAATGATTTTCTGATGTAATGAGTTTTAAAGGTAGATATAATGCCTTGATCTAATGGCTGAATTAAAGAAGTTGTATTACATGGTAGGAACATTACTTCAGCCTCCGTAGCCAGGTGGGAAGGAGCAGCAGTGCGTAGCACACGCTTCTTGATTAGACCGGGGTTCGAGCCCGTCACCACCAAATACGGAGGATGCGGAAAGGTCAAGGGAATGACCACCGCATATTCCCGGAGCAATATGGGCTTAGTTGCTAATGCTCCCAAAAACCAAAACAACAACATTACTTCAGCATTTTGGATGACTTAAATCTTTTGGATGGCCTTTCTCATTATCCAATAGTAAACTTTGAAATCTTGATTTTTCCGCTTTAAATAGTTTTCTGCGACTGGCACAAAACAATTTAGAAACTATTCTTTAAATAAATTGGCAGTTACTCAAATTATACCTAAGTTCCTTAGGCATAATTTAGGGCTGGAATTTAATTCACAACAAAGAAGTTATTCCAATACAGTTCTTAAGAACAAAGTTGAGTTATATATACCTGGAAAAATTTATAAACGATCAAATAAAAACCAATATGACCTTAAGTCGCGAACTGCATGCTTTGAAGTCACAATATTTTTATGGTCTCAAACAAGAACAAGTTCAATAGCACAGAACCTAACATGGGAATTTTCCAAAAAAAAAAAAGAAAATATGGGCTTTCCCCAGTAATTCTTTATGCATAACGAGTCAACAGCAGGGATTAACAAAAAAGAATGGAATTGTTTAAAAATTACATCCAACGTAATAGCAAGGTTTTCCCCATACAAACGCTCAAAATACTGTGTTATGCGAGATTTGTTGCAATTCTCTAACCATGTTATATAAGTACCGTGTTGTGCGAGGATTGCCACAATTTATCGATCGTGTTAGAGCGAAACACTGTTGTAGAAGTACCATGCTATATGGGAGTTGCCTGTATATATATATATATATATATAACTTTCATTGTATATTAATAAATGAATACCATGTATTGTACCATATTTGCTCTAGTCCAGATAAAATACAATGAAAATTGGCAGAGGATGTAGTTTATGCATGACAGCTACTTTCCAACTTTTCCTGTGATGTTTCTTGTTTTTTTAAATACAGAAACAGTGATAGATTGGTCTGAATGGCCTGGTGTAGTTGCCATCAAGATCTCCGAACCTCACACCCTTAAATTACTTTTTGTGGAAGCACACAAAATCCATAGTTTATTCTGCATGTATTACCACACAAGAGGAACTAAAAAATTGCATTTTGGAAGATGTTCAAACCATTAAGAATAGGCCTAAAATGATAAGATGTGCTAGGGAATTGTGGCTCAGTCACTCTGAATGCTTCATTAAAAAAATAGAATCACTGAACAATTACTTAGATTATTCATTTTTAGAGGTTTATTTCAGTTTCTTTTTATATTTTGTAATTTATGATTAATATCTTGAAAATTAGGACTTGAGACGTTTATAGAAACTTTCTTTTTTCTTCTTTACTTTTTTAGCTGTAGAATATGCTCCTACTTTTTTTTTTTTTCCCTCCAGATACAGTAATTGATACATTTATTGTTTATTTGTGAAGTTCTAATTTTAAAGAATAGCAAAATTAAGAAGACAGTTGGGCCATAGTTTCTTGATTTATTGATTTGATTTAGTGAACAAGAAAAAATTCGTGTTGCACAAGGAGTATCAGGAAGCATTGTAGATAAAGGATCCATTCATAGGTTTGTTCCCTACCTAATAAACGGAGTAAGATATGGTTGTCAAGATATTGGAGCATGTAGTCTCTTCATGCTGAGGTAATATTTTTTTTTAAATTGTTGTTATGAACCAGATTCAGAAATCTTTAAAAGTGGTTTTTGAATAATTAACATTTCATTTTTAATAGTATTAATTTAAAAGCATAGTAAAAAAAAAATAGTTCCTAAAGGTGTCTGAATTCACATCCACATGGAAACTTTTTTTTATATAATTACTTTAATGTACCGGTAAGTTGTCGATTTTTTCGTTTTTTCCGTTTTAATTTCTGGAGGGTATCATACGGAAGTGTTCCACGTACTATATTGAGGTAAACTCCTCTTATTAATTTACTTATATTATTATCAACGTAGAACATATTGAGTATTTCAGCTCTGATTCATACTATCTAATATAATTACTTCAAAAAGTAAGAGGTTAAGAATAAAGCAAAAACACTGATCCATAACTTCAGCAGTAGGGCTCTCAAAGATACAAAAATCTAGGTTTATGAAGTTTTTTTTCCTGCAGTCCATCCCCCTCTCCAAGCAATTTTTGATTGCGCTGGCCCACCTGGGGACATGAACAGGATTCCTTGCAATAGGATCAGGGAAAATAATTACTTTGGATATCCTACAGATATCCTACAGAAGCTGGTTGTTGCAGTATAATTTTAATAGTATTAATTTAAAAGCATAGTAAAAAAAAATAGTTCCTAAAGGTGTCTGAATTCACATCCACATGGAAACTTTTTTTTATATAATTACTTCAAAAAGTAAGAGGTTAAGAATAAAGCAAAAACACTGACTAGCCAGTTTAGGAATCTGTTGAAAATCCTCAGGTAATTCATTACTTAATCTTCCTGATCGAAATCTCAGGAAGTTCTTGAATATAATTTCATGAACAAGAAAAAATTTGTGTTGCACAAGGAGTATCAGGAAGTCCATCTTATTGATGAGAAGTGAATGTAGAAGGTTGATGTTGATCAAAATCTTGAGAAGCAAAGTTCATAAAACTCAGCATTTATTTTTCGTTCTCTATGTTTTTGAACTCGTTCTTTTGCCAACATGAGAGGCTTCTTTGGTGATTTTGAAACTTTTATTCTTGCATACTTTTCTTGATTTCACTCAGCTGGAGTTTTAGCCATCTTCAGAATACTCTTATAGGTTATTAGATTTGGTATTTTTACAATTCAGTAGTTAGCGAAATCCATTTGTAGACTAGTATGAGATCATAACCAAAAAGTACTGCAAGAAGTGATTGCTTTATTGTTGCATTCTTGAATCAAAACCGTTTAAATTTTTAAATGGTTTAATCGAAACTTACTTACTCATGTTACTTAGAAGGTTGATGATCAAAATCTTGAAAAGCAGATTTTCTTAAAGTCTGCATTTTTTTTTCGTTCTCTGTTTTTGAACTCTTTACTTTTCAACACAAGAGGCTTCTTTGGTGGCATTGAAGCTTTTATTCTTGCATAATATTACTACTTGCTGCTTGCTTTACGAAATCAGTGTTAGTGACCAAGTTAGCATCATATAGGAAGTGATTTCATTTCCATATCTTAGTATGAATTGACTCTATCGAATCAACGTTAGTGACTAAGTTAGCATTGTTAGTGCCATTTAGGAAGTGATGTCAATTGCATCATTTCCGTAAGAAAATTTCATTACCAATTGGTTTTACTCCAGTACCACCATAGATGTTTTCGCATCAAAACGCAGTCAGCTGCCATTCCTCTATCCATTCCTCCAATGAAAGTCTTGGAACAGACTTCCATTCTTTGTTGTGGAGGTTGATAGCCTAAATAAATTTAAGGCTGAGCTGGATAGGTATTTGGAATGAATGGAGGGGTGAAATGGAAGCATTTTTTTTTTTTTTTCTTTTGTTTGGCTGATACTGCATAAGTCTGCTTTCTTGCATCATATGCCTCTACTAATGCTAACTCAAGCAGTTAATACACCAATATCCATACCACATGGAAAAACTACACCCCCTGGACCAAGAATGCAAAAAAAATGGACATTTTTTTTGCATTTCATTAATGTCCATTTAATGTCCATTAAATGGACATTAATGAAAAATCTGCAGGTGTTGGTGTCCTCGATTTTTGTCGAAGAAGATATTGGACACGGGGAAAGCCTTGCTTTCCAAAAAAAGATAAAAATATGAACGAAAAACGGAGAACTTCAACAACACAAAAACGTTCTGAAAGCCTAACAAGAAACAAATAATGGACACTATAATTCAGTGGAATTGTCATGGTTTCCATGCCAATATTGATGATGTATATGATCTTACCCCTAAATATATGCCAATAATTCTCTGCCTTTAAGAGACATATTTAAAACCTCAAGATATGCCAAAACTGTCTCAGTATAATATCTTTAGAAAAGATGGAACCCACTAAACTTGCACGTTCCTACCAAGCGGGTTGTACTGAATTCTCCACTTGAGGCAGTAGTTGTCCGAGTAGCTGCTAACATTCACATTACTATATGTTCCTTGTACATTCCACCTAGTTATAACTTTCAACAAAATGATCTAAATAGTCTCATAGCCCAGCACCCCTCACCGTTCCTCATTCTGGGAGATATAAATGGACATCAGCCAAACTGGCCATGTCCAGGGACCTCACCTGAAGAGGGGCCTCATTTTTAGTGTAAATATTTTCTAAAGTAGTGATAAAAATTTCTAATAATAATAATAAACCAAGAAAATGTGTAATATAAAAACATACTTAAACTTAAGTGTCTAAATTTTATTCTTGTACCTTTTCATTGTACAATAAATATGTTAAAAATTTCTTTAAAAAATCTAAAAAACAAAATATTTTTGACCTCCTATTGTATTTTTATGAAGGAATTATTATTCATAATATAAATATAGAAACCTATGTAGTATTTGTATTTATATGTATGTGCAATATGTATATATATATTAAAGGGGCCTCAAATATGGCTGGGGGCCTATTTCATCCTTAATCCTACCCTGGTAACAACCACATTGATCAAAGAGGAAAACTAATTGAACGATGTTTAGATGACAACAACCTTCTAAATGACAGGTCACCAACATCTTTCTTCTGGAACTAATAATACTGTAATAGACTTGTATATCTGTTCAGTAACCCTGTATACTGCTCTAAAGTGGACAATAGACAATGATCCAATGCATAGTGATCATTTTCCCATACTAATTAATTTAATAAACAAGCCCCCTTATCAACCTACTAAAATTCCACAGTGCCTCACTGATAAAGTGGATTAGCAGACCTATAAAAACTAGCTAAATTTGACCTGGAAATAATCCAAGAATCCCCAACCGATGAAGTGGTTGACTGTCACAAAAATAATATTACATGCAGCAGAAAAAACCATGCCAAAATCCTCTTCAAAATTTCCAGTACAGCCAAAAATCAGGTGATGAATGGCATGCGGCTAAAAAAGAGCAAAATAAAGCGTGGAATACCTTTTGGCAGCTGTCCAACTACAACTAATCTTATCCAGTATAAATGCACCAGAGCAAGGTATGTTAGATGCTGTAACAAAACAGCAGCTTTGATCCGCTTTACTTCAACCATCAATCAAAAAACCCGTACACAAAAACTTTGGAAAATAATTAGAAAAATAAGTGGTAAATACAAGATGATACCTGTGCCTATCATGGAATGGAGGGGAAAAACATTTCTGACCTTGTTCAAATTGCCAATATCTTAGGGGAAACATTTACCAAAGCATCAGTAATAGAAAGTTACACACCAACCTTCAGAAGATTTAAAACAAATGCAGACAAACAAAAATTAAACTTTTCATCAAAAGGAATGAACAATATAACCTACCATTTACTACCCACAAATTGCTTAGAGCTCTTTTTTTTTTTTTTTTTTTTTTTATATAAACCCCAAACACGAGAGGTGTTAGAACCTATAGTACTTAGTACCGTGCTTGGGTTGGAGGTTGAGAAGACAAAAGAAGATATTTGTTGACATTAGACTTGAACTTCTCTAGACTGTAATTTTCAGGAAATACGTATGAAGGAAGGTTGTTCCAGAAAATGCAGTTGAATGAATAAACGAGGAAGATGAAAAGTTGATTCGGACTGTTTTGAAAGAGAGAGCAGGAATTTTTTTTTTTTTTTTTTTTGTAGTTGTTGGCGCATCGGCTTCTGTGGCCATAGTGCACCTCCCAAGGTTTTTGCAGTACTTTGATCGAAGCCCGAGGCGGGATTCGAACCCACGACCTTTGGGTTGCCAGGCAGGCACTTTACCCACCTGGCTAGCCCGGTCGGCGCAGGAATTATAGAAGCTAATTCAGAAGAACAGTGCCCATGGAAGTATCTGTAGAAGAGGCATGCAGCAGAAACTGTACGTCTATGAGACAGCGAGTGGAGAGACTCTGTTAGAGATGAGTCGTTAATTAACTTAACTGCTCTCTTCTGAATGGAATCTAGAAGCCTGAGAGAGGTTTTGGGGGCACCACCCCAGATGTGGGAACAATATTCCATGGCAGGGCGGATTTGCGATTTATACAGAGTGAGCAGCTGTTTGGAAGAAAAGTAACGCCGAGAGCGAAAGAGAAAACCAAGTTTTTTAGATGCAGAAGAAGCAATATTTGTAATGTGCTTGTGCCAAGAGAGATTAGAAGTCAGGGTAATCCCCAAAAGAGAGATATCATTTTGCCTAGAAATCGGAGTGTCACTAAAGATAAGCATAGGAGCAGAAGAATCCTTTTTGCGAGATATAAGACAAGACTGAGTTTTAGAAGAGTTGAAATCAACTAAGTTGTCTTTGCCCCACTGGAGAATTACCTGAAGATCGGCATTTAAGGAATTGGTAGCAGATTTTCTAGAAGATGAAGCTGACTGAGCAGGACAAGGTTTCTCAAAATGGAAGGTGGAATGCAATGTGCTATCATCGGCAGCAAAACTATGGATAGGATTTCCAGTCAATGGAAGAAGGTCATTAATATACAAGAGGAAAAGAGTGGGGGAAAGAACTGAACCTTGGGGGACACCGGCATTAGTGGAGAAGTTAGAAGACAGAGAGCCATCTACCATCACCCTCAGTGAGCGATCAGAGAGAAAACTGGATAACCAATTGCAAAAAACAGTTGGCAAACCATAAGATGGAAGCTTGTTTAGAAGACCTTTAAGCCAAACACGATCGAAAGCCTTTGAGATGTCAAGAGCAACTACTTGTGTTTCACCGAACCTTTCCATTGAATTAGTCCATAAATGGGTAACATAAACCAGAATATCACCAGTGGATCGACACTGACAGAATCCATACTGGCGATCGTTGATCAGGCGGAAGGTTTCTAGGTAGTTTAAAATTTGGCGGGTAATTGATTTCTCCATTACTTTAGAAAGAGTAGAAGTAATTGCAATGGGACGATAATTGGATGGGAGGGATTTGTCACCCTTTTTAGGAACTGGCTGGATATGAGCAAATTTCCAAGCAGAAGGAAAAACACCTTTGGAATAAGAAAGCGAAAAAAGGCAGCAAAGAATAGGAGTAAGTTCAGGAGCACAGGTTTTGAGAACAAGTGGAGAAATACCATCGGGACCTGGAGCTTTCTTAGCATCAACATTCGTCAAAATCCTTCTGACATCCTTTTGACAGAAGACCACAACTGGTCTTCCGTCAAAAGGATGTCAACATCTAGATGCAGTGCGGTAGGATCTTATAATATCCACTATTCAGTGATACAGGAACTAAGTGCTGAATCATTGCAGTCACTCCTTGATCTGTTTAATAGACTTTACCTAGAAGATACATTCTCTAAACAATGGTATCATGCTACAGTCCTTGCATTCCTTAAATCAGGAAGAGACTCAACAAACTCCACTTGCTATAGACACATTGCCTTGACCAGTTGCCTATGCAAAATTCTTGAAAAAGTGATATACTGTTGACTGATATGAGAGCTAGAAAACTTTAATCTCCTAGATTCTGCACAATTTGGTGTTTGTCAAAACAGATCAACCCTAGATATACTAGTAAGAATATAGAACTCCATTCAGACTGCATTCCTCAGATCAGAACATCATGTAATGGTTTTCTTTGATATCAGTAAAGCTTATGATTCCATGTGGAATTATGGCATTCTCCGTGAATTACGTCACCACGGATTTCAAGGTCACGTACCTATTTCCATAAAGAACTTCCTGTACAAACCCACATTGCAGGTTTGATTTAAAACTTCCTTATCCCAAGTATTCTTACAAGGAGTTCCCCTAAGGCTCTGTACTCAGTGCTACACTTTATATAATTGCAATAGCAACTAGAAGAGCAACTTCCAAAGACTATTGATACAGCACTATTCGTAGATGATCTTAGCATTTCATGTCATGCGAAAAACACGAATACTGTTGAGAGACAGCTACAAGGGGCAATAACTAAGATCAGTTCATGGACACAAACTAATGGCTTTCAACTTTGTCCCCAAAAAACATTGTGCATCCATTTTTGCCGCCAACGTAAACTCCACCCACATCTGGAACTACTACTGAATGGCCAACCAATAGCAGTTCACCTCACCATACAGTTCTTAGGAATCACGTTAGACCATAAACTTAACTGTTTAGAGCATCTTAAAAACTAAGAACATCCTCTCAGCAAAAGCTAAAGATCATCCACTTAGTTGCTGAGGTTCTCTCAGCAACTAAGTGGAGAGCTGATTGCCTTACCTTGTTACGATTGTACAGAGCCTTAATAAGATCAAAGCTTGACTACAGAGCACCAGTGTACATCTCAACAAGACCTAGTGCTCTTCACTGGCTTGGCTCTATCCATCATAGTGCAATACACATTGCCTTAGGAGCATATTGCACATTTCCAATACATAGTTTATATGCTGAAGCACAAGAACCCCCTATCTCAATCAGAAGACAACAACTGATATTATGCTATGCATATAAAATTATATCTATTCCAGAACACCAAAATTGACAGATACTTTTCACATCACAGCACAGCAGGTTATACCAAAACCATCCTATTGCTAACCGTCCTTTGGGTATGAGAATAAAACACCTCTTAGAAGAATTAAATTTAATGTTAGACAATGTGGCACATACCCTCCCATTCTCTCTCTTTCTCCTTGGAACCTCACTCCACCTACATGCAACTTACACCTTCATGAATGTAATAAATTTACTTTACATAGAAAAAATTTCTTGCAACTATACCATGCAGTAGTGGACCAATTTCCCAACTTCGTCATAGTACATACTGATGGATCAAAGAATGATGCCCACTTTGGAATTGCCACAGTTTTTCCAAACATCACATTAGCTTATCAGTTGTCATGTGTGTGTTCAGTATCTTCTCAGCCGAACTAATAGCATTTCAGATTTCAGTAAATTACATTGAATCCCCTGATATTAAAAACAGCATAATTTTCTCAGATTCTTTAAGTGCACTTCAAGCACTAAAAAACACCATAAACATTTCTTTCACCCACCCAGTTGTGAAAGAAATAATCACCTCTTTGCATATCTTATCAGAACTTGAGAGAAACATGTACTTCTGTTGGGTCCCAGGACATACGTCAATTTCCGGAAATGAACTAGAGGACAATTCTGCCAAATCTGTTAACCTACCACCCGACAAGTAGAAATTACCTCATCAAGATTATAGACTA
This sequence comes from Mastigoproctus giganteus, assembly GCF_048544385.1. Taxonomy (NCBI): domain Eukaryota; kingdom Metazoa; phylum Arthropoda; class Arachnida; order Uropygi; family Thelyphonidae; genus Mastigoproctus; species Mastigoproctus giganteus. The sequence continues at coordinate 62,078,758 of NC_143578.1, read as the reverse complement.
CCATCCAGCTTCAGTTCAATCAGAAACAAAAGGTAATATTGGTTCCTCTGTGAATGGATCATACAAATATCATCCATGGTTATCTTTTAAGAGGGGAGATACCCCTTCAGTGTCATCACTGTAACACTGTGCTTTCAGTGAAACATATCCTTGGCTAATGCACAAAATACACAAGAGAATGCCAGAATATTTTTACTCTAGCCACAACAGAAGACCCTCTACACTTACCTCACTTTTGGACAATAAAACAAAGGTCTCAAGCATTTTTACATTTCTCAAAATGATTAATGTATACCACCTTCTTTAACTAGTTAAATTAATCTATTGGTACTAGTTTTGCAATTAACTCTATCCGAGAAGAAATAGCCTACATACCAACCCCACATATGGCAAACTATGGCCATATATGCCAATGTGCCTAATAAAAACCAAACAATCAGTCAATCAATCAATCCAACTCTGGCATGCTTGACGTCATGCAACTTCTCCATTAAAAACTGAGATACAGCCATCATCCCATCCCATCTTATCTTACCGACAATCCTATGCTGCCCACCGAGTCAGATACTCTGACTTCCTGCCTGTCTTCACTGATGGCTTGAAGTCAAAGCCATCTCTAGGAATCTTCCCAGATAATACTGTATCTGGGAAGATTCTCCACAGATGCAGCATATATACAGCTGAAATGTATGCTGTAGAGACAGCCTTAGACCACATTAAAACCCTCAATCACCAAAGGTGTATGGTGTATACCTGCGGTTCCCAAACTGTACGCCACAGTGAACTCACAGGAGTGGTGTGAGATATCTTAAATTTTCGAGGGAAACACAGTGATACTCTACTTCTGTTAGGCACCCTGCAAACTACTAGCTCGAGGTAGTTTGCAGTTTCAACATTAGTTCTGACTACGTTCCTTTCAGTGACATTCTCGAATGTTTGTGATATGTTTTTTTTTTTTTTACCTGTACAGAAGCCTATGGCAGGTATAAACTAGTCTGTAATCAAGTCACAAAGGAGGTTACGCAGGCGAAGACAGATTATGAGAAATCTTAGGCAAAGGATGCAAAGAAAAACAGCAAGGAGTTCTTTACTTATGTAAACTCTAGAAGGAAAGGGATGAATCAGATTGGACCACTTAACATAGATGGGTTGACTATTGATGATCATGCTTAGGTAGCTGATAAACTGAATGAGTATTTTGCATCAACATTCACACATGTGGAGTTATTCAATGAAGGGAGTGCCGGACGTTTATCAAACTGTAATGGGGAGCTAAGTGATTTTGTAATAACTGAGAACAAAATGGAGGAGAAATTGTTGAAGTTAAACACAAAAAAGGCTCCTGTGGTGGATGGGATCTATCCAGTTATATTAAAAGAGGCAGCAATGGAAGCAAGCAAACCCTTAGCCATAATTATGAGATCTTCCTTGGACTCAGGGGAGGTCCCCGTGGACTGGAGGTGTGCAAATGTATCGCCAATTCACAAAGGAGGTTCAAAAGGTGACACAGGTAACTATAGACCTGTTAGTTTAACTTGTGTTCAAGGAAAAATAATAGAATCACTGGTTAAAGAAGCATTGCAGGATCATCTAGACACGTCTGCAGTAATAGTTAAGACACAACATGGGTTTGTTAAAGGGAGGTCTTGTCTGACCAATTTGATTGGATACTATGATGTGGTCACAAAGGAACTGAATGTCGAAAATAATTTTGATATCATATACTTGGATTTCAGGAAAGCTTTTGATACTGTTGCACCTGGAAGACTTCTGTACAAATTAGAGAGGTATGGCATTAAGGGTAAGTTGCTACAATGGATAAAGGGATGGCTGAGTGGGAGACAACAGAGAGTGGTAATCAGTGGACACTGCTCTTCGTAGACAAATGTTATTAGTGGAGTTCCCCAGGGTTCAGTGTTGGGCCCATTATTGTTTTGTATATTTATCAAAAATATTGTTTGTTTGTTTGTTATTTGGTTTTTAGGAGCATTAGCAACTAAGGCCATATTGCTCCGGGGATATGTGGTGGTCATTCCCTGACCTTTCCGCATTCTCCGTATTTGGTGGTCACGGGCTCTAACCCCGGTCTAATCAAGAAGTGTGTGCTACGCACTGCTGCTCCTGCCCACCTGTCTACGGAGGTGCCTCAAAGATATTGATGAAGGTATATCAGGTTTAATGTCCAAGTTTGCAGATGATACAAAGGTTGGCAGGGATGTTAACAACAGTAAAGACAGTATGCTACTCCAACTGTATCTAGATAAATTGAGCAAATGGGCTGAAAAGTGGCAACTGAAGTTTAACATTGACAAATGCAAAGTACTGCATATGGGTAGCAACAACCAAAGAGAAACATACCAACTGTGTAGTACTAAACTCAGGGAAGTTGAAAGTGAAAAAGACCTGGGAGTAATTGTGTAGTCAAATATGAAGTTTGCTGAGCAGTGCAGAGGGGCTGCCAAGGTAGGTCATGGAGTCTTGTCAATGATATATAGGAATTTTGTTAGCAGGGACAGGGAGGTGATTATCCCGTTATACAAGGCAATGGTCAGGCCACACCTAGAGTACTGTGTACAGGTCTAGAGGCCTCATTTTAGGAAGGATGTAGAGTTGCTAGAACGAGTACAAAGAAGGGCAACAAGATTGGTGAGGAGAACAAAGGGGTGCTCTTACCAAGAAAGGCTTAAATTCTGCAAATTGCAGCACCTGGAGAGTAGGCACCTTGTGAGATTATCTGATTGAGATGTATAAAGCCTTGAATGGGTTGAGCAAGCTGAATGCTGATGGGATTCTTCCTCTTGCTTAGATTAAGAACCTGAGGGGGCACAGATTCAAATTGAGAGAAAGACAGTTGTATATTAGATGTGTGGAAATTTGCCTTTAGCCAGCGGGTAGTTGATTGGTGTTGTGAAAGTTGATAGCCTAAATAAATTTAAGGCTGAGCTGGACAGGCATTTGGAATGAATGGAGGGGTGAAATGGGAGGTTTTTTTGCCTAATGCTGCATAAGCTTGCTTTCTCGCATCGTATGCCTCTGCTAATGCTAATGATTTCAGCTACGCCTGTAACTTCTCGAACTTTCTTGTTTCTTAGATTTTGTATATAAATACCTGTCGACTCTCCAGATCTGTCAGTAATCGAAATAACTGAAGGGTGTTTTGATCAAGTGTCTGCGAGGTCTAGTGAAATTCAGTGAATTGTTTTGTTGATTTTTAGTCCTCACATAAAAATGGAAAGATTTTTGAACATTAATAAAAAGTGTGGTAGTGAAGAAAAGGAAGACAAACCACAGACCAGTGGCAAAGTTGTGAAGAAATGGAAATATGACGATGCTTATCTAGACTTTGGTTTTACTTCGGTAGATGTCAGTCATGAAGAACATTCACAGTGTGTATTGTGTCAAAGTTTTGGCTCCATTGGGCATGCTTCCAAGTTAACTAAAATGCCACTTAGAGACCAATCATCCTAACATGACTAGTAAATCCTGTGATTATTTTACCAGAAAGTTAAAAGAATTGAAAGAACAAAAAAGGTACATTTTTAAAATCATTTTAAACATGCCTCGATACCAAGCAATGCTTTGCTGTCATCCTACAAGTGGCATATAAAGTAGTGAAGTGTAAAAAGCCTCACATCATCGCTGAAGAACTGATTTTACCGGCTACAGTGGATATGGTCAACATTATAGTTGGTGAATCTGTGGGAAGACTGCTTTCAAAGGTACCTTTATCCAACAGTACTATCAGTCGTAGAATCCAACACATGACTGAAGACCTCAATGATCAGCTAATTGAAAAAATGAAAGGGAAGGATTCGGATTACAGCTAGATGAGGTGACGGACATTAACAAGAATGCTCATTCGATTTGCTACACATGGTTTGTAGTTGATGACAAAATTGTGGGAGACCTCTTTTGTAAAAGTATCACTGTAGGTATAAAGGCACAAGACTTGTTTGACATCATTGACACTTATGTCTGAAAACAACTTAGACTGGACTATGTGCATTGGCATCTGTACCGATGGTGGTTGCTGTATGTCTGGCTGTTATGGAGGATTGCAGGCACTCATACGAAGCAAAGCTGTTAATGCACTGTGAGTCCACAGTGTTGATAATGTTGAAAATTTAAAGTGCATAATCCACAGGGAAGCTCTTGTGTCAAAGCAGCTGAGTCCTCCACTGCACCTAGTCATGGAAAGTGTGTTGAAAGTGGTGAAGTTTATTAAAACTTGACCTGTTTTAATAAAACTTTATTAAAATTTCAAATGGCTTTTTTAAAAAAAGCTGTGAGGATATGGGACCTGAGCACACATCTTTGTGCTACTACTGTAGCTCATTATGGCTCTCCTGTGGCAATGTACTGTCCCATGTGTGTTCGAATTACAACAGGAACTCTACTCTTATCTCGAAGAAGAACACTAGTGTGGCAAAAACTTCTTGAGTATTAATTTTTTGTCAAAATTATCATACCTGTGTGATCTCTTTGCAAAAACTGAATGTGTTGATGGATCTTTCACTGCAGGGAAGCAACACTTACATTCTGAAACTGGCAGAGAAGGTTTCAGCCTTCAGAAATAGTTACTACTATGGAGAAGAAAATTAAATGAAGATGGTTGCAAAGACTGTTTACCTCTGCTGCGGCAGTTTGTTACATCCAATGACATTTATTTGCCCCACGAACACAAATCTGTTTTTGAGGAGCACCCAATATAGCTCATTGAGTATTTTGAAAAATACTTTTCAGAAGATATGAAGAAGTTTGCATGGATCCAAGACCCATTCAAGGCTAAGGCCCCATCTGAATTTACCTCTGCAGAAGAAGAAAATCTTATTGAGCTGTCTTGTGACAAGACTTTAAAAACCAAATTTGGCAGCAGGGAACTAACTGAATTTTGGATATCAACAAAAGATGAATATCTGCTGCTAAGTGCTAAAGCTCACTTAATCCTATTCCATTTGCGATGTCATATCTTTGCGAAGCTGGGTTTTCAGCAGTTGCTGTGATAAAAAGCAGGTACCACACAAAAATCATTGTGGAATAGGAAATGAGGGCGGCGGTATCCAATCTGATTCCAAGGTTTGAGAATTTGTGCAGTGCCCAACAGGTGCACACATCCCATTAGTAAGTAATTGTTGTTATTTAAGAATGAGATAATTTTTTTTTTTTTTTTTTTCAATTTGTGTATTTTTTTTTCAAATGGCTACTAAGTTGTTAGGACCTAAATACAGTCGAACTTCCCTATAACAAATATGATAAATCCAGCGAAAAAATTCATTATAGAGAAATTTCGTTATACAGAGAATATCTTTTTTATTAGAAATTGTTATCTAATTAGAAAATGAAAATGAATCTACATTTATTTTTAATGTATTTTATTTCAAAAACACTTATTTAAATTACGTTTACCCAATTTTCACCGGTAAGTATCACAAATTTAAAAAAATGTGTAATTTTCATTTGCACAGTACAATTAAAAAAATGTCTGATTCTCAAAGCAAACCCCACATTTGTTCAGAGCATTAAAAACATTATCAGGAACATTTTCACAAAATTGTAGACCCATACAAACCTTTTATAAGCATTAATCATTTCTTCGTGAGTTGGCTTTTCTACGGGTTGTTCTGATGCCTCTTCAGTGTCATCGTTAATTTCTTCGTGATCATGGTCGCGTCTAACACTGTTCAGCAGTATTTCATCTTCATTTGGATGTTCTGCTGTAGTCAGATGTTGATCTACATAAACATAACTATCCAGTGTTATTTCATTTTCGATGTTTCCAGACGATTCTAATAATGTCCAAAAGTTTTTCAGTTGTGAAAGGGACAGCTCATCTTGTTCGTCCAGTTGTTGTTCAACTTCTGTATTCAATGCAAATCCCGCTTTCGAAAAACAATTTTGAATAGTGTATTCGGTGACATCGTTTGTCCAAACTTTTGCCAGTTCAGAGATGCAATCTCTAAGGTTAATTGTAACCTCCAAGTTTCTATTGACAATTGATTGACGCATTGACAATCTTCATTATATTGATTGACGCATTGACAATCTTCATTATTATTCTCTTTCGATAATGAAATTTAAAATTTTTAATAATGCCTTGGTCCATTGTCTGAAGTTTAGACGTTACGTTTGGTGGTAAAAACAACAACTTGGCACTTTTAAGTTTGGCAGAAATACTGGCAGGATGTGCCGGACAGTTGTCAGTTACCAACACGATTTTCCTTTTTTATTTTGTTATACACTTGTCTAGTTTTAATATCCATTCTTCAAAAATATCACTTGTCATCCATGCTTTTTTATTAAAAGTGTAGTCAACTTCAAAGATTTTGTGCCTCTAAAACATCTTGGGTTTTTTGATATTCCGATGACTAAAAGTCTTAATTTTTCACTTCCTGTCATATTTGCTCCAACTAGCACTGATTCTTTCTTTGCTTTGTTTTCCCCCAAAACATTTATCATCCTTAAAAGCAAGTGTTCTATTTGGTAAACATTTAAAGAATAAACCCATTTCGTTAGCATTAAAAACACGGGGCACCTCTGTAGCCAGGTCGGAAGGAGCAGTAATGCGTAGCACATGCTTCTTGATTATACCAGGGTTCGAGCCCGTCACCACCAAATACGAAGGATGCGGAAAGGTCAGGGAATGACCACTGCATATTCCCAGAGCAATATGGCCTTAGTTGCTAATGCTCCTAAAAACCAAATAACAAACAAACAAGCATTAAAAACATCCTTATGCTCATATTCTTCCAAAATCTTCTTTAAGGTATTGTTCTTCCAAAACTGTTGCAATCTTCTTCGCTTACATTAACACTTTCTCCACAAATAACCTTTTCCACAATTCTGTGGCGCTTCTTAAATTTATCTAGCCACCCAGTGCTCGCATTAAATTCTGTATGTCCAAGGGACTGCAAATTTCAGAGCTTGTTGCTTAATTATTAGGCCCGATATTGGGATATTCTTTTTACTTATCATTTGCACCCATTTTAGAATAGCTTTATCAACATCTTTGTATATACACAACTTAATTTGCTTCTTGTCTGCTCCTCCTTCAATTGCATTTTAAATTGATTCTCGATTTTTTTAAAATCGTAGATAAACTGCTTGCAGGTATGCCATATTTTTCCGCAACACCTTTTTTCTTAAAACCCTGGTCGATATTATAACAATCTTTGCTTTATCATTAATACTTTAAACACTTTCTCTTCGACATTGTTTCCGCAATTGGAAAAATTACTTGACTGCAGCTCTTGCCGATACATACACTGCAAACTTAGCTGCGCTGGCCATATAGTGAATTGTTAGTACTGCCTACTCAATGACGTTCACTTGCCAGTTCAACAGTATCACGTGACCTTTCCTATCAATCACTTTGAAGAAATATACGACTTTGTGAATTTTTTTTATTCTGCTTTCATTCATATACAGGGTAATTCACTACCAGTGCAACAAACTTGCAGGAGGTGTAGGGGGCACGAAGACGAATCGGAATCACATCGCATTGCAGGGTCCGAAATGCCTTCGTCGTGTGGTAGAGGACGTTGAACGGGAGGTCGCGTGAACAGCGATCCCGCTGAAAGTCATCATTTGCGTACCGGTTCCCGAGGCAGTAGGATGGACGAGTATTCAAACGTTGAACTGGCCGACATGCACCTCGCGTATGGAGCTGCGGACTGTAACGGGCACGCCGCTCTGCACTTGTACCAGGAACGTTTCCCGCACAGGCGTGCTCCTCATCATATGATTTTCGCACGTGTGCACGGAAGGTTACGTGAGACTGGTTGTTTCACGAGAGGTACCATGAATCGAGAGCGAACGACGAGGACGCTAGACAATGAGGAGAATGTCCTACGTCTTGCAGAAGGCAATCCAAGTGGGAGTACTTGAGCGATAGGCCAATGATTGAGTATTTCCCAATCCACTGTATGGAGGATACTGTCAACAAACCAAATGAGTTCATACCATCTGCAACGCGTCCAATCATTGGAGCCTGTGGATTATCCACTCCGGAGGACTTTTGCTACTTGGTTTCTTCAACAGAAACGGTTCGCAAATGCTGACTTCCAGTGGGATCGCTGTTCACGCGACCTCCAATTCAACGTCCTCTACCACATGATGAAGGCATTTCGGACCCTGCAATGTTATGCGATTCCGATTTGTCTTTGTGCCCCCTACACCTCCTGCAAGTTTGTCGCACTGGTAGTGAATCACCCTGTATACACAAAAGAAAATTTATGATTAATGTATGCTGTATGTTACTTTTTAGAAAAAAAAATACAAGAGCATATAGCCTATGTGATTGATGACGACGAAATAAAAAAAAAAAAATCATGAAAACTATCTACTGGGAGTCCAGTTAGATGAGAACAGACATATCATATAATGATTGACAAGAAGGTCACGTGGTACAGTTGAGGTGAGAAGCGAATGTCACTCAGTAGGCGTTACCTAAAACCGACTATGGTAGCATTCTATGTATTGCTGCCGCAGCATGCTAAAGGTTTACCGCAGCAAATTTCGTTTTCCCCAGAGCCAACATCAATTTACAAAATCTACCGTATTTATTGTAAAGTTTACGACCACTTTTAAGAAATCCCATTTGGTTTAATAACTAACAAAAATGAAACAAAGACCCTCCTACAGGCATCAATGGCCATGTGTTTACTAAAAGGATCCATGTGTTTACTAAAAGGATGATTATTTAATTTCAGATGCTAATGCGCAATTTCGGAAGGAAGAAGGCAGTATATTTGAGTGGCTGTTTTGCAGTAAATGCTTGAAAATTTTCAAAAATGCTTTTACTAATTTTTTTAAAAATTCATTATAGAGAGACTAACACTTCGCTATGTGGGGTTAATTTGACATGTAATTTCATTTCAAAGTGCAATGTTTTGCAAAAAAATTCGTACTATAGAGAAATTCGTTAAATAGAAGTTCATAATAGAGAAGTTAGTTCCACTGTACTTAATAAGCAGAACTGTTAGGTATTTATTTTGGCCTAGGGAGGCCGTGAAAAAGTTACTGAGACACTAAGGGAGCAGGGAATTGAGAAAGTTTGGGAACCTCTGGTGTATATACTGACTCTTTAAGTATACTACAGGCTTTATAAGGGACAAGATATAATCCTCATCCATTCCTGACCTGGATCCAGCACACATTCATTGTATTTCTGAGTTTGCATTAAACATTCGTTTCTGCTTGATTCCAAGCCACATTAGGATGAGGTTAAGGGTAATGAACTGGTGGACACTACAGCCAGATCACCAGAATCCCACAGCACTCTTAGCCTGCTAATCCTCTATACTTGCTTTGTAGTCTGTATGGGGGGGGGGGCGACTAACACTCTTAGCCTGTTAGTCTCCTATACAGACTACAGGCAGGTAATACACTTTACATTAGTCTCTGAATGGCAACAATTGTGGCATGAGAACATCACGAACCAGCTGTATTAGATAAAGCCTGTAATCCAACACTGGCAGTCTAGTCTGGATAAGAAAGTGCAAAGGAACTGCAGACAGGAAGTTGGTGTTGCTTGCTTCCATATAGGACGTAGTCATATTACACATTCATTCATTCTTGCTGAGGGCAGATGATTCTCCTGTGTGTGTGAGGAGTGCGACACCTTTTTAAACATATGTCATATTTTATGCGAATATCTACAATATAGACGCGAGCACGTTTTATATTTTAATGATTTTACTCATCTGACTGAGCCTTATACACTCAGTCAGATTTTATCTGACAACGACCATGTGTCAGCTGTTTTTAGATTTTTAAAATCAATAAACCTTTCTACTTGTATTTAAATGTAACTTTATACCTTTTAATATATTTATATTTTTATAAATTTCCACATTGTGATCTAATTAGTCAGGTCACTGCTATTTTAACTGTTATCTTTTATAGGGCATGATTTTTGCATATTAAAACCCTAGTTTCTGATGCACCAATAAAACCCAAACCAAATTAATTTCTGTTCTGTCTGATTTTGTATACATATTTTACTCTTAAGTCAAAATTAGATAATTTTTATAATATAAATGTAATCAGTTAAGAAGTATATAAAACTTGTGCAGTTCAGTGCTTTTGGAAAATGTATTTTGTTCTAGGTCTATGATGCAGTCTGGTGAACTAAAATTTGAAAAGAGAACAATTTCAGCTCAGATTGAAGGAGGTGTACATGGTCTTTATTCGTAAGTAAGACAACTGTTTAAACCTTCACTAAATTGTCCTAAACTCAGACTAAATAGATTGCTTAACTAAAAATTTCTACACACACACTTGAATTAATATCTTTATTATGGAAAACTTTTTTTAATTTTCAGTCAGAATATTACTGTCATAATGATTGCACTTTGTTGTCTTAATTTGATATCCAAAAAATAATCAATAATAAAAATGATGCAGTTTACAAGGGTATGATACTAATAAAAAAAAATTACATAAAAAATATATACACATGGATATTTTTGAACTCTGCTAATTTGTATTAAGCAAGTTCAGGGTCTACATATTTACTTAAAGTCCTCTGTTTTTCTGCAAACATTGCAAAATCTTCCACCAAAATTAGCACTTATATATATTTAAATATATTTATGCACTTTAAAATAATAACATATTTAATGTATCCAAAAACAAATCATGCCAAAATCAAATTCTTGTCATATAATTAATTTTAATTATTTCATTTCTAGTCACGAAATCAAAGCTTTCTTGTACTGAAGATGAATGAACAAAGTAAAATTTATATTTAAAAAAAGTTGCACATATATATATATATATATATACACATATATGTTCCACCTATTTCTTATCCATACCCAAAGTGGTCTGTTAACTCAAAAAAGATTAAAAAACACTTCTAGATTCTGGTGAAATCATCTAGTCTCATACTGCTGCAGCAACATGAGAGTGGGAGTAATCCACAGGCCAGGTGATTGTGAAGATTAATGAGAGCCTCTACATACAAATGGAATAGACAAGTAAGCATGAATGTCTTATTATGGGTGATTTTAATTTGCCTCTAATTGAAAATGAGAAAATGGAAAGGAAACTTGACATGGGGGACAAAATTTTTAAATCAACTAGATGATTGTTATTTGTGTCAACATGTCAGGGAAAGTACTAGAGAAAAGAATATTCTAAACCTGATCATCACCCATAAACCAGATGACATAATAGGGCTGACAGTACAGGAACCAGTAGCAGAAAGTGATCACGGAGGTCTGTGGTGGACGATGAAGAGAAAGGTAGCAGTAGTCAAAGGCAAAGGAATGGGTATAATTTCAGGAAAGGAAATTATGATGGCTTAAGGTGTTACATGGCCTTTATTAACTGGATATTACTCGCTCACAGAGAGCGAGTACAATTGAATTATGGTATACCTTTAAAACAATAATCACAGAAGCCTTGAATGCATATGTACCATTAAAAAAATACTCCATGAGGAGGATTCTAAGTTGGATGAATAATGAAGTTGCCAGATACCTGAACAGAAAATGACAGCATGGAAATATTAGAGCAATAAAAGTGTTGAAACCTATAACAACTACAAATTGATCTGTAATAATGCCACAAAGAAGGTTAGGCTGGCAAAGAGAGCAAAGAGTGGGGATAAGTAACTCTTCACATATATAAATGCATAGAAGAGAAGGACAAACTAAATCAGACCCTTACGTAATGGACATGGGATAGTATTAGATACTCCAGCTGACGTAGATGAACTCAACAGTTACTTTGCATCAGTGTTTACAGAAGAAAAACCCTTTATGGCAGTGAAGTTGAAAAATATGTAATTAATGATATTGAAATTCCACGTGATTATTTAATGAAAAAACTTTCGAACCAACAGGCAAGTAAGGCTCCTGGGGCTGATGGCACATATCCTATAATTTTAAGGGAGGCGGAAAGTGAGTGCATTGAACCATTGAGGCTAATTATGAGAGCATCACTGGACTCAGGAGAGATTCCGTTATATTGGAAAAGTGCTAATGTATCTCCAGTATATAAAGGTGGTTCTAAGAGTGCAGTGGGAAATTACTGACAGGTCAGTCTAACTTCAGTAGTAGGGAAAATCATGGAGGCAATGATCAAGGGTGGAATTTGGGGTCATTTGGATAGAAATGGAATTCTGAAGGTTATGTAGCATGATTTTATAAAGGGAAAATCATGTTTAACAAATCTGGTTAGCTGTTTTGACAGGGTCAATCGTGAGCTGGATTTAGGAAATAATTTTGACATTGTTTATTTAGATTTCAGCAAAGCATTTGACCCAGTCCCACATGAGTGGTTACTTTATAAACCTGAACAGGTTGGAATCACAGGGAAAATCCTTAGATGCATAGCCTGATGGTTCAGGACAGGAGGCAGAGGGTTGTGATAAATAGTTATTCCTCAAATTGGGTTAATGTAAGAGTGGGGTTCCTCAAGGATCAGTATTAGGACCACTGTTGTTTTTAGTTTTCTTAAGCAACATTGATGAAGGGATAGAGCATGTGACGTCTAAATTTTTGCAGATGATGTAAAGATTGGTAGAGTAGTTAATGATCACCTCCAAGCAGAGCTTCTTCAGAGTGACCTAGATAGCCTTCGGGGATGATCAGAAAAGTGGCAGCTATGCTTTAATCCAGCAAAGTGCATGGTCTTATACCTGGGGAACAGTAACCCCAAAATTACTTATACTACACTTGGTGGAGTTGAACTAAAGTAAGCAGTGGAAGAAAGGGTCTTGGGAGTTACGATACAGTCAGACATGAAGTTCTCCAAGCATTGTAGACATTTTGTAAGGAAGGCCCATGGTGTCCTATTGATGTTTTTTCACACTTGATAGTAGAGATAAGGATGTCATAATCCCATTATATAAGGCTATAGTTAGACCACACTTTGAATACTGTGTTTAAGTGTGGAGGTTGCACCTAAGAAAAGACATCAAGCTTCTTGAAAGGGTCCAGAGACATGTAACTCGCCTGGTGAGATTGGCAAAAGGACGTCCTTACGAGGAAAGACTTTGAATATGTGGGTTGCACATCTTGGAAACCAGGCACCTTAGAAGTGACTTGATTGAGGTGTTTAAGGCTCTGAGAGACAATAGTAAAATGAATGAAGATAATTTTCACAGTTATAAATGATTATAAAACTAGGGGCCATAAATTCAAGCTACAGTGAGAGAAGTTTGGAATAAGTTACCTACATAGGTGGTAGAGGCTGACAGTTTGAAATTCAGAGGTCAGCTAGATAGTTACCTATGGGAGAAGGGAAATGCATAGGTTGTCTATTTCATTTTCTCTTATTATTATTTAATTTTATTATTATTATTTAATTTAATTTATTTATTTTTTGGCTGGTGCAGCATAAGGCTCAGGCTTCCTTGCACCATATGGCTAATATTAATACTAAAATACAAATACTAACATTAGGTGGTTTAGCCAGAAATGAGCAGGATGTTGTCATTACTTATAAGAAATGTGCTTGTTGCTTAGTTTCCTTGGGTGTAATGTGTAACATCATTTATTTGTTTACCTATTTCAACTAGGCTACCAGAAATGAAGACTAACATCAGTGTAAAATGATTGACACGATATGTAAATCATCAGATACTTGCCACTACTGTTTTTCCAGGTTAATATTTCATATGTGACATAACAAACTCTCGAAATGGCCAATGACAATGTATTTGCTCATTACATAAAAAACATTAGTATAAACTAGGACATATCAGATATAGTCTCTATCATAAGCTGTATATGGAGTTAAAGAAAAGACACAGAATAATGAATTTTAATTTATTTTAAAATGTGACTACTATATTTTTATTATAATAATTTAATAATTAAAATAATACAGATAATACTATTTGGCCTTATTGAAATTATATGGAATTAGGAGAACCTATCCTGTCCTCTCTTATTTTTTACTTTTATTATTTTTTTTTTTTTCTTTTGCAGCCAGTGGCTTCAGCAGAACATATGCCTCCACAATGAGTTGCCCAGGCATTGCACTACTTTCAGAGTAGTACAGTGTCTAGTAGTGTTTGAATGTAGTACAATACCAGGGCAATTGAAAGCAAAGTTTGTTCAAGTTCAAATTGAATAATAATTAAGTTGAGAGCAGGCTATGTAATCCTGGACAGAGAAATCTGTCAGCATGATCTATTTGTTTATTATCTATTATTGACTAGAATGTGTCATCTTTGGCTAAATATGATTAAGCTGAAACTATATAGAAAATAGATATTATATATCATTAAGCTGAAACCATATTGAAAATAGATATTATATATCATTAAGCCGAAACTATATCGAAAATAGGAAATTAAACAAAATTAGAAAGAGGCTGTGTGACAGACATAAAAAATGTGTAATAAGTAACTCAGAATATAAGAAAAAATAATTTGAAATTAGTTTGGTATTCCTTTTAGTAATCTAAATATAAAACTTAAAATAAGTCACTTCTTTTCTCAAATCAGTTTTCAATAATAGATTAGAGTTTGGAACATTAAAAGCCAATTATATAAGTAAATTTTGTTAAACTCTAAAATAATTTGCTCTTAATTGATTTCATTTTCAGATTTGAAAAGAAACTCTTCTGAAAGAATCATCTTCTGCTAATTTTTGAAGAAATGTTACTTAATAGTGCATCTGCATATGTCACTGTGCTTAATCTAATTTCCTAGAACAGTTTCATTTGGTGGATGACTAACTGCATAATTAACTGAATAAATAAAGTTATGTTATTCCACATTACTAACATTCCATTATTTATGTAAAATTAAAAAAAAAAGTTTCTCATTTGGAACTTAGGACATTTATTTAGGGTTAGAATTTGTACTGTGAGATTTTCATTAGTACAGTGTTCATCATCATGAGAATTCTCTTTGACCAAATACCTAATAAATAAATGAAGTCACTTTATTTATCTGTTGCAATAAAAATGAATTCTTAATATGTAAAAAACTGCAAAGGATTCTGTTTTAAAAGCAGTAAAATAAAAGAGAGAGATCTTAAGTTTCAGAAAGTGAGTGTCTAGAATGCTTATTTCTCCTGAAGTGGAAATGTGCATCCCATTTGGATTCCCTTTCTTCCCTGTGATTCAATAGTCACTCATACTTTATTAGGAAGTGATAAAAAAAATCTTCCCATCCTGAAGTATTGCAGCGTTCTCCCTGTGGTTAACATTAGCTGAAGATATCACAAGATGTATAATATAAACATTAATTCTGCTAAAGTGGTATGATATGAAACTTCATCAGTGTGAAATGATTGTAACATTCCTGCTACCATAATTGCAATTTTTAAAAACATCAGGACGGCGACAAATAGTTACAACACTTCAAGAAATGTTTTAAATTCTGTTGCAACATGGTTTGACAATGTCAGACAGCCATGTGAGCCACCCAATTTTTGCTATTTTCAGGTGTTTTCCTTTGGGACTTCAGAAATAAACTAGAAACCAAAAGCTCTTAAAGAGAACATTCAAAATGCAATAAGCAGCATAAACCTGAATATACTGTACCTGGTTGAAATGTCTAAATTGTTATATTTTTTCTTGTTTTTATATTATATGCAAATAAAATTACTGTTACAGAACTTTTGGAATGCCTTGCCTTAATCCCCATAGTAAACATCCATGTTTACTTTGGGGTTCATAAAATAAAAATAAAGTACAATAAAAAAAATGTATTATTTCATTGGTGAAATTGCAGTATAGTTATTGTTAACTGCAAGCCAAATCTAAATTCACTGTAAATGGTTACATAATTGTTTTCTTCATAAGAACCTAGTGGAATTTTTTAAAATAATTGTATAAAAAAATAGCCTGTCATGAATTTTGTAAAAAAGAGTGAAGCTGATACATACGTGTAGTATGTAGGTAAGTTTCACTTCTCAAAAATGCTGTCTAAATTTGTCTTAAAATGACTTGTCTGAAATACATATTTTATATGTATATATAAAAATGATGAACATGTATTAAACTTAGTTTATTAAACACAACATTTAGCAGACATTTTTATTTTTCTTAGTCATTGAGGAATTACATGTTTTCCTGAGGAGGTCCATATCAACCTTTTAATCATAGTTCAGAAGGAAGGTACAAAATTTTGTGGGATACATGAAATGGTTACACAAAGTGGCTATTTAAAAATATCACATCTCTTCACATTAAGGCAACTGTCAGCAGTAAAAACAGTACTAGTGAATGTCTGGAGCAGAAACAGTTACATTTCTGACAGTGAAAAGCAGTTTAATATTTGGCAAGAACATTATTACATTTAGCTTGGTAGTAAAGTAGTTCACCTCACAGCTGGAAGTAGAATGGATGTTAAAGAAATTTCATATTAACATAGATGTTGAAATCATTTAAATTTGGGCATTTTTCAATTTAAATAAAAGCACTTGATTCTGAAAGGATATTTGAAGTAAGAAATTAGAACCACTATGAAATTATGATACCTAAATGACAATGAAAGTCATCTTTTCATATTGTCCTTTTTTACTTGCACTTGCTAGGTTTCAATGTTTTGTACAAAATCAATATTGAATAATTCTAGATCTGAAATTAAAGATATTTGGTTCTGAAGAATAAAACACTAAAATAAACATGTTTGAAAATGGAGAGATAATGCTTCACTTTAAGTACAGATTATGAGTGTATTTATAACTTACTTCCTTTGATAACAAGACAAACTTTACATATATAACAGTACAAACTGTTTAACTTGTACATATGTTAATTTGGTTTTCTATAACATTCTCCACTTATAATACATGCATATTCCAAAGATGTATACAAATACACAGACATTTGCACAACATGGAATTATTTCAGCCTTATCAAAAATAAAGAAACATTGAAGTAATTAAATTACTCCCATATCATGCCAAGCTAGAACATGTATTGTTTTCTAATCACCCAAGATTTCTTTCAAACTGCCACAGAATTTGATAAGTAGATTCTTTCACTGTTTCGGCAATTAATGAAATGAATGTTTTGCAGATTTAAGCATAACATATATCTTGCTTTGCACAGTATCACAATGTATGAATACATTATATGTTTGTCTATAGGTTTCTAATGGTATATAGAATGAAGAACTTTGCTGCAGCTGTCTAATCCACTTTCTTCCTCCATGTGATTTTATTATAGATATTTAAGTATATGCGTTATCATTTAAAGAAAAAGAATGATTTGCATAAATGATCCAAAATTTAGAAAAACAAATTAAGCCAGATACCATTTAAAAAATGACTTAATAGTTGGCCATAATCTTATTTACTGACACATTGTATTTACAGACAGAACATTGATCTGAGTTGAATGGTACCAAATCTCTGCAGTATGCAATCCATAAGATGTAATACTGCCAAACTTATCTATAAATGAACCTCTCTGTAACACTACTGTATACAGCTATTTTATTTTAAAGAAATCTTTTTTTTTTTTTTTTCCTTTTTGGGAATGGCACATTTGAGCCATTCCCAAATGTTATTATTATACTAAAAAATTATTAGTATACTGTCTGATTTATAAATTGCTTCCCCCCCACCCCCCGTTTTTTTTTTTTTTTTTTTTGTTTTGCATTTATCACTATGTTGTAAGTTATGCTAAAGTTCTAGGAATGAAGAAAACATTATTTTAAGAATGTTTTTTGCAAGAGATTATGAAACTTTATTCAGGAAGATCTCATTAAAAAAATAATTGTGAAAGATTAGTTTTTAAAATTTATTAAGGCTAGTGGTTTTGGCATCTAAATGTTATAAATGGTAAATAAATTAAATTATTTCATTTATATTTCTTGAGATATTCATGTCCTTCAGAAAATTTTGTTTCATCTTAACGTTTTTTGGCTTGTGTTGGCTTAGAGCAGCCAGTGTTTTACTAGTGAGCCAGCTCTGTGGAGTGAGTTTGTTTGCGAAATTTTGAAATTTTGTAAAAAAACTTTGCACATAAAACTTCATTCTTTTAAATATTAAATTTTCCTAATTTTAACTTGATTGCATACTATTAGTGTGAAATTATTGTCAGATATCAAATCAAAATTTAAAAGAATTACAGTGGACGCCACTTAATGTGATCTCTTCAGGACATGGCTTAATTGATAAATAACCAATAATAACAACCGATCAAACAAGAATGCAGTTGGTCACCATTCTTTACTGATGCAGAATAGAAATGTGTACATAAAAAGATAGAAGTGGACTTAAAATCAAGCAATATTAAATACTCTAATTACTGTCTGCTGTTTTTCTGAGCAAGTCATTGGTAAAAATGAAATTGTCAATGTTTCAGGAAATCCATACAAACCATTAAAAACAAATAATGAAAATATTAAGATCAAGAATTGGAAAAGGGTTATGCTCTACCCTAGAGACAGATTACCAAACTTACTGGTAGGAGTATCTGCATTCCTACCAGTCAGATTGTAGGAGTATAGATACAATACTTGTTTTCATGGAGTAATAACACCAACAGCCATATGAACTGTATGAAGCAACATCAGTAACTGGCTACACGACCTGTCAAAGTTCAAGAAAAAATCAGGATGTTACATAATCACTTCCACTGCACATGCACAAACAGTGATAAGGCAAAAAGTGATAATGTTACATGAATGAAAACATTATCTGTGATCAAAATAAGTGGCATATGCTATGCCTATTAATTTTTCACTTGAATGCAAGAGAATTAAAGTTTGGTCCAGATCAAACAACTGTGGCTAACAGGTAAGATTTCCTCTGATTTTTCAATGCCATCTATTTTAAACTGTGCTTAATATTGCTTTGAAACACAGATAAAAGATGGCAGCATATACTGGAAGATTAAGGCATTTCGTACATAAATGGTTTCACTACTCATAAACATAAAATATACATACTATATAAAGCCATTTCATGTTAAAAATGGGTTGACCCTTTCATGAAGAATACAGTGATGTTTATGATGTTTCCAGTTCATTATTACAGATTATCGTTTTTTGTTATTGTATGCACTTTCTACTTTGCAGGGTGACTCATGTAAAACATTACAAGTAGCTCAATAAACTAATAGGCTTGCACTGTTTTTTTGGCAGTTAGACAGAAAGTGAAGTTGATTTTATACCAATAGGAACCCCCAAGCTCTTTCATATAAGGGGGTGCAGATGCTACTCAATTTTTAAATGGCACAAGAGGTAAGCAGTTACATATTCTGAACGCTTTCATTGTATCAAGTAATTTTTGCTCCAATAAATTTATTTCCTTACCTAGTCATGGCATTCTGGAATACATTTGCCATAGTTTCAAATGAGCTACTCACTAAACAAGGCATCTGTAGCAATAATTTGTCTTTGTAATATCAATAATATACACTAGTAATGAGGTAACTGTTTGTAATTTGCTTGGATGAAGCTGTGTGAAAGGCATTATGTGAGATGAATATTTATTAAAAATTAGACAGTGCCACTTTATTTATGCAAGTTTAAATAGTTTCGAGTCCCTGATGTAGAAATTAGATAAAAATAAACCTATTTCCTAGTAAAACCCAATCCCAATAATAATAATGTATTCTTGTCATTTTTTTGATTGAATACGTCAGATTGCATTTTTTTGATTGAATACGTCTTTTAATCAAAAATGCAATATGAGGTGCATTTGAAGGCGAAGGTAAAAAAAAAAAGCCAACATGAGAATCATGGCAAACTGTGGGAAACTTACTGGGCAAACTGGTTTGCCACTACCGCAGTTTCTCCCTACATTCTCAGTAAACAGATGGTGCACGTTATCAGTAGCGGCAGTAGAAGTCGAGAACAGTATATTGATTGAGACATGGGTGTGACAGATGATATCATATCAAGTGACGATGTTATGATATGTATATATATAAAGAATCTTTCTTTTCCTATTATTTCCTAACCTAACCTAACCTTTAAAGTTATGTTAGAAAATATAATGAAAAATAAGGGAACCTTTTCCTATTATTTCCTAACCTAACATTTAAGGTCAGGTTACAAAATATAATAAAAATTAAGAAACCTTTTCCTTTTTTCCTAACCTAACCTTAAAGGATAGGTTAGGAAACTTAATCTCCAAATGTACAAAGAAATCAGTAATATGGTTTTTTAATAGCAAAAAAACTCAAACTCCAATAATCTGCTTTTAATAATGAGAAAAAACTAATCATTACACCATCTGTCATGCCTACATGTCAATCAGTACATCGTTCTTGACTGTCATTGTTGATCCAGATTGCAGTTTTACCTGCTGTCATCCATTTTCCCACCAACATTGACTTCATTGCCACTACCGATAACACTCACCATCTGTTTACCGAGAATGCAGGGAGAAACTGCGGTAGTGGCAAACCAGTTTTGTCTGGTAAGTTTGCCATGGTTCTCATTTTCGCTTTTTTTTTTACCTTAGCCCATTTGAGAAGTTTGTGACCTGAATATGAAAGGGTAGTGTTACAGTGTAGAAATTTCTGTACTTATTGTATAACACCTTAAAGAGTAACCACAAAGTTTCATACAGTTTTAATAATATCTTTTTTTTTTTTTATATTACACGTCCTGAAGTCAGCAAAGTTGTGTGAATGAGGAAAGAGTGACAAAATCAGCTGCTATATAGTCATCTAATATTTGGGAAACAAGGGACTAATGCCAAAGGCAATTCATGAAGATACTGTTACAACACTAGGGAGGATGTCCCTTCCTATTCCATGGTTAAGAATTGGGCAAAAGAATTAAACACGGAGAGAGAGAGCCTGGAAGATGGCCCATGCTGTAGAAGACTTGCAACATTGATCATTCCAGAAGTTGTTGATAGTGTGTGATTGATGATGAGTGATCGACTAGTGACATTTTGGTAGTCTTGGGCATCTCAACTGAACATGTGTACCACACAATAACAGAAGTTCTCAATGAAAAAAGTGTCAACACAATGGTTCCCAAAGTTGTTGACAGCAGATCAAAGAAGCACAAGAGTTGTCAAGTCATGTGGAACATTTGCATTGTTTTCAAGCAGATTCAGCAAATTTCCTTGCAAGGTTTGAGACCATGTATGAGACATGGGTCCGTTGCTTTCAGCCAGGCAAAGGAGTAGTCCTAACAGTGAAAACACAGCCCTTCTTCCCTTCCAAAGAAAGCCAAGTTGGTTTATTCTGCTGACACGGTGATGGCATCAGTTTTTTTGGGATGCTGATGGAGTGTTGTCTGTGTATTACCTTCATTAAAGCCATACAGTTATAAGGTCATATTATGCAGAACTTGTGAAGCATTTGCATAAAAACATCAAAGATAAATGCCAAGGGGGAACTCAACAAAGTAGTCTTGTTCCACCAGTACAATGTGATATGATATGCTTGCGAGTCTGTCATGGCTGCACTGCATGAATGGGGGCTTTGAAATCTTGGCCATCGGACTTACACCTATTTCCTATTTTGAAAAAAATACCTGCTGTCATCCATTTTCCCACCAACATAACTTCATTGCTGCAGTGGATGCATTCCTAGACCCCCCCCCCCCCAAGAAAAATCTTTCTTTGCAGCCTGGAATCAACATATTGACTTGTTGTTGACAGAAGTGTATTGACTCCAAAGGGACTATGTTGAAAAGAAGTGTTACCAGACTCCTCAAGCCAGGAACTTTTCAAACACCCCTCAAATGATAGAAAATAGGTGTAAAATTTGTTTAATTTCTATTTCAGGGACTCAACATTGTCTTGATGATGAATATCCAAAGTTTTATCTGAAATACTGATAAAATGTAATATTATATTGGGCTTTCCTTTTGATAGGAAATAACTTTACATTTTTCATGTAATTTCAAATCGGTGACTCAATAAAGCATTCAAAATTTTATAACATTTATTAAAGTGTCTAATTTTACTGACAATAAAATGTATTTACAAGAATGGATTAGGACAATAGTGACACCTTTGGCATACTTTTTTTTTTTTTTTTTTCCCTCCTCTCTACAGATTAAGTGGTGAAATTTATACTTTTTTTTTTTTTTTTTTGTATTTTTTTAAAAATAAATATTCTTTTTGGTTTGTTGGAAAAAGTACCATCTAGTCTTGCTTATAACTCTGTGGTTCGAAAAAAGGCATTTAGTGTGGAAAAGTACCACATTTTCTTTTCTTGCTTGAGAAGTATAAGTATTAAGCATTGTCTTGCTAAGTGGGTTGGGTAGGTGGGAGTCCTTTCTGCATATCACCGCTGTTGACTTCTTTTTGTGGCAGTTTATTAAAATTAAAGTTGTTAACTGCCCCCTCCCCAAGACATATACAAAAGAATAACTTTCAGGCTTATGAACTGCTACTGTGACTTTAAATGATTGCTGTAGTATAGCATTTATTCTGCAAAAGGATCAAAATATGCTTCCAGCTAATGGTGATCATTTTTGAGTATTTATTACATCAATAAATAAAAGAATGCATTTTAACTTCTGCATTTCAATGTTTTTAGGCACATTTTCAAATACATTTCAAATATAGTACCTATTACCTTCAGCATATCCATCTGTCCACATGGAAACTGAACTCCCTCTGAAAAACTTTCATGAAATTTTATATTTGATTCTGATATAATTAAGAAACAGGATACTCTTTCAATACAGGTTATTAATAAATTGAAATACTTCTATAAAATGATGAAACTCTGCATTAGGTTTTACCGTCAATTGTCTGACAGTGTTGTTATCCCTCCAGTGAATGTGCAGTGCCTAAGCTCAAATGCTGTTACCATCACTGGAGGGACAGTTGACAACAACAACATCGATGGTAAAGTGTAACACAGAACAGTGTTATTAGCACCATTTCAATATATTTGATTATTTTAGAAAGTTTTATTTGGCCATTCCAAAATTCATTGAAATCAGACAAATAGAAATCGGGGATTTTTTTTTTTTGTGTATCTCGACTTATCTATAAGTGAGTAGTGTCACTAATTCAGAATGCTGTTGCTCGAAAAAAAAAATTAAGTGAAAGAGCTTCCAGACTATGTGATTTAAGATAGATGGAATCATAATAACTGACCCCCCGCCACCACACACACCAAGTTATTCACATTTTTATGCAGGTTGCCATGTTCAAACCCATATAAACTAGCATGCTGGCACACTAAGATTATATTTGATCAGTAAAAAAATCCCTAAAACAGCCCATCAACTTTTGAGTATCACACTACCTTATTATCAGAAAGAGACTGAAAGTTCCTGTTGGCATGAGTTCAGTTTATACCAAGAAGCTTCCAAAAGACAACATTTTTATTAGTTATTTACATTTCACGTGAAGGAAATAGCCTCCCACCCTCTTGATTCGGAAGGGCTATTTCCTCTGGCTATAACAGTTTTTAACGGAAGGTCAAAATGCACCATAAGAGCTACGATTCATCTCATGCCACTTTAATATAATAGAAGTTTGTTTAAAATTCAAGCACAATGTTTTTCATCTTCAACAGCCTAATTACTCTTGTTGAAATTTTAGGTTCTCTTCCTAAATATTAGTCATCTTTTTATTTTTTTTTTTTGTGCACAATATGCCTATATAGGTTCTAACTAATAAAAAGTTCAACTCTGCAAAGAGCACAATGCTTTCAGGATTACTGATATTTCTGAATGTTTATTATTTCTTGGCACATTGTAGCTGAGTGGTTGGTTAGGTGTGCAAGAAGCACACATTTTGATTGAACCATAGTAGTTCAAGTTCTTGTGACTGCTAAATATGGTTAGTGAATTATTCGTTGTCAGAATAATTATTTTAAACTCTTCTGACCTAGTGGTCATGATGGAGTATAACTGTAAATGTTTTAATAAATGCAGCATTTTTTTTTTTTTTTTTTTTTTTTCATTCCAGATTTTTCCAAGTTTCATTTTTTTAGTAAGGTTTAGAAATTAGAAATGCATATCTGACAACATTTTTTTATTGATTTCAGTGGTTTGCGATATGCATTTTTCAAATATAAATTTCAATTTTACGTCTACATAATATTTCAGTTTTATATCAGACAGAGGGAGCATATGCATATTTAGTTTGTATACTTATCTAGTTTAACTAAAATGTTTTAGGTTAATTTCCTAAATTATTTGCTCTTAAAAAAGATATTGAAAAATTCTTTCTATTACCACATTAGAAGTGTGATTTACACTGGGCTAAGTTTGCCAGGATTAGTGGATGGATGATTGTTTAAATTTTTCTATTCTCGTTGTTCTTTGCAGTGAATGTTTTCAGTCTCATCAAAAAATGGAATTTAGATCATTGTCTAGCTTGGTTTTGAAATGCTATGAACAGTTTTAGTACAGATTTTCAGGAAAAAAGTGTGACAGGCTGCTATTACTTCAACAGTATTCCACACAAAGACATTAATCATGTGTGTTGGATTAATTTCAATGTTTGTAAGTAGCAATAATTAATCATTTTGGTCTTTTTACATATATATCATTTTCCCCCAATTAAAAAAGTCAGATTCATTAATTAGAAAGGTGTGTTGCAATTGAAAGATTGATTTGTATTAAAAGTTTTTGGGTAAATTAGAGTGTTTGTTTTTATTCAGAATTTTCTTTGTAAGTTTAAACTAAAAATTACCTTTGAAAGGAAAGATTCAACTCAGTTCAGTAATTGAAATGTAATCATGAAATAGTGCAGCAATCTCTAGATGCTTTTCCTGTAGAAAAAATCTTTTACTTCATAATACTTCTTGTATTCTATACAAAGAAGCAGACCTTGGTCCAGTGCATTCATTTTGGGACAAGTCTTGGGGAAAAAAATAGCAGATTAATTGAAATAAAAGTTTCTTTTGGCTTTTTCCCTTATTCTGATGAAATGTTTTAAATTTTTAAAAACTGTGTAATATGTTTAGCAGTCTAACATTAAATGAATGAAGTTTAATAAGCACCAGTTACAATTAAAGATGTACTTCTACAGTATTCTGGACTGGCAGTTAAGCATAGCTCCATTTATTCAAACTCCACATTATCCACTGTTCATCAACTTCAGTTATTATAATATATTTTATTATAGGGTTAGACATAACAGATGCTTTCTCTAAAATTTCTCTTAAAGCAAAAACACATTATCAACTTTTGGCAGTCAGTGAATGTTTTCAGGTTGCCAGAGTCAGTTTTGGCATTCATAGTCAAAAATATCAGTAAAGGTTCCAACCATAGTGAGATGCTTGTCTGGCGGGCTAATATTAACACTAGATTTGAGGGTGGGTTTTGATGTGAATCCTTATTTGTACAATGAACTGGATCTTTATTATTTTATCACTAAGCAAACATGCAAAGTTTGTATATATATATATATATATATATATATATATATATATATATATATATATATAGTGTATATGTAATGTTTAAAGTTTATAATGATAGAATTGTATATTATAGTTTTTGTCACATATGCAACGTTAATGCCATTGTACATAGGGCAATTCGACATTATACGTGCATGATTTAATATAGGTCGATAAAATTAATAAAGTGGTATTTTGATACGTATGTGATTAAATATTGGTCGATAAAATCCATAAAGTGGTATTTTGATATGTACATGATTAAATATTGGTCGATTAATTCAATTAAGTGGTATTTTACTATATTATTAGTGTGTATACGGATCAGGTAATCAAGCTAGCATACATGGGCTATCTTAAGTATGTTTGGCCTATAAACGTTAAGTTAAACATATTAAAATTACTTTGAAGCAATCAATACTAAATGATAATGTGCTGCAGTTTTTGAAAAAACATTCCATCACATGGCCATCAATCCATCCACTACTTCATCGGGGGCTTTGAGCTGATTAATAGCCAGTCTGCAGGAATGTCCCATACCTAGCTGTTTCTGTTGTCCCCATACCAGTTTGGCCATTCATTATTTCGCTAATATACAGGGTGATTCACTACCAGTGTGACAAACTTGCAGGAGGTGTAGGGGGCACAAAGATGAATCGGAATCACATAGCATTGCAGGGTCCAAAATGCCTTCGTCATGCGGTAGAGGACGTTGAACGGGAGGTCGTGTGAACAGCGATCCCACTGGAAGTCAGCATTTGCGAACCGTTTCTGTTGAAGAAACCAAGTAGCAAAAGTCCTCCGGAGTGGATAATCCGCAGGCTCCAATGATTGGACGCGTTGCAGATGGTATGAACTCATTTGGTTTGTTGACAGTATCCTCCATACAGTGGATTGGGAAATACCCAATTGTTGGCCTATCGCTCAAGTACTCGTACTCAGATTGCCTTCTGCAAGACGTAGGACATTCTCCTCATTGTCTGGTGCCCTCGTTGTTCGCTCTCGATTCATGGTACCTCTCGTGAAACAACCAATCTCACGTAACCTTCTGTGCACACGTGTGAAAATCGTATGATGGCACGCCTGTGCGGGAAACGTTCCTGGTACAAGCACAGAGTGGCGTGCCCATTACAGTCCGCAGCTCGATATGCGAGGTGCATGTCGGCCAGTTCAACGTTTGAATACTCATCCATCCTACTGCCTCAGGAACCAGTTCGCAAATGCTGACTTCCGGCGGGATTGCTGTTCACGCGACCTCCCGTTCAACGTCCTCTACTGCATGACGAAGGCATTTTGGACCCTGCAATGATATGTGATTCCGATTCGTCTTTGTGCCCCCTACACCTCCTGCAAGTTTGTCGCACTGGTAGTGAATCACCCTGCATATATAAGCGATATTTTTAGTTTAAGTAGGCTTTTTATTTAGCTTTAGATACATATAATGATTTTAGGTTTAATTTAAGAATCATTTTATAGTTTTTGGTTTGAATTTAAATTTTAAATTTTGTAAGCAACCATAGCAGCAAACTGGGATAGGTGACACAAAGCCCAACGGGTATGTATCCGAATAAATGAGAAGGTTCTTACTTACTGAAACTTGTCCTGTGGTGGTCGTCGGTCAGAAAGGGGTAAGTTCCCGCCTTCTTTTTGTTTTATATGTAGTAAAGTTATTACTGTGCAGTCACGCTAATTGTATATAGTGGTGTGATGTTGAATTAGCTTCAGGGCCCGATATCCTATGTCAATGCATGGGGGGGGGGGGTTGGAGTCGGGAGAAACCTTCCGAAAAGAAACGATGGTAGAAGTGATGTTTAATATACATGAAATATGTTTATGAAAATGGAAGAAAATTACTATTACAAATGTTATGCCATTCCTCGGACTGGGCCTGTATAGCTTTTCTAAGGCATAACGACCCGTATATGTCCAAAGGAATGGCTATTTACATATTTACAGCCTCCTTCTAAGTGAATATTTACCCCTTGTCAATATGTGTGATATTGTCATGTTGTTTTGTGGGAGTAAGCTTCCAGTGGTATTTTTCATTACTAAGTTTGTCAGTTTTAAAATTTCAAAATTTTTGATTTAGTCTGGAGGGTTTTTTTTTTTTAAGTCGGGTTGTAGTGCAGTCAGAAGACGAGCCTCATCTGAGCGCAATAAACCCATGTAACAAACCTGGGCATTAATTAACTTATTGCATTGGTATTTTTAGACAACTTAGTTTAAAAATGTTTCATAGCATTTTCAATGAATGTATAGGGGTTGACGTTAGGGTGTTGTGTTTTGAGATTCGAATGTATGGCCACTTTTATACGATGCCTGCTGTAGTTGGTGGATATTTTATTTTTGTTGAGAGTTTTTATGAGTTTTTGAATAGCTTCCATGGTACTTTTTATATTATTGCATATGTGTATCAACCTGTTTGTTTGATTTCTGATGGTGTTTCCATGGATGTTTTAGCTATGTTGCTCTCCCAGTGGGTGAGTTTTATTGCTGTGAAGTTGAAATAGTCTCTCTTATCATAGTGTTGCGTGTAGACATTGTCTTGGGTGATGGTAATTTTGCTGTCGAGGTAGTAAGCTTGCAGGTTGCTATCCTGGTTTGTGCATTCGATAGTTAGGTCTGTAGGTTAAATTTCCTGGGCTAATGTGCCAAAATTGTCGTGGTTGATTACCAGGATGTCATCGATATATCTGTAAAAGGTAATATTTTCTTTGATGTTGCTTTCGAAGTGATGCAGGTAAAGGTTAGCTATGGAGCAAGAACTGCTAGATCCCATAGCTACCCCCTGTTCTGTATGTACATTTTGTCTCCCATAAGTATATAGTTGTTTTTGATACTGAGGTTAATGAGGTCGTGCCAATATTGTTTATTGCATTTCATAACGCTTTGATGTTTTTGGTAGTATTGCAAGAGGACTTTAATTAAATTGTCGTGAGATATGCTGGTGAAAAGGTTTTTAAAAAAAAAAATGAGCAGAAGCCTGAAAAACAAGATGCATGGTATTTCAGAGACTGCTGGGAGCCATTGCGGTACAAGTAAACACATGGGTTGTGTTAGGGTAGCTAAGAATAGAAACAGGTGCAGGTATACTTGCGTGTACACCAATGCTAGGAGTTTAGTAAATAAATTTGATGAATTTGAGGTATTGCTCAAAACATCAAAGGCAGATATTGTTGGGATATCAGAGATGTGGTGTCACACAGATATAAGGGATGCAGAACTGCAATTTGGGGAGTACAATGTGTACAGAAAGGATAGACAGGATAGGAAGGGGGGAGGGGTTATGCTATTAGTTAAGAAACACATAAAAACCAAGGAAGTGAAGCTAGTCGACATCGCTGGACAGTGCAGTGTTGAGTCAGTTTGGTGTGACATAAGCATTGGGAGATCAAAATTGAGAGTAGGGGTGTGCTATAGGCCTAATGACTCTGATGAGTATAATAAGGAACTGTACAGGGAAATAGAGTGGGCCAGTAAATCAGAGAGTCTTATAATGGGAGATTTTAATTTCCCAGATATTGACTGGAATTTGGGGGCTGGTTACTCACACACTAGCAGAGCTTTTGTGGATTTATTGGATGATTGTTTTCTACATCAGCATGTTCGGGAGGCAACTAAAGGGAGTAATACTCTTGATTTGATTATCATTATCAGCAGTGATTCTTCATGCATTAAGAATCTGCAGATAAATGAACCACTAGGTGGCAGTGATCATAGTGTGCTGAAGTGGGATTTACTCAAAGAGGTAACTACCATTAGGGGTAAAGGGAAGGGTTATTGCTTCCGTAAAGGCGACTACGATGGACTGAGACAGTATTTAAATTCTATACAGTGGGACCAACTGATGATGTTACCAACAGCAAATTCAAAATGGGAAGCATTCAAAGAACTTATCTTGGAAGCTACTAGGCTTTACATACCAACTAAGAAATATTGTTCAAGGTTTAGGCCAAAATGGATGTCAGATGAACTAATGAGGCATATGGCAGAGAATAAAAATGCATGGGATACTTACAAATTAACACATGACACAGAAGCCTATGATAGATATAAGTTGATATGCAACCAAGTTACAAAGGAGGTTAGGCAGGCGAAGGCAGATTACAAGAAATCCTTGGCAAGGGATGCAAAGAAAAACAGCAAAGAGTTCTTTACTTATGTAAACTCTAGAAGGAAGGGGATGAATCAGATTGGTCCACTTGATATTGATGGGTCAACTGTTGATGATCCTGCTCAGGTAGCTAACAAACTAAATGAATATTTTGCATCGACATTCACACATGAGGAGTTATTCAGCAAGGGGAATGCTAGAGGTGTATTCAACTCTAGCAGTAAGCTACAGAATCTTGAAATAATTGGGAGTAAAGTGGAGGAGAAACTGTTGAAGATAAACACAAGAAAGGCACCCGGGGTGGATGGGATCTATCCAGTTATATTAAAGGAGGCAGCAAAGGAAGTAAGCAAACCCTTAGCCATAATTATGAGAGCTGCCTTGGACTCAGGGGAGGTAAGGTACCCATAGACTGGAAATGTGCAAATGTGACCCCAATTCACAAAGGAGGATCAAAGGCTGACACAAGTAATTATAGACCTGTTAGTTTAACTTCTGTTCCAGGAAAATTAATGGAGGCACTGGTTAAAGAAGCACTGCAGGATCATTTAGACAAGACTTCAGTTATAGCTCAGACACAGCATGGTTTTGTTAAGGGGAAGTCTTGCCTGACCAACTTGATTGGATACTATGATGCAGTCACAAAAGAACGGGATGCAGGGAATAACTTTGATATTATATACTTGGATCTTAGAAAGGCTTTTGATACTGTTGCACATGGAAGACTGCTACACAAATTAGAGCAGTGTGACATTGGAGGCAAATTGCTGCTATGGATAAAGGGGTGGTTGAGGGGGAGAAGACAGAGAGTGGTAATCAATGGACATAAAGTAAATAATGTAAAGTACTACACATGGGAAACAGCAACCGCAGAGCAACGTATCAACTCTGTGGTACTACACTGACAGTAGTAGAGAATGAAAGGGACTTGGGGGTGGTTGTGCAGGCAGATATGAAGTTCTCTGAGCAGTGCAGACGGGCTGCAAGACTAGCTCATGGAGTATTGTCAATGATATATATTAATTTTTCCAGCAGGGATAAGGAGGTGATTATTCCATTGTATAAGGCAATGGTCAGGCCACATCTAGAGTACTGTATACAGGTCTGGAGGCCTCATTTCAAGAAGGATGTAGAGCTGCTGGAACGAGTACAGAGAAGGGCAACAAGATTAGTGAATGGAACAAAGGGGTGCTCTTACGAAGAAAGGCTTAAGTTTTGCAAATTACAGTGTCTGGAGACTAGGCACCAGCGAGGTGATCTGATAGAGGTGTATAAAGCCTTGAATGGTTTAAGCATGCTCAATGCTGATGGGATTCTTCCTCTAGCTCAGAAAAATCACCTGAGAGGGCATAAATTCAAATTGAGGAAAGACAGATGTAGGATAGACGTGCGGAAATTTGCCTTTAGCCAGCGGGTGGTTGGTTGGTGGAACAGACTTCCATCCCTTGTGGTGGAGGTTGATAGCCTAAATAAGTTTAAGGCTCAGCTGGACAGGTATTTTGAACGAACAGAGGGGTGAAGTGGAAGTGGTTTTTTTTTTTTTTTTTTGGCTGATGCTGCATAAGCTTGCTTTCTTGCATCAAATGCCTCTGCTAATGCTAAAGTCGTACGTGTATATGCTTCTGATGTTATTGTTTTGGTTTTTGATGTATTCTAAATATTTTTTGTTGTTGGAAATAATTTTGGTGTCCTTAATTTCATTAGCTATGTCATTTAATTTTTCTTCCATTAACTTACTGGAGTGTTTTATGTAACTGTTTTTGCCTGACGTGATAAATCTTTTTCCGGTTTGTACCTTATGAAATTTGGGGATCCAATAAATGTAAGGATATTGTATCTTGTCTATTTTTATTTTGAGTTTTTTGTGCATAGCTATAATTTTCTTGCTGATGCTGTTTGGAGTGGATTTTATAGATTTGTATGTGTCATTGAGGTTCATCTCCTCTTTAAGTGTGTCTATGTAGAATTTTTTACAAATGATGCTGAAATTGTTATTTGCCTTATCTGTGTTTGTGATGACAAATTTCTTTTGTATATCTTTTGCTTTGTAGTTGATATTTTTGAGGTTAAATTGTTTATCGTATTTTTGTAGCAGTGTGTTTTCTTTGAAACTGGTCAGGATGCTTTCTGTGGTAGTGTTTATCCAGCTTTGAAAGGCTTCTACTGGTGCGTGTGTTTGTATGCAGTTTTAAATGCAAATTGAAGTAGATCTGTGTATATTGATTTGCGTATGTTTTTTATGTTGACTGGGGTGTTGGGTCTAAATTTGGTACCCTTTTTCATGATCTCTCTTAGTTTATTATCTTCAATAATGCTGAGGTCGCCTGTGACTATATGGTTGTAATGTGGATCTATGTAATTTTTATATTTGCTATCCTGGCAGTGGCAAGGTTGGTCTGTGTTATTCATATCGGCAATGGTGTTTTTGTAGTTACAGATTGCTGATCCTATAGGTTTGATGTAACTGTTTCTAACCTTAATGTTGATGTTTTTAATAGGTAGGTAATTCTTGTTTTTATTGATAATATCACAGATGTTGATATTGTCAAATGACCGGTTAAGGAATTTAATTATGCAGTATTCTTTTT
This sequence comes from Mastigoproctus giganteus, assembly GCF_048544385.1. Taxonomy (NCBI): domain Eukaryota; kingdom Metazoa; phylum Arthropoda; class Arachnida; order Uropygi; family Thelyphonidae; genus Mastigoproctus; species Mastigoproctus giganteus. The sequence continues at coordinate 62,046,796 of NC_143578.1, read as the reverse complement.
TTGTTCTGTCTGCAAAGTCAATGCTGATTCTGAATTTAAAAATGTCTTCTAGAGCATGGTTGAGGTGTTTGTTCTGGGTTTTGAGCTTTAGGCAAATCTTATTTAGGGCTTTTAGTTTGCTGATACTAAGAGCAAATAGGGTATTGTGGATGTTTTTAATGTTTATAGGTTCTGTGTCCCATTCTGTGAGGAGTTTTTCAAAGTCTTTGAGGTTTTGTGGTTTAATCCTGTTATTTTCGTTATGTTCTTGTAAAATTTTACCATATTTAATCCCGTAATTCTGCCAGTTTTTATTAAGTTGAAAGATGGTGTATGTGCGTTTCTCGGGGTTAGTGTAGGTGAAGTTTCTGCCATTAAATCTATTGTTTAGTCCGTATGGGTAGAGGGATTTATACAGTAGTATAAACATGTCTTCCATGATTTCTCTTTTGGCGGTATTATCAATGATTGCCAGGATGGCAAGGGATATATTGGTGACTTTGTGTTTTTGGAAGTGTTTATATTCAATTTCATTGTTGTATTTGTCTGCATTGTTGGAGCTGCTCTCTTTCGTGGGGTTTTTGCCATATTTCTTAATTTGTGAGCGGTGAAGGTTAGATCTAATGTGTAGCTCTGTGCTAGTTTGCCCGATATATTGTATTCCACATATTTTACATGTGATTAAGTATATGACGTTTTTTGTATGACAGAATAAAGGTGTGTCTTCAGAGTTTTGCTGGTGTTGGTTATGCATGTATGGACATGTTTTACATAGCTTACTATTACATTTTTTAAATTTAAGTTGTTCTATCAAATTGTCCCATGTACAATGGCATTAACCTTGCATATATGACAAAAACTATAATATACAATTCTATCATTATAAACTTTAAACATTACATATACACTATGCTATTTACTCTGATAGTACCCAGCTTTGCTAACCAGCTACTGGGACTACAGACATAACGAATATTAAAAACTAAGTTAAAAATCCAAGGTAAAATTCCTTACACAAGGTATTACGGTGTTATCACCTGGAAACTGGGCCTTACAATCTCATATATCATATAAACTTCACTTAAATATAAACATGGACAAAAATGCATATAAGAATTACATGCTGTATGGGTACCACAGCATAAATTGCACCCCGGGACTAGAAATGACCACACAGGACCCATCATTTCCTGAAAACAGTCATATTGCATACAATGCTGCCGCACCACAAGTGAATAACATAATGCCCTATGGAACTAATTGCCGCAATATCCCACACAACGAAGACTGTGGTGCTTACCTACACCAGCAAAGACAACTTAACAACATTTTTAAACTAAGCTGTCTAAAAATACCAATGCAATAAGTTAATTAATGCCCAGGTTTGTTACATGGGTTTATTGCGCTCAGACGAGGCTCGTCTTCTGACCGCACTACAACCCGACTTAAAAAAAAAAAAAAAACTCCAGACTAAATCAAAAATTTTGAAATTTTAAAACTGACAAACTTAGTAATGAAAAATACCACCGGAAGCTTACTCCCACAAAACAACATGACAGTATCACACATAGTGACACTGGGTAAATATTCACTTAGAAGGAGGCTGTAAATATGTAAATAGCCATTCCTTTGGACATATACAGGTCGTTATGTCTTAGAAAAGCTATATCGGCCCCGTCCAAGGAATGGCATAACATTTGTAATAGTAATTTGCTTCCATTTTCATAAACATATTTCATGTATATTAAACATTACTTCTACCATCGTTTCTTTTCAGAAGGTTTCTCCCGACTCCAATCCCCCCCTACATGCATTAACATAGGATATCGGGCCCTGAAGCTAATTCAACATCACACCACTATATACAATTAGCGCGACTGCACAGTAATAACTTTACTACATATAAAACAAAAAGAAGGCAGGAATTTACCCCTTTCTGACCGACGACCACCACAGGACAAGTTTCAGTAAGTAAGAACCTTCTCATTTATTCATATACATACCCGTTGGGCTTTGTGTCACCTATCCCAGTTTGCTGCTATGGTAACTTACAAAATTTAAAATTTAAATTCAAACCAAAAACTATAAAACGATTCTTAAATTAAACCTAAAATCATTATACGTATCTAAAGCCAAATAAAAAGCCTACTTAAACTAAAAATATCGCTTATATATATATTAGCGAAATAACGAATGACAAAACTGGTATGGGGACAACAGAAACGGGTAGGTGTGGGACATTCCTTTAGACGGGCTATCGATCCGCTCAAAGCTCCCGATGAAGTAGTGGATTGATGGCCATGTGATGGAATTTTTTTCAAAATTGCAGCACATTATCATTTAGTATTGATTGCTTCATAGTAATTTTAATATGTTTAACTTAACGTTTATAGGCCAAACAGACTTAAGATAGCCCATATATGCCAGCTTGATTACCTGATCCATATACACACTAATACCTATAGTAAAATACCACTTAATTGAATTAATCAACTAATATTTAATCATGTACGTATCAAAATACCACTTTATTGATTTTATTGACCTATATATATATTTATTTATTTATTATTATTATTTTGAATGACAATGCCTGTCTTAGCATGAGGATGTGGTTACTCATTTGTTATATGATGATTTCTTTACCCTTAATAGAACTTGGTTCAATCAAGTTGGCATTTCTTAAAAATATTTCTATGAAAAAAACATGCTATGAATCGTCAGTATTTATGCAAGCAACTGACAACTTTATTGATGGAACCAATTTGTAAATTTCTTATAAATGAAGGGCAATGGCTTTTTGCCATTATATGTTTCACCATTATAACCATACTTCCAGTGTAGTTTTTTGATCCTGTCATGATTAAATATTACAGAATTTTTCTGTATTTTATTATAACTTTTGGCAATATTGGGTTTACTGTTTCATTACAACATTCTCTGGGTTCAACCCACTGTACTTTTTCTATAAGTGTATCACTTGTTTTTAATTAAATATTTTCATACAGTTTGTTTAAATCAGTAGCTGATGGTAATGTATTTAATTTTTATTTAGGGGTCCACAAAATGAAACCAGCTTTTAGAGAATTGGTTATTTGTATCTAAAGAAGTATTGAGCACCCTATTTCCTGCCAATTATATGGAGTTTGATATTTGTGTAGACAACTCTATGAATTAATAGGAAGCAGAATATATAAGGATTCCTGCATAAAAGTGAATTAACAGTGACAAAATTAATATTAAAAAATAAAATTATTCCTTGTTTACACCAACCAAACAGAAAAAGTATCACTTATAAAAACATAGCATTTTTTCTTTTCTTTTTTTTATTTATTAGTGGTATTTAACTTTTTCATTGGCATAAGTTGTTTACTGTAACTTTTCAGTTATGGTAAAGTATAATAATTGCAGCAGCTATGAATAAATTGAAAATAGCATATTTAAAAATAGTTGAGTACTACTGCTTTATAAATTAAGCTTATTGGAAGATAGATGGTGGTTCAAGTTTGTGAAACTGACTAATCTTTAATAATGATTATACATCACATTACAAAGTTTTGTTATGCATGCTGGTACATTAGATCATATGACAAGGTATTACCAAAAATTTAACTATTTGCATTGATTAATCAGATATAAAAACTACAATATATTTAAAATTCTTCCCATGATTCTATCACAGAGAGAAAGTAATACATTCTATTCATATTTAAGAAGCTAATGTTCTCTTTATCTCTGTCTAACCTTGTGGTATGTCTAAAATTGAAGTCTATTATCAGATGTATCAGAATAATTTAACAGCTATCAGTCATCAAATAAAGATGATAATCTGTGTACAAAAGTAGTATTTCAAGAAACAGCCTTTCATGTATGATATTCATATAATATTTGTATACATTGGCATTTGTATATATTTGTATACATTGGGTTCCATTTTAGACAATTCTCTGGCTTTGCATGGAGCACAGCAAAAATAACATTTCAAGCCTTGCTTGGAGAAATGAAATTATTCCTTCCATCAGTGACAAACCCATTATACCAGAGGTTTCCACAGTTTAGGGTGTGCATCCCCCCCCACAGTGGCACACTTGAATTTGGGGGGGGGGGTACTTGTTTTCATGAAGCACATTTTTTATGGCCCAAATGTCCCACTAATCCAGGTACAGAACATTTATTTATTTCTATTATTCTTATTTTATTTCTTTGAGATTAAATGTTGAAGTATGTATTAATTTATAAAAGTATTTATATTCATAGCTAAATTTTAGGTAAAATCTGTGTATTTGCACTAGTTCTGGAACTCTGGGGGGGGGAAGCATGTGAAATTTATGAAAAATTCCGAGGGAGCTCAAGGTATAAAAGTTTGTGAACCTCTGTACTGTATAAAAGGATCTTTAAGTGCTATTAGCCATTGTATTAAAACTTAAAGATGATAATTTGATATGAGTTAAATATTTGATAATATTTAACCATATCAAAAAAGCGTTTGTATAATTTTGAAAAAAAAATAGTATATATATATATATATATATATATTAAATCATTGACAGACAAATTTGATTGTTAGCAAGAATTTAACTTAATAATTGTTATGCTTGGTAAAAAAATTAGTCCCCGGGATAAAAATCTATAAGTGAAGCCACAGAGGACAGCTACTTGTGGTTTTGCTGCTTGTGACTATTTTGGTGAGGTATGGATTTGAATTCCATCAGAATTCTTAATGGCTTCTTTATTTGAAGTCATAGTTGTTTCAGATTTTAATGGCCATATTGTTTCGTGTAAAGTGGTCCCAATTCACATTCTGGTGTCTGTTACCCTTAGAAATTATTTTCAACAAGATTCCAGAATGTAACAAACACTTTTTAGAAAAGTGTGGAGTAGTTACAAAAAAAAAAAAACAGTTGGAGTAGTTTTGATGTGTACAGAACTTATGGTAAAAAGGAAGTTGCAGTGTTCACTTGTGCTGTTAAACCATTGCATATTTGTCTAAACTGTGGAAGTAGGCTCAAGATGTATCTGATATGAATTTGTATATTTTCAAGTGCAACAATGACTTTTTTGGTATTTGGTTCATAGGAGGATGAAATTCAGTCAGCTAGCTTATGGGTACTATGGTTAATATGTATTTAATCATTATGGTTTTAGAATTTCCCATTGCCTTCATGTGTTAAAGTTCATTTGTGTTTGGCTATGCATGAATTTACATAATTTGCCATTTCTATTTATTCTGAAATATAAAATTACAATTTCTACCAGTTTTCAGATCAGTGATTGGGAACTAGTGCTGCCTTAATAAATATAAATTATTTAGATTGGATTCTTATTATGCTCCATGCACTTTTTGGTATCCCACATCTTGTGAATTAAATGATAATTGAATTCTCACATATTGTATTGCATTATACTCCTCTTTGGAATGGGCTATTTGTAATGATAGCAGTTAGGGGGGAAAAAAAGTCTTTTACAAGGCATCCAACTTTTCTTTTTTTTTTTCCACATCATATGCAACTGATATTATCTTAATGAAATTGTAAGTAAATTAAAGTTATATATTTTGGTTAACAAGGATCGTATTGATAGTATACAGGGTGGCACAAATAAGACATTGTTTACTAATTAATAATATCCCTTACAATAAATATTGGAGTCATCAAAAGAAAAACATCAAAATTTAATAACAGGCAGACATCTTATTTGTGTCACCACACAAAAGAAACCTTAATGGCAGTTCTTGTCATTACTAAGAGTCAACAGAAATGTTTAGATCTGTTAGTATTGCAATATGTGCTAAAAACATAATGGAAGCGTCAGACCTCCAAGTGACTACACATTTAAAATTAGTTTATAATTTGATATATGATACACAGCATTGACCAAATGTGTTAAGTGTAGTGTGAAATTGACTAGTCTGTCAATTTGTATGATTGGCAAACTAAGTGAAAGATAGGAAGTTACTGTCCAGTTTTCTTGTTTTGTTTCTAAAACAGAATCATGATTAATGTCTGGAGGGAAATTTTAGGCACAATCCATGATTAAGCCGTTATGCACATGTCCTGTTTTATAACTTAAATGAAATATATACACAAACAATAAATAAACACTCAATATTTAAACTGATTCCCCATCAAGTACAGAACAGGACTTAAGATTCACCATGAAATAGCACATTAATATTAGCTATTCAGATATAAACCTTTATTATTCTATTTTCTCCTAAACAGAAATCTTTCAGTAAATGATAGACCATAGCTGAAATGTCAAAAAAAACATCCTCTCTGTTACCTGTACTTTTTTCTAGGAGATTGCAATGATTATCACTAATTTAAATATTAGGTAAAATGAAAGCACATTTTTAATTGTTTCCTAACCATGATGGAAGGAGTCCTCACTATGGCAGTTTGAGAACCACTGCTTTAAATAAATAGAAGTTAATCTGATATGTAACATGTAAATAAACCACGGTATTCACTATTTCCTCCATAATGAGAGAGAGAGCTGCTATACTCCTTGCATCCCATTGTTACCCTCCACTGTCAGAGGTACAAGAAAAGAAATCTTAAGAAAGTATTTATCTAAATCATACTTGATAATTGTGTCAGAATTTTATGCGGCATTTTACATTTATCTTGGTTACATATAATAAATTATTTAATGAGATAAAATACAGTAAAGATGTCTTAGATATAATTACTTTTATATCTAACACAAGGTATAAATCTCAGTTTATACTTTGTGTTATAATGAGCTCAGTTCTGGTGCATATCTGCTGTGTCTGTTGAACTGTCTTTACAAGTGGCCCATATATCTTTATTTTGACCTTTACCAGTACTGTTTCCATACCTAGATGTATAGAATGTGCCACATTTTTGAGGAATCTATTCTTTAATTACTCCTAAAATCAAAATTGGTCAATCTGTTTAAATTGAGGGCAGTGAGCAAGAGGGTAGGCAAGTTGAAAAAGTACAATATAGGAAAATTTTAATAAACATCACAACAGAAGTAGACTAGAGCTCTGGGAATGCCAGAAATGGGACTGGATTTAAACAGTTTTTGTTTTTTTAACTTACTTTTATGTAGGTGTTATGTAGGAAAAAGGCATTATGCCCTTTAGTATTGCAGTCACGCACAGTAAAATTTAATCGTAGTAATTTCTTGGCAGGCTTGGTTGTGAAAACAGTGGGTATTAATCAATGCTATTGTTCATCCTTACACTACGTAAATTGCCAACTGGGCTAGCCGGGTGGGTAAAGTGCCTGCCTACCTGGCAACCCAAAGGTTGCGGGTTTGAATCCCATCTCGGGCTTGGTTCAGAGTACAAAATTCAAAAACTTTGGGAGGTGCAATATGGCCATAGAAGCTGATGTGCTAACAACTAACAAAAAAAAAAAAAAAAAAAAAAACTATGTAAATCCCCCTAGCTTGTCTATAGCAGGGTATTGCCATATCTTGTTTGGATGACAAAATATATATAAATGAGGTTTACAGTATGGTGTTAATGAATAATATTAGCTTGCAGTATTTATGGGCTAGTGTCATTGCCACAGGAATATGCACGCTATGACCATAATGTCATGTATAGTATTATTAATTAAAATATGTATTATTAGTGTTTGGTAGAGAATAGTGAAAAAAGGAAAGACATGCCTAGATATTTATCTAGGCATGTCTTTCCTTTTTGGAGAACATGTAGGCAAAAAATGTTAGACTGTTAAAGAATACAAATACATTAGATAATATACAAAAACTTACATTATAAATTATATTACATTACATTATAAAAATATACCTATAATTTGGGTGTCTTCTTCCGGGATCAACCACTCAATTAATAAAGTTAAAAAATTTTTTATAAGAATGTATACATTGTGCACATTCATTGTTCTCTATCAGATCAATGTGCATTATGTATACATTTTTTAAAAAAAAACCTTTTTAAATCTATTAATATATTATTATACCATTTTATATAATCTCAAAAGCCTATTAAAATTGGTATTGCCGTATTGCATATTGATCATCACAGAAACAGAAAACCCCTTATAGTTCTTTCTTCCTTTCAATTTTGGTGGTTGACCCCAGAAGAAGTCACCAAATTGTGGGTATACAATGATACATTTTTGTATTTGTATTTTTTAACAATCTAACATTTTTTGCCTACATGTTCTCCATAGATTTATCTAAGTATGGCTTTCTTTTTTTTTTTAACTATTCTCTGCCAAACACTAATATACATATTCTAACAAATAAAACTACACACACACACGACAAAAAATTGGTCACTTGTGGTAATTAGGGCGTACAGCAGATTCATCTGCTGTATGCCCTAAATAATGTTAACCTGTTTCCTCTGGTTGCAGTTATGCCAGCTGTGACTGAAGAAGCAAGGGTTCCAACATGAAACGTGGGACACAGAAAAGATGTTAGTGAGCAGCAAAAAAGGGGTGATAGCAGGTCTAGAAGACAGCTCCTGTTAAAGTAGCAGCTAAATTTTCTGGTATTTCAGAGAGAAGTTAGATAAATTAGTGACAGAATTGTGGTTGAAAGGCTGTGCAAAGTGATTGTGATTGATAATGAATGTTGTCTAGTAAACAAAAAGCAATTTCAAACAAGACAAGAACCACTGCAAACAGTTAACCAAGGTCCTTAGCAGCCAATTTCTGAGAAACACCGTGAGGAGAATTGTATAACATGGTTATGTAGAGTAGGACCCCCCCCCCCAAAAAGTTAACATCTGCACATAAAAATGGCCCAGCTAAAAAGGCATAAAATCTGGGCTACTGTTAATTTGGAAAGATGTGATGTGATGTGATATGATGAGAATCCAAATTTTGCCTATACTCTAATGATGCCAGGCACGGAGTTCAAAGAGAATGCAATGAAGCATTTCACCCACATTCTGTGCAAGGTATCAAACAAGTCAGTGATTCTTTGAGGATGTCTTATCTGTTATGAACTGGTACCCCTATTTGAAATATCAACCTGGATGAATCAGACTGACTACAAATATTCTGGATGATCGGGTTGTGCCTTTTGCTGAGTATTTTGAGCGACACTTGTGATTTCGATTTGCCTGTGTTCCAGGATAACAACTTCTGGGTTCCCAGGATCTCTACTGTTTTAAACTGACATGAGGAACACAAGAAAATGGTTGGGCATTTAAATTGTCCAGTCATGTCACCAGGCTTAAATATTATAGATGAGAAGGTGAAAACACAACAACAGCAGCATCCATGAAACCTCTGTGAATTATAGGCTCAATTATTTCTGTTTTCAGAATGGTCAATTACTGATATATATACTGATGTATGTATATACACACACAATTTAAGGAGTATAGTTGAATCCCTACCAATCATAATTGATGAAGTAATTCATGCTAAAGGAGGGATTACACATTCATTTTAAAAATTACACAGATTACTAATTTGTTGTTCAGTGTACGTGTGTTTGTAGATACACATTGAACAAAATTAAACTATTTGAAATAGCCACATACCTGTATCTTGTCAGTAAGTACACTGGACTCCCGCTAGTCCGAACTAATTGGGACCGAGCCCTGTTCGGATTAGCAGAATTTCGGATTAGCCGAATAACGTACCCCAGCTTTTAAAATGAATAAGGAGTGAGTGACATTGATAGCTTGAAGTAATGCTTCAGGAAATCACAAGCTACCTTTGATGATGATCATTAAATCAGCGAAGCCAAGAGCCCTTTTAAAAATATGAACATTAACAATCTTCCAGTTCATTACAAAAGTCAAAAAAAAAGCTTGGATGAACGGACAGCTTTTCATTGAGTGGTTTCATAATCAATTTGTCTCAGCAGTGAAACGTTTCAGCAATGAAAATGATTTGCCACCTCGCGCCATTCTCCTCATAGACAATGCGCCATCCCACCCAGAAGTTTCCGAGTTTACATCAGGGGATGTAAAGGCAACTTTCTTACCACCTAATGTAACACCGTTATTACAGCCCATGGACCAGGGGGTGTTACAGTCTATCAAGCTTGCATACAGAAAGAAATATCTTAGTTCCTTGATAGAAGATAACACCAATTCACTTTCTTTACATGAGAAAATGAAACAAGTGAACTTAAAAGATGTTGTATATTGGGTTGCTGAGCTGTGGGAGAGTGTAACCGGTGGCAAAACATAGCATCTTCTAATCGATTTTCATCGTTACGTCAAAAGAAATTAACAGAGTTTGTTACTTCTGAAAAATGGCTTTTGTTCCTGTTTTGGTGTATAAGTATTGATCTGTAGTTTTAATAGGCCATGTCAAACACTGATTTATTAATTTTGTATTAGTACAGTACTACAATAAAATACAATTTTTTGTGGAATTCTAAATGTCTTTGTACCATTAATACCATTTAAATTTAACGTATTTAACATATATTTTGCGAACTAAAAAATTTCCTCTTCGCTGACCGAAACATGTTCGGATTAGGCGGACGTTCGGATTAGCGGGAGTGCACTGTACATACATAACTATACTTATTGGCTGATCCTCTACAACTATTTCACCTCATCAAGAAAAAGTATTTTTTTTTTCAACATTTTCTAAAATTGAGAAATCTATATACCTTAAAACTAATTTAGACTGCTTCTTTTTAATGTATTTTTCTCACTAATTTGGACTGCTTTTTAATGTATTTTATTTATGAAAAATTGAGCTATTTTTCCTGAAAGATAATTTAATTATTCAATTTCCAATCACTTAAATTTTTCAAACATAGAGAAGAAAATAAAATGCACATTAAAACATTGTAGCAGTTTGTATCAAAAAGGAAACGATCAAATTTTTGTTTGGTTTCTTTTTCTTGAAATAATCATGTCAGATTTTTAAATTTTTTGATGGTTCTGAGAATGACAAAGGAGAAAGAACAATGGCCAATGTTAAAAATAGTATAATATAAAATGTACTATTTACATCTGGTCTGAGAGTCAGAATGAAATAAAGTAGACTATAGTAGTAATATATAGAAGAACTCTACTTAATAATTTAAATGGAAGTGTTGAAGTGTATTGTACAGCAGAGACAAATAAGAAACTAATTTGGGTAGGGAAGGAGGACAATTGAGGCTGGATGTCACACAATAATGGGAGGAAGAGTAGCAACAGCATTTCATGGGGAAATGAAAATTTTAAATTACGTGAATTCTGACATGGAATTTGAAATACTGTATATTTTTATGCTTTGAGAAATGAAGAATGATGTTATATGAAACAACAATGCAATAAGACCTTGAAATTTAGCCAGCAGAAATTTCTATTTCTTCAAAAAAAGACACTATGATTGCGGAGGGTTTGGAATGGATCACAGTGCACTGGAATGCCATTCCAGTTCATTATACACATCTGTAATGTTGTGTACATACTTAATTATTAAAAATAAGATCTTATTAATTAGCATTTTGATTCACCAAAATTTTCTATTTAAATCCCTGGACTGTCTTCATATGGTTAAATTTATAGTGTTTAATACGTTAATTAAAGTTCACAATTTAAAAAACCATATGCCTGTTCTGTGAAACTATTTGAACTCTTAGTGTTCAATTTTATTTAATATAAATATTTTTTAAAAAGATTTATTTTCATTATATTTGGGTTATAATACTATCTAAATTAATTTTTGTTGTTGGATTGTGTATTTGCTTGTTTTTATTAACTATGATTTATATATATAATATTTTATAATTCAGACATTTCACTAATTTAGACTACCACCCCTCTCTATTAGTCCGAATTAGAGAGGTTTTGCTGTACCACAGAAGCTGTTATGTTTTCTTTTACTCAAAAAGAGCCTACCCCATATTATTGTGAAGAAAACTGCACAAAATTTGCCTTACATGAACATATGATGATAAGCAACAGTTTTAGGGCATAAGCTTATTTGTGTGCTTCTATAAGCCAACAGTCTTATTTGAATATTGCAAGTACCTAATTCATCTCAACTTAATATGGTGTACATAATAGAAAGAGTCTGACTTCAGTATCATGTTCAGTTAATATGAACAATTTCATATAGGACATGAAATTAATTTTTACATACATTGGTAGGAAGAAGGAAAAATAACTTTTTCGATTTTTTGTAGAATGGAAGAATGTAAAGATTTCAGGTATTCTTTGAGAGGCATAATGTGTTATAAGTGAATTGTGTTGTTTGAAGATAATAAAGCACTCAAAACCTCCATTGGTATTATGTTTATTTCTAAACTGGAAATATGTACATAATTGAGTCAAATATTTTCTGGTATCTTCTTACCACTTCTTCAGTGATAGCTGTCTTTGCAATATCATCATCACAGAAGATCACTTTGGTCACAAGAACTTGTTGTTCTTGTGACTGAAGTTCAATTTCTTGTAAGCGAAATGATCTTTTGCGATGGTGATATTGTAAAGACAGCTGTCACTGAAGAAGTGTTAAGAAAATACTACAAAACATGTACAGTTGACTCCACTACGTACATATTTCCAATTCAAAAATAAACATAAATAATAATACCAATGTAGGTTTTGAGTGCTTTATTATCTTCAAACAGCATAGTTTACCTATGCATCATGCCACTCAAGGAATACCTCAGATCATCCTATGGAAATAGCATCATCTGACCTCTTAATAGGCATAAAAAATTGTCAGAAAACTTACCAAGGCCATGGAACAGTTAAGAACAAGTTCTTGTGACTAAAGTGATCTTTTGTGACAGTGATATTGCAAAGACAGCTGTTACTGAAGAAATGGTAAGAAAGTACCAAGAAACATTTGACTCCATTATGTACATATTTCCAATTTGGAAATAAACATAATAATACCAATGTAGGTTTTGAGTGCTTTATTATCATCAAACAACAATGTAAAGATTATGGAAATCTTTTTAATAAATATAATTTTGTGTTTTACAATAAGCCTAACATCCACGTGGGTCAGGTTTACTATTATTATGAAAGATTGGTAAATGAGGAAAGGCATAATATATTGTAATGCTCACCTTTATATAAGAAGTGACATTTGTAAAATAAAAATTAATGATAAAAATAACTTCTAGTTATTTTTAGTGGATAGTTATTTCACTATTGTTAGGCATAATCTCAAATTGGAAACTAAGAATTCTACTGCTTTTCAATTGAGAAGAGAATACTAGCGGTCCCCCAACATCACTCATCCCATTTCAGCAATGGCTGCAAGTAGTCCTGATCCAATTGCGTAAGAATTTGTTGTGGAGGAAGCGTAAGGAAATTGTGTATCCAAGAAGAGCATTATCTGTAATAGATGCTATCTCTCTTTACACATCCCACAATCAGTGGAAATAAAATACGACCCCTGGTTGTGGGGCAATGATAATGCACTTTTTCATAAAGTAAGGAGATCTGTGAACTGCTACGTATATGTCTTACTGAATCATTCTTGAAAGGCATTAAAAAAGTAATAATTCCATCTGATAGTTTGCCACCAACTTGACATAAATATATTAGTTGCAAGTTGCAATAAGTAAAAAATAATGATAAAATAAAATGCATATATACGTACACAATATTTCTAAATTACACCAATAAAATTATAGTGGTAGTTCCATCTGCCAAGGATGCCTCTGGAGTTTTGAATGGTAAAAAATAATAAATATATAAGTAGACACATACCTAGTGAAATGTTTATTCATACTAAGTATATGTCCATTTATTATTATTCAGACAGCCATCTCAGCTTTGCCATGGCTGAAAATCTGACATGTTTATATGAACTTTTAGTTTATTTTTATTTATTTTGTGATGATTCTATATTTTGTGATGTCATCTGTGAGTGATATAGAATACATATAATATTCTAGCAGCCACCAACTGAATGGAAATGGGGCAGGGCAAAAACCCCTTAGAATAGTATATGAATCTAAAATATAGAATATTATGTGTCTTATTCCTAACCTCATAAGGGTTTTTATTATTTATTTAATGTTAGAAATTATTTATTGCTGTTGGAAAATCTTAGACAGAAACAAGTTTCAAGTAGTAGTTCTTAGTTATAGTCAGTACAAAGACTTAAAACCAGAGTAAAAACAGGTATTTTCATTAAATTCTTCATTTGATTTTCATCTATAGCGTTGTTCTAACTACAAAGAATCAGCTGTAACACCATCATGCCTTCTACCACCAAGCGCACATACTTGTTGCTAAAAATATTTGGTCTTAATTAGCAAGGATTGCATTTTACTTCAGAAAACTCCTGATGGTATGTAAAATAAACACTATATTTAATGAAAAAAAGTTAATTTATGAACAATTGCTTAAAATTAAAAATTCACTTGATACTTCCATACTATTCTAGATCTTAAAAAAAAAAAAAAAAAAAAAAAAAATTGAATAATTATACAGCCTGGTCCCTTTTATTTGAGAGAAAATGGAATATTTTCACAAGCAAGATGCACTAAATATATGTGTATAAGCTTTCATTTGCTATCTCAGATTTCTATAATCAAACATAAAGGCATAGTCAAAAATAATTGAAATTTGTACTCTTATTTTAGATATAAATATCAGATGTATTCTACTTGATTCTCATTACTGGCAAAACTGTTTCCAAGTAGTAAGTTTCACAAATGGAAGGATTCATTAAATAGTCTTAATGCGTATACAGTACAGGCTGTTTCTTGAATTTCACTTTTGGCACCATTCATTCTCTATGATTTATACACTAAAGTTTACCACAATATCAACATAGACAGGCGAGGTAGTATACTTTATGTCAAGCTCTTCTACAGGGGAAGAAGCAGGCAGACAGCAGATCAGTCTTGTACCATAATACCTGACACTGCCATTTAGCATCAACCGCAATTTCAAGTATATATTTAACCTTGGCTCTCCACAGAGAGATTCCATCACATCTTCAATAAAACAGGTAATATGAATTGATCAGTTTAGAAAAAGAATGCATTTTTTTAAATCTTCCAAGTTTGCTGTTTTTTTCTAAAAGAGAATACTGAAGAATCTTTAACAACATTACCCTGGCTTCTAAGGCCCTGTTTGGCACTCACCACAGTAATGTGGTTGGTCAGTAATATCATCACAGTAAGAGGAATGCTTATGAGAGATGTGTACATTACTTGACTGATGATGTAGCAACTCGCTGATTACGGAATACGGTATTTTGTAAAGTCCGCTTCCAACGATCCATGGTATCACGAAGCTTAGACAGCCAAGTTGCCTACGGTAATACAAAACAAAATTTAAACATCAGAACTGATAGGTAAAAACAGCACGAGTATTGTGTATATGCTTCCTACTAGACTTTCTTATTTCTGATTCTTATATCCCAGAGACTATAAACTGGGATCTGGAATATAAGAAATGAGCATAATTACCACAAGAGGTCATATAAAAAATAAATTTCTGTTTATACTCCGGGACGACCAAACAGTCAGAGGTGTTATATATATATATGCATGCTGGACTTTAGTTTCTTCCATTGTTCACACATCCACAGAAATATACATTGGTAACTTGCCAGACTGCTACAGTTAAAAATAAGATGTGTCAAATCATTTTAGATTTGTAACAGTGCATTTTCTTTGTATGCAATAATTATAACGATAATATATTGGTTTAATAGATAAAAACTATGTTTATAACAAATGTTTTCAATCTTGTAGTGAATAACAATTAATTAAATTAATTAAAAGCAGATGCTTATTTATATTGCTACTCATCTGTCAATTTCTATGAAGAAGTTAAAATCAAAAGCAGTGATTAAGGATTAAAATTTAAAATGCTAACTTCTTTAAGTAAAGTGTACTTTCCATGTCAGCTTTGAGTTGCCAGAATTAAAACTGGAAGCCATGGCATGGAATTAAAAGACTTACAGTGAAGTGTGTGTGATGATATTTATTAGAGGAATAGTTGTTACCTGTGTTGTGTTTGGTTATTTAGTTTGAGAATTGTGGAGAAATTGGTACCATTAAGTTTCTGAAAGTTTGACTGGTGAGCAGAGCAAAGCTACTGATCACCATGAGTTATCTCAGTATTGTACTGCTCCAAGGAAGAATTATATGGTTATTTACTTAAAGTGTATGCCATTACTAATACCACAATTTAAACCCTATTTGGGGTCACATCTATGGATAAATATGTACTCTGAAGACCTGAACAAATTCAATGAAGAGATGGATCCATAATATGTGAAATGGTATGGCAGTTAAAAAAAGTCAAAATTTTGGGCAAAATCTCATTTTGTGCATGGCAATGAGCAAACCAGGTTTTCTACTAAATTGATTTCATATTGTACAGACCCGTCATCACAAATTGCACTAGTCCTTCACTACTCTAATTTCAGGCTGTCATGGCCAAGTAGTCAAGAACGAGAGAGAGAGAGAGAGAGTATCATTATGTGCAGGAGTTGACTGCTCCAAGTGTTATGATTGCTAAATACGGTGATGGTCTTGTATTCTCTCTATCTTGTGAACCCCTCTGACCTTATGTGGCAATATCAGAGTATAAAACTTATTATTTTTATTTTAAAAAACACTGCTCCAAGGAGAAGTATATTGCCATTAACTTAAAGTGTATGCAATTTACCCATGCTGTGGTTTTAATTTTGGGATGAAAAAAAAAAAAAAACTATCTCAAAAAAAGCCTTTGACAGAGAGTAGAAGGAAGGAAACAGTTTGTAGGCAGGCAAGAGGAGTTAAACATGAGATGAGAAAACATGACCTGAAACAAAAGATGCCAGGTTCTATTACTATCACAATCTCAGTTTGTCTCCGGTCTGACAGGTTTCTCGCCACAGTTTCAGCTCTTTTTGGGATTTCGTCAGTGGATAAGTAGGAACTGTGAAGACCTATACAAATCCAGTGATAAGGTATATCCATAATATATGAGATCGTACATTGTTAAAAAAATTTGAGTAAATTTAGAACAAAAGGCTTCATGCTGAGACTCCAAATAGGGTTGAAACTTGCACTGGTAATGGCATATAGATTAAATAAATAGTAGTATACTTCCTTTGGAATACTGCTTTTTATTTAAAAGTAATGCATTTTTCAAATATGAGCTAAGAAAGCAATGAGTCTATAAATAATATATTATGTTATAGCTATGGTAGGATATGCATCCTTCTTATATAACACTGGTTATATAAGAAGTCACAAAATCTTACCAAGACATTGATCTCTCAAACTATGATGACAAGAGAGGGGGTGAATACTAATTCGTTCCCATATGATGTCGTTCAAAAAATTAAGACAAACAAACCAACTGTGGACCCTAGTATTGAATGCAAAAAACACTGATGTCTGAACAATGGAGGAAACCTATAACTCATGCAGTAATTATGCCAAAAAATCACTATTATAGAAACTTGTTATAATAAAGGTGATTTTGAACTAAATGAAAAATTATTCTAAAATTTCTGTATTTTATAATAACTTTAGAAACCAAAAAGCACACTTACTCCATATGTAATATGTATAATATTTTATTCTGGGTTTAAAGCTTTTTATAGCTGAAGATATTTCAATCCAAAATGCAACAGTTCTCCCTCAGTAGTGTAATGTGATTTTATGTATTTAGTATGGTAAACAAAACACATAACATACACTGTGTTTGGTTAAGTTAGTATTTATTGACCCAGGCTGTGCCAAGTACATGTATTGTATACCTTATTTATATAATGCTATGCAATAAATATTATTTTATTGTCCGTGTTTAACAACCCCTTATGGAATCATGATAAGCAAATAGCACAATACCATGATAGGGGTGATTGCTTATGAATTATACATTATTATCTTGACTCAGCCCAATAAGCAGAAATGCTTGATTGGAAAAGAAAATTTTGACTTAAAATATTAGAAAATCTATGTTTAGTGTACGTATAAAAGCTTCACTATGAAATCTGATAAGTTTTACAGACTTTAGTAACAATATAAATAGGATAACCTTGAGAAAATACCCATTTTCTCAAGGTTATCCCATGTATCAACAATGATAGTCTGTATCTATGTGAAATGAATTACTGTTGACATAAAGCATTTGCAATTAATCATTTGTGGGTGAGGGTTAAAATTTAAAATAGTAAAAAGATAAGCAATCAATAACAAAGAACACAGCACACACAAATTGCAAGTAACATGGTGCACACAAGTGAGAATGGAGTAACAAGTTATGAAGCTTTAAAAATAGGAATGAAGAGAAAATTCTGAAAATTAATTTTTTTGTATGATTGAAGATTTCATGGAAGTGTAAATATATTTCACCATAATAACACTCAGAATTCCAGCTGTCAGTATTATTGCAAAATCAATAAGATCGAGTTTACTATCCGTTTATGAAAGACTGCACTAACAGAAAAGCCCAATAAACAGGTGACTGCTAATTGTTTTTATTGTTTTATGGTTGTGATCTCCAGAAATCTGACCGTACCACGTGGTTCGGTCGGAGACAATTGTAGGTTAATCTCCAGTACTGTCTCTTTCCCCGATTAAACGGCATGTTGTTCCAATTAAGCGAAGTAAACCCTGGCTATTTTCTTGATTGGATTCTGTTTTTTAAGATCTGCCCCAAATAAACGGCTGTCCCGATTAACTGGTGGCCCAAATAACCAGAATCCACTGTACTATTATTATTAGAGAAATGATTAACACTAGTTCAAGGTATGCTGGTGCTCCAAATCAATTTCTATTGAACTACACTTCTATCCATGTGACTGGAATAAGTATTCACCCAATTCATGCTTATTACAGGTACCTTAATGTGGTACCCACTACTCTATGTTGAACCAGCTCAGATTCATATACTGTTATTATCAATGATTTATGAATAAAGAATTTAAACTTACCTTGATAGTTTCATTTGGAGCTTGAAAAGTATGAACTGTAATAATCTGCTGAAACCTGTTCAGACAGACAAGGACAAAGGCAGTTTTTAGGTTGTTAGCTGAAACATAATAACTTTATGTAAATCATTTCAGAGACAATATTATAATGAAGAATTATATGAAAGTCATTCTTAAATAAATTTTATATGGTAAATAAGTTTTATGGTAAACACAAATGGTTACTGGAACCTCTAATACTCTAGTACCATGAATGAGTTGAAAAAGCTTAAAGGAACTTGATATTAGACTTCATTCTGCACACTGTAATTTTCAAGAAATCACATAGGAGAGAACATAACAAGTGTCATTGACCACAGATGCAAAGATATGTCATACTGGAAGAAGTCGTAATATATATATATATTTATTTAAAAAATAATACATACACAACAATGAAACCAGTAACAGTGTACGAGGGGCATTTGAAAAGTGGCCAGGGTATGAAAGGGTAGTAATAGAGTGTTAAAAATTTCTGTACTTAATGTATAACACTTCGAATAGTAACCCATCAAGTTTCATGCTGTTTCAGTAACATCTCTTTTTATTGCAGGTCCTGAAACTGACAAAGTTGTGTGAATGAGGCAAAATGAACAAAACTGGTCACTATGCAGTCATCTAATATTTGGAAAAAACAGGGGTAGGATGTCCATTCCTATTCAATAGTTAGGAAGTGGGCAACAGAATTATTATGTGTGTGTGTGGGGGGGGAAGCCTGAAAGATGACCCACACTGTGGAACACTTGCAACATCCATCACTCCAGAAGTTGTTGACAGTTTTTTTTTTTTTTTTTGGTAGTTGTTGGCGCATCGGCTTCTGTGGCCATAATGCACCTCCCAAGGTTTTTGCAGTACTTTGATCCAAGCCCGAGGCGGGATTCGAACCTGCGACCTTTGGGTTGCCAGGCAGGCACTTTACCAACCCGGCTAGCCCGGTCGGCATTGGTGTGCATGACCTGGTGATGAGTGACAGTTTTCAGTACATTGGAACAACAGAGGTTCTTGCTATGGAAGAGGTGTCAGCACAATGGGTTCCACAATTGTTGACAGTAATTTAAAAAAAAAAAAATGCACAAGAGTTGTCAAGTCAAGTGAAAATTTGCATTGTTTTCAAGCAGATACAGCAAATTTCCTTTCAACATTTGTGACCATGGATGAGATGAGGGTCCATCACTTTCATAACTGCTCTTCTCGTCCTCCAAAGAAAGCTGTCTATTCCTTCTGCTGACAAGGGAATGGCATTGATTTTTGGAGATACTTTTTTTTTTATGAAAATCCCAAACACAAGAAGTATTAGAACCTATAGTACTAAGTACCATGCATGGGTTAGATGGTTAGCTGATGGAGTGTTGCTGGTGGATTATCTTCTGAAAGGCCAGATAGTCACAGGGGCATATTGCATAAACCTTATGAATCATTTGAGTGAACAAATCAAAGACAAATGGCAAGGGAAAATTCAGAAGTCTTGTTCTATCAGGACAACATGCCTACTCCCAAGTCTGTCATTGCCATTAGCTGAACTGCATGAATGTGGCTCAAAAATTCACCTAATCAAGCTCTGTCGGACTTTCACCAATTTCCTAATTTGAAAAAAAAATACCTGGCTGTCATCCATTTTTTCACCGACAGTGTCATTGCTGCAGTGAATGTACTTCTGGAGAACCCAAGAGAAAACTTTCTTTGCAATTGGAATCAACAGATTGTAGCATCGGTAGCAAAAATGTATTTACTCCAAAAGGGGATGATGTTTGAAAGTAATGTGGTACCAGACTCCTTAAATAAACCCTTTACGCTTAGGCCACAAATTTTTCAAATACCAATTGTATGTTTAACAAAACTTAATACAGTTTTACATTCTTAAAAAGTCCATTTAAAAATAATAGCTTACTGAGAAGGGGAAAAAATTTTATTAAGAAAAATAACAGTTAATTAAAATTAGAAGAAATAAATAAAAGAATATAAATAGACATGACTATTGGCTACACTGTAAATAGTGAGAACTGGCATATTCCATAATGGAGACTTGCACTGCATGCAGATCGTTGTGGATGTCTGTATCTGATAATTTGGAATTTCTGTAGAGTTTAAGGGGACTGTGCCTCATGATCTCATAATTTGAAGAAAATAGCATAGAATATAACTGTTTCTCTTTTCCCATTTCTTGATGGTGCATGGAAGTTTACTTTATTGGAGGACTTCAGGGGTATCATTCACTCCTGATAATACTTTTGCCAGAAATTTGACGTCGGCTGTTGTTCTTTTAATGCAGAGGGGTTTTGGATTAAATTAGTTCCAGAGTGATAAGCAATAAATTGTGTGGTAGAAAAGCAGGTTCTTGAAGGTAAGATAATGAACAAAATTCTTTTGTACTGATTCAATTTTGTCAGAGTATTTTCTGTAGAGGTTTCAAAAAGGAGAGCCAAACTCAAGGATCAGAAGTGCAGTAGTTTTGTGGAGAATGACAGCATATATGTAGTCTTTAAATCTGAATTTATTTTGATAAATAGTTTTAAAAGCCCTCTTAACAACTTGTACATGCAGTTCAGAATGACCACTGCTTGAAAAAATAATTTTCGAGCAGTGATCAGGGGAGTGATGAGGCCTTGTTTCCATGATAATTAGGCAAAGAAATTGCTTAAAAAATTGCATGAAAATTAATGGAGTGTACACTATTGTTCCACCTTGCTGAAACTAATAGTAACACTCATCTAGCTCCAGATAATAAAATTTAACTATTTGACGAAATGTAAATATTGTTAACTATTTTTTGTTTCTGTTACAATAATGGGCCAATTGTTTTCTATCAAAAATATTCTGCACTAGCCATCTTCTGTGTGCGAAGAGGGGTTTCTATTTAAGTAATGTAGATTTTTTGGTCCAAATTATAGTGTCTGGCTATTTATATAGCCACTTAAATGAAATTGCTTTGATCAGAAAAATAAGTGGCATTTAAGTGGCATCCATGGATAAAACAAGTTAAAACCATGAACAAAAATTTGCACTTAGTTTTATCTGGTTCTTTCAGTTTATGTGGAATGAATACAAGAAATCAGCATGAACAAATTTGTATTTCTTGAAAGTTTTAGTTGTTTTCTATTCTGATTTCACTAGAGCTCGAATTTCTCAAGCTGTGTAACTATCTGTAATGACCTTATTCATTTGCCTATTAGACTAAATTGATAATCTTAACTTCTCCTCTAATGCTGTTGGTCTTTTTCTCATTAATAACCCTTAAAGCCTACATGTAATATTAACTATTCTGCTATCCAAGTACTTAAATCAGATTGGGAATGATCACTTTTGTTGAGACACTTTTCATTGTAATCTCTTTTCATCATAGCCAAGGTTTGGAACTAAACCTGTGATAATAAATGGGATCTTGTATAATTTCTACTCCTCTCAAGACTACTATTTGAAATCTGATTCCATCACAAAAATTAACCTTGAAAGGATGAAATGTTTTATTCTTTTCTGAACGTTGGCTTTTACACATAGGACTTGAGACAAGAATAAGGCAAGTCACAACTGGCTTGCTTCATTTTTGCCTAGACCAGGAGGTTCTTGAAAAAAGTTCTGACTTTTGAATCCTCATCCTAGCCAAGTTTCACCAATCCCTTAAGTCAACATGAGATAAAAACAAAAAGCACTGTGACCATACTGCTATTTGTCTTCATCTCATGTTGACTTCATAATGTGGGTTGTCCTGTATCTTGCACACCTGACTGAGGACAGTGAGGCTCAATTAATTAAAACTAAGCATGATTTTCAGGCTTTTCAAAAATTTTACAGGAAATTATTGCAGAGAAGGTCAGTGCTACTTGAACTTGAGGAAAGAATAATAGAAGGCTTATAGGCTATTGAAATGAATTCTGTGTGACAGTTGAAGATGCTGAAATAAACTGTGTAATTGACCTAGTAGCTAATGATCATCGTGTTCGTTTGTAAACAGGCTAATGTTATTGGACAATTTATGTAGTTACCTGTGACCATATTGTTATTTATCTTCATCCCATGTTAACTTCATAAAATCAGTGGCTCCTTGCATCACGTTTTGTCTTATTCATGTCCTATGGCTCATTGTGCCATGTGCTTGTCCTGTGGTTCCTTGTGCTGCAATTTATATTTCTGATTTATATTTCTGTATATCATATGAATCTGTATATAATATATATGTATATAGTGGAGTTGCCAGTTTCTGGCTAGGGGCTGCTTGCTAATAAAAATGGAAAAAAAACATGGAATCTCTTATGGATGGATTGCCATTATAAAGAAGAAAAATAAAAATTATATATTATTTGTCCAACTTTACGTGGAATAAATTTACTTGGTTAAAATAATTATACTTGCTCTGCATTATAGTTGAATTAGTGTTTATTAATAACATATTTAAAGTCAATAAATGGTTTAAAATATATTTATGTTCTTAATATGTTTTGATTGACAAAAAAAAAAGAAAGAAAAAGAAATTTCCTACATTTCTTCAGAATGTAGGAATTTTTGTTATAACAGTAGCTCAGTGAAAAGGGCTTATTTACCACAGCTGTCTTGGGGTCCCACATCATGTATGAAAAATCTGTCTAATGAAAGGGGTTGTTTGTACACTACATATCGATAGCAGCTCTCATGGATAGAACCTCCACGTCCACATGAGCTGGCCCAGTTTTCAGTGATAGAAGACTTCTGTAAGTAAATTGGATAAAAAATCATTACGTATTCAATTACCAGTAACAAATGGTGTGCAAGCAAAAATTTATGAAATTATCTGAACTCTGCACCAAATAGACATGTTCATCATCACTTATGTAATGTTTCTAATGTGCCATCCACATTTTTCTAAATTAGTATATGTGTGGGTTTAATTTTCCTTACAAAGATATTCAATATGAATATCAAGTATTAATATAACAGTATTATTAGTAGTAGATTTTTGAAAAATTTTAAATAGAAATTTATCAAAATAATAGTTTTAACATACTGGATTTTGAAATGGCTAAATAAGATCGCTAATCTAACACCTACAATCTCAAAATCTGTTCTGGTCACCAATCTTAATATGCTACCTTGGAGGTATCATATCATCTCTAGGAACCCTATTGCCTTCTCTCACCTTCTATTTGGAAAACTGAATTCACCTGATATCTGGAATGTCATCACCAGACTGTCAGATAGAAATAGATGCCAGACCAATGCACCCCCCATACAGATCTAAGCTGTGTAGCATGTCCTCCCTGGGACAATAGTTTCCACTTAACTCCATCTAAATATTTAATAGGTTATCCAGAGACATTGAGAAGCTGTGCAAGGACAAAATCTACAGATCTTCCACTCCTGCCAGTATGTATGCCCTCATCATGCTCTAGGTGACTCTCTTGGAGATGCCACTCTATCCACGCTTTTATATCTTTATGTATTTTTATATGTTGTGTCTTAATGTTTATGTATCTTTACCAGAGGCCGTTCAAGGCAGTGTATTGTATCCAGACTCTGACACAATGTATTTGTCTGTCATTATTTATTTAATTTCTGTATTTAACTCGTGTCCTCTAGCTGCATAGCTGTAAAGGAACATTTCTTTGGAAATAAATTAACATTAATAATAATTAAATTTGGCTTTTAATAATATAAGAAAATAATCCTAAGTTTTTGTTAAAAATCTTTTCTTTTCATTTTTGTTTAAATGTTTTTCTTAATATTTTAAAATATGTATGCTTTTAATAAGTAAAAAAGTAGCTGAATGAAATCTCATAAGTGGCAGGTTGAAATTTGCAGACAACAATGATAATGTGTGAGCACACTGTCACTGAAAAGTTGACAATTACTGGAATCCTATGAGATAGGCTTTTTTTAATCACAAACTGAATATGTTGATTTATTATTTGATCCTGTGGTATAAATTTGCAATAAAAAGCATCTTCATAATTGTCAAAGATGATCCTCCTATCCATTTTTGGATGAGAATGCTATACAAAATTTCTTGGGCATGATTAACCTTGATCACTACACTCCTCTGAGTATTTCTTGCTTGTTTCTTTGAAATTGAAATTTGTACATATTTAACATTTTATTTCAACATGATGTTTACCCATAAACAAACATTTGTACAGACAATGCAGAATAGTACAACAGAAAAACAACTCAACCTGATGTTCACAAAACTAAATTTCCTATGTATGAAATCTCATAAATGATTTCATACATAGGAAATTCTTTGGATTTAGAACGAGCTAGTCTAAAAGTTATAACCGTTTTTAAGCTACATTACACTTTTTTAAAATATTTATTTTAACATGCTGTCCCACTTTTAAAATCAATTCACATCCAAACTAAAATAGGTGACATTTCATTTCTGCATTGTTCTCTTGTTTGGGGCAAAGTATGAACAAAAAAGAGGCAATCTCCAAGGCAGAATGCACTGGTCCAAAAGGAACTAGTTATTGTTAGTGACTCTATTGTCAGGGAGATGGGGAATATACTACGTAAGTAGGATAGGTGGAACAGGACCAGGGTATGTCTGCCAGGGGCAAAAGTTGATGACATTGTAGAGCAGATATCATATTTTCAGGACACAAAAGATGATATTGTTGTACACATTGGAACTAATGACATTAAGAGTAAGGGATCTGCATATTTACTCAACAAGTACAGGTCAACGTTGAAAAAAAGTCGCGAGCTAGGGTTGAATGTGAAAGTGTCTGCAATTTTGCCGAGACACGATAGGAGAGAGTATATGATGAGAGCCTTGTCCATCAATTTGGCCCTGGAGAGACTGCAAGGCTCAAGAAGTAGAATTTTTTTTTCAGCCTGGTCTGTGCTTGTTGACAGGAGAGACTGCTTCTACAGGGATGGGATACACTTAAATAAAAAGAGTGCAAGAATATTTGCTAATGCTATCGAGGCAGTGTCCCCTCGACGTGGGCACCTGTACGTAGTGAGGGCACTTCCCAGTGATAGTGCATAGTGTTAGGGTCAGGCGCCACCTGTGATTTCTCACATCTGCGCCATATGTACGCTGTAAAGAAATACAGAACTACTGTAAATGCCAGAAAAGTGTTGTCTGTTGTATATGACATATTGCGTTAGGTTCTGTTGGGTGTCCTGGCATTTGGCCGCAGGGCCCCTGGTGGGACTTCACGTTGCCCGCACACACCGCTAGGAGGTAGTCAGGCTGCCCATTATTCTCTGGCTGGTCTCCGCCAGGGTTGCCTGAGCGTCCTGGACGAAGACCAAGTAAAAAAAAAAAAAAAAAAAAAAAGAGAAGAAGAGAAGGCCTGGGGAACAAGAGGAAGAGGGATCTGAATGTGAGGAACAAGCTAAAGTGGACAGATAGAGAAGGCAGTCCACCCGAGTAAGGAGAAATAGGGGATGGGTAGAGGGATCAAAAGTCACAGGGGCAGGCGCCACTGTGCGAGTGCCAAACGCCAAGCACTCTCTGGGAGTCAGCTTTTCAAGGAGTGTCAACCATGATGATGCCAGCATAGTATTTTAATTTTCAGTCTTACTCTTTTGTCAGTTGGGAAAATGCTATCCGACCCCAGTTTGTGTTTGCACTTGAAGGTCGTTGTTCTGAGCAGCTCTAAGTTCAGCAAACTTTGCCCGTCTGATGGTAAAGATAGCTTGTGCGTAACTCGTTAAGGCTTTGTATGTTGTTTCATTCTGAAGCAGGTATGTTTCATGGTTATGAGGGTTCTCCTGGATTTCAGTAAAAAATTTCCCTACAATCATCGTAAGCAGGGCACTCATACATGACATGCCCCCATGACTCCTCTTCGCCACAGTGGCAGAATGGATTGCTTTCAATTCCCATTGCTGTCAATTTTTGTTGAAAGGGCCCATGTCCTGTGATCAGGAATGTAACTTGCAGACCAGGTGAAAACCAGGAAGGAGACTTCGGGAAAGTCATGTCAATGGATGGGAGGAATCTTCTGGTAATTTCTCCTTTGGGCGTGGTTTCCCCATGAATGCTGCCAAATTCCTTGAAGGTGTGTGAAGATACGTTTTCTTTCTTGTTTCAGGTCATTGGTAAGCTGCAGTTGAAGATTTAACAACTGTGTCGGAATTCCCTTCTTTAATCGATGGTAAAATCCCCTTTTAATCACCTCAAGATAGAGTGGCAAGCATCCAGTAATAACCTGTAGGGCAGGGGTGCTGACAGTGCGACATGCCCTGCAGATAGATAACATCATGAATCTTTGTATTGAGTCAAGTTTACACTTGTTCTTTTCCAGGATAGCCTTTGTACACCAAACTGAGGCTCCATAACACACAATTGGGAGAAACGCCGCTTTATAGATGAGAGACAAAGCTTTATGCTTCAAACCTCCCAGTGATGCTGCTGGTTTTCCAGATTAGCATCACTGGGATCTAACGCCCATACCTTGGTTCCAGGGTTACATCATTGAAATCCGGCATGTGCGCCGTGACCCGTGGAATTCGGAAAGGGGGATCCTAGTGGTTGAGGGGCCCAGCTTTAATACACCACTTTGGCCCCTGCTTCAACAAGATGGGTGGTCCCGGACCGGCCCGACTGGGATCAATCGGTGGGTGGTTCTTACTGCTAGGGTCAACTGCGTTCCAATGTCTCCTTCCCTTTGGTCCTGGGAGGGGATCAAGGCTTATTGGAAATGTGGGTATGGTGCTCCTAAGCGAACTTGGCATCCCATTCGTGTACACAGTACCTGCTAGTTCACGAGTGGGTGTCTTCTCGTAGGGCATCGGAAATTTTTATTTTACTCCTATGAGTATTATAAATTCAAATTCTTCTGGGCCCTAACAAGGCCTCTACCTAATCGAGATGATAACTCAGAAAACACCTTTGTAAAAAGAGCCAGAACTGAGGATACACCAGCATCAGTGACACCGCTCTTCCTCATTCTCCATTCCACTGGAGAACAGTCAATTGGGAACATGTCACCCTTCTTTATCCAGACAGGATTAGAAGGGTTGGTAGGGTCACCCAAATCTGTAAAAAGACTGCGTTCTGGCAACCTTTTGATCGAAGCTTCTACCACAAAACAAGTGGCAAAAATCATAAACTCTACATCCATAGGGGGAATACCTATCACCGTAATCCCCCACAAAACTCTGAATTCTTCACGAGGTGTTATATCAGTGGGACCTTCTTCATGTCTCCGAAAAAGAAATCTGCTCTGAATTGAAAGACCAAGGAGTGACAGCTGTCAAGAGAATATTGATATGAAAGGGTGGGAATCTTGTCCCTACCCGAGATCTTACCCTCACGATCAACACCCCACAGCCTCCAAGTTCCATCAAGGCAGGCTATCTAAACTGCCCAGTGAGGATTTATATCCCAAACCCACTGAGGTGTTTTAGATGCCAAAAATACGGCCACTCACAAGCATCTTGTCTTGGTAACCCTGCCTGTGCTCGATGTGGTGTTAAAGACCACGAGAGCAAGGAATGTTCAGCTTCAAAACCGATCTGTGTCAATTGCCAAGGAGAGCACCCCGCCTACTCTAGAGCATGCCAGTGGCGGAAGGATGAAAAATAAATCCAAAAACTGAAAACAGAGCTGAATATCTCCTACCCAGAGGCCAGAAAATGTATCCAACCAATAAATAGCGGGGAACCTTCATATGCCCAGAAGTTTTCTGCTAAGTGTACTATCGGTACACAAACTGAGATGACTATACCACCAAGAGAGTCATTCACTACGATTGCATGCTATTTATCGAGTTCACAAAAGCCCACCAAAAAAACACAATCAGCTGCCACTCCTATATCCATACCTCCTAGTGCTCCACCACTACCAAAACGAAGTGGTAAAGAAAAGCTAAAAAGTTTGGAAGAGCCATCCGTAACACCAGAAACAATGGATGTAGAGAATAAGGAGGTACCGGATGAATCAGTCTTGGAACTCTTTGCGGAGGAAGAAATGGACACGGGACAGCATCCAAACTTCCCCAAAAAGGATAAATACAAGACTGACAAAAGTAAGCCCTCAGCATCTCGGAAGCCACCTGATGGACCCACCAAGCCAAAATAATGGCTAAATTCCTACAATGGAATTGTCGTGGATTATGGCGAAATACTGATGACATCAAGACCCTCCTGCAAAAGCATGAGCCAATTTTCTTTTGCTTGCAGGAGACTTATCTAAAGGCAAATGATGACCCCACCATGCATAACATCACAATTTTTCGTAAGGACAGAATTTCGGATGGTCCTGCTCATGGAGGAGTGGCTATCCTTGTAGGCAACCAGACCCCAGTTCAGGCCTTGCTACTTACAACCAGCATAGAGGCTGTTGCAATTCGCCTTACAGTGGGATTTCTATTAACCGTCTGTTCAATTTATTTGCCACCTGGGACTGACATCTCTCAGGAAGACCTTGATGATCTTGTAACACAGTTGCCTCCCCTTTCTTACTTCTAGGAAATTTTAATGGACATAACACCCTGTGGGGTAAAAGTAAAAGTAAAGTGCAGCCATTATCAACCCACTGCAGGATGGAAGCCTCCTCAACAATTCATGCTGAGGGAAATGGACCATAATCTGCCACGCTGGTCCAGTGCGGGTTGGCAGATCGACCGTATTCAGCAGTCAGGGGTTTGAACCCCGGTCTACTCAAAGAGCGTGTGCTACTGCACTCCCGCTCCTGACCACTTGGCTACGGTTCCTTTCCAGTCTAATAGTGCTAGCAATAATAGAAGGGGATGAGTCATAGAGCATATGCTAAATGACAATGACCTCTCACTTCTAAATGTGGGAACCCAATACATTCCTCCACATGCCTAGCCATACGCTTTCTATCTGCTCCCCCCCCCTTTACTCCCTTCACTGACTTGGGAAGTGGAGGAGAACCCATATGGAAGTGATTACTTCCCTGTGATAACCTGCTTATACAGTGGGAGACAGTGTCTTCCCTTCAGGTTACCACGGTGGAAGACTGGTCAGGCTGATTGGAATGCCTTCCAACATCAGGCAAATTTTGACCTTAATGCAGTCAGTCAGGAGCCTATCAATGATGCAGGCATGTACAACACAAAAAATATCATCCATGCAGCTGCCAATACCATACCGATAAAATCTGTCTGGTTTCCACCTTTTCCCAAGCCATGGTGGAATTCACAATGCACAACAGCAAAAAAGGCTCAAAACCAAGCTTGGGGGATATTCCACCGCTATCCTACCACTATTAATCTAATAGCCTTCAAACGTGCGCGAGCCAAAGCACGCTAAATTTGCCGTCAGAGTGAAAAGGAATCACGGATCCGTTTTACATCATCTATTAAACAGTCTACCAACACTAAGGTAGTCTGGGATAAAATCCAAAAAATGAAGGGAAAATATACATATACATCTCACCTCATCGATCCTAGACTATAATGATGCACTATTGCAGAGCCCACTGCAATAGCCAATGCTCTTGGGGAAACATTTTCAAACATCTCTGGGGTATCATCCCATTCCCCAGAGTTCCTGCTCCTGAAACATAACAGAAAAAAAGCAGCACTAAATTTCACACCGAAAAGCTTTTTTCCCTACAACTTGTCTTTCACTCTGCAGGAACTAAAAAGAGCTCTCTATCATTCCAAGGCAAGTGCTGTTGGACCAGATGGCATCCATTATGAAATGCTTAAACATCTCTCACCAACATCTATGGATCGCCTGCTTGTTCTCAAAACAATCTATATAAAAGAGCAATTTCCGGATTCCTGGTGCATGGCATTTGTGCTTGCCTTTGCGAAGCCAGGAAAGGATCCTAAACTCCCTACTAATTACCATCCTATAGCTCTGACTAGCTGTCTGTGCAAAATCCTGGAGAGAATGGTTAATTTTTGGTTAATGTGGTATTTATAATCGAATGATCTTCTCTCCAGCACCAAGTGCAGCTTCCAAAAAAACAGATCAACTCTTGATCACTTAATTAGACTGGAAACATCCATCCGGGATGCTTTCCTAAAACACGAACACTTGGTGTCAGTGTTCGTTGACATGGAGAAGGCATATGACACAACTTGGAGATTTGGCATCTTAAAAGATTTGCATAGCCTTGGTCTTAGAGAGCATCTCCCTATTTTTATTAAAAACTTTTTAGCCAATCAATCTTTCCAAGTTCGTGTGGGATCCTCACTCTCTCGTCCCTTCTGCCAAGAGGAGGGAGTACCACAAGGATCAGTATTAAGTGTCACGCTTTTCGCCATCAAAATAAATTCTATCACAGAACAGCTTCCTCCAACTGTAAACAGCGCCCTCTATGTTGATGACTTTAGCATATTTTGTCAGTCATGCAACATGAGGGTTATTGAAAGACAACTGCAACAAGCCATCAATCGCCTTAATTCCTGGGCTAATGGCTTCAGGTTCTCGCCGGAGAAGACTGTTTGCGTATACTTTTGTCGTAAGTGTAATCTTCATCCTGAACCTGAATTAAGGCTCGGACAAAATGCTATTCCAGTAGTGTCAGACACAAAATTCTTGGGACTTGTGTTTGATAAAAGTTGACCTTTCTGGAACATATTTGTCAACTTCGTACAAAGTGTACGAGGGGACTAAATATTCTTCGCTCTCTCCCCTCTACGCGTTGGGGAGCAGACAGGTGCACCCAATTACGTATTTATCTTGCACTTGCACGATCCAAATTAGACTACGGAGCCCGGGTATACTCCTCCGCAAGAGACAGTGTCCTTCGATGGCTGGACCCTGTCCACCATCAGGCTATCCGTATCGCTACTGGAGCATTTCGAACATCTCCTGTCCAGAGCTTATACGTCGAAGCAAACGAACCACCATTATCCCTTCGACGTAAGCAGTTGTCTTTAAACTATGCTTTAAAGTTGAAATCCCTGCCAGACCATCCTACGTGGACATCCGTTTTTGAGCCATGTTGGGAAAACTTGTACAATATCCGTCAGACTGCCAACCAACCATTTGGTATTCGTGTCCAAGAGCTAATCAGAGAGTTTAACATCATGGTAGACAAGTTTGCACAAACACCAAAAGAAACTCTTCCACCCTGGCATGCTCATACCCCATCATGCGACTTTTCCCTTAAGAAATGGGTAAAGTCTGAGACTCCATCATCTGTCTACCAGCAGCTCTATTATGCACACCGAGCTGAGCACTCCGACTTCCTGCCAGTTTACACAAACGGCTCGAAGTCTGAATTGTGGGTTGGATCTGCTGTTGTCTTTCCGGACACTATAATATCTCAGCAGATTCTTCCTGAATCCAGCATATACACTGCAGAGCTGCATGCTATAGAGTTAGCCTTGGATCACATTCGGACTTGTCAATGCCAAAGGTCAATAATATATTCTGATTCTTTGAGTGTATTACAGGCTTTATTATCTTTGAGACATAACTCTCATCCAGTTCTCTGTTGGGTTCAACAGAAGATACATTATCTTCATGAATACAAGTTTGATATCTGCTTCTGCTGGATTACTAGCCCCATTGGGATAAGGGGAAATGATTTGGCTGACACTGCAGCCAAATCATTTCCCCTTGCACATAGGAGGGTCATCTGCCCTCCTATGTGCAAGTCTTGCAACACCATTTTATTGATAAAGCACATTTTAATAGATTGCATTAATTTTACCCATGTTCGCAATTTATATTTTACCGCTTTTACTGATCCGACTGGGCCTTATACACTCAGTCAGATTTTATCAGACAACGATCACATGTCAGCAGTTTTTAAGTTTTTACAAGCTATAAATATATACACACATATAAATTGGATAATTTACCTTTAACCTTATACTGCCTTATATATATATATAACAATTTGACGACGTAACCTTTTTAAAGGTTACCAGAATTTATCTTTGTTGATATTTTAATCTTTTCTTGGCGCAGTATAACTGTAGTCATTTTTGCGTCAATAAAATCAATCAATCGAGGCAATGTTAGGTGGGTCGGAAAACTTCTAGCGTGGGGAGATACACAGACTGAAAGGTTCAGTGGCCGCAGGCAGAGGCAAAAGTGATTCTTGCACTGCTTCTATTAGAATGGGCAGCAGACTGGAAAGCAAGGTAATGGAGATTTCCAGGATTGCTGGGAGTCATAGTGGAACAAGTAAATACATGAGCTGTGTTAGAGTGGCTAGGAGCAGGAACAGGTGCATGTACACTAAAGCTAGGAGTATAGTTAATAAATTTGATGAGCTTAAAGTGCTAGTCAAGACATCAAAGGCAGATATTGTTGGGATATCAGAGATGTGGTGTCACATAGATATAGGCAGTGCAGAGTTAGAATTTGGGGAGTACCATGTGTATAGGAAGGGAGGAGGGGTTATGCTGTTAGTTAAGAAACATAAAATCTGAGGAAGTGCATCCAATTGATGTTGATGGACAATGCAGTGTTGAGTCTGTTTGGTGTGAAATAAGCACTGGGAAAGGAAAAATGAGAGTAGGTGTGTGTTATAGGCCTAATGAATCTGATGAGTATAATGAGCAGTTGTGCAGAGAAATAGAGTGGACCAGTATATCAGAATGTCTTATAATGCAAGATTTTAATTTTCCAGATATTGACTGGAACTTGTGGGTTGGTCACTCGCACATTAGCAAGACTTCTGTGGATTTATTGGATGACTGTTTTCTACAGCAACATGTTCGAGAGGCAACCAGAGGGAGTAATACTCTTCATCTGATTATCAGTAGTGATTCTTCATGCATTAAGAATCTGCAGATAAAGGAACCACTGGGAGACAGTGATCATAATGTATTGATGTGGGAATTATTTAAAGATGTAATTACCATCAAGGCTAAAGGGAAGGGCTTTTGCTTTCGTAAAGGTGACTACAGAGGTCTCAGACAGTTTTTAAATTCTGTACAGTGCGATCAACTGATGATGTTACGAACAGTGAATTCTAAATGGGAAGCCTTCAGGGACTTAATTTTGGAGGCTACTAGGCTTTTCATTCCAACTAAGAAATACTGTTCAAGGTTTAAGCCTAAATGGATGTCAGATGAATTAATGAGGCTAGTGGCAGAAAAGAAGAATGTATAGGATGCATATAAAGTATCAGGCACCTACTGAAGAAGCCTATTGCAGGTATAAACTAGTCTGTAATGAAGTCACAAAGGAGGTTAGGCAGATTATGAGAAATCTTAGGCAAAACATGCAAAGAAAAACAGCAAGGAGTTCTTTACTTATATAAACTCTAGAAGGAAAGGGATGAATCAGATTGGACCACTTAACATAGATGGGTTGACTATTGATGATCATGCTCAGGTAGCTGATAAACTGAATGAGTATTTTGCATCTACATTCACACATGAGGAGTTATTCAATGAGGGGAGTGCCAGAAGTTTATCAAACACTAACAGGGAGCTAAGTGATTTTGTAATAACTGAGAGCAAAGTGGAGGAGAAATTGTTGAAGTTAAACATAAGGAAGGCATCTGGGGTGAACAGGATCTATCCAGTTATATTAAAGGAAGCAGCAAAGGAAGTAAGCAAACCTTTAGCCATAGTTATGAGAGCTTCCTTGGACTCAGGGAAGGTCGCCATGGACTGGAGGTTTGCAAATGTATTGCCAATTCACAAAGGAGGTTCAAAAGATGACACAAGTAACTACAGACCTGTTAGTTTAATTTGTGTTCTGGGAAAAATAATGGAATCACTGGTTAAAGAAGCAGTGCAGGATCATCTAGACAAGACTGCAGTAATAGTTAAGACACAGCATGGGTTTGTCAAAGGGTGGTTTTGTCTCACCAATTTGATTGCTTTCTATGATGTGGTCACAAAGGAACTGAATGCCAAAAATAATTTCGATATCATATACTTGGATTTCAGGAAAGCTTTTGATACTATTGCACCTGGAAGACTTTTGTACAAATTGGAGAGGTATGGCATTAAGGGTAAGTTGCTACAACGGATAAAGGGATGGCTGAGTGGGAAATGACAGAGAGTGGTGATCAATGGACACTGCTCTTCGTGAACAAATGTTATTAGTGGAATTCCCCAGGGTTCCGTGTTGGGCCCATTATTGTTTTGTATATTTATCAAAGATATTGATGAAGGTATATCAGGTTTAATGTCCAAGTTTGCAGATGATACAAAGGTTGGCAGGGTTGTTAACAACAGTAAAGACAGTATGCTACTCCATCTGGATCTAGATAAGTTGAGCAAATGGGCTGAAAAGTGGCAACTAAAGTTTAACATTGACAAATGCAAAGTACTGCATATGGGTAGCAACAACCGAAGAGAAACATACCAACTGTGTGGTACTAAACTCAAGGAAGTGCAAAGTGAAAAGGACCTGGGGTAATTGTGCAGCCAAATATGAAGTTTGCTGAGCAGTGCAGACGGGCGGCCAGGGCAGGTCATGGAGTCTTGTCAATGATATATAGGAATTTTGCTAATAAGGACAGGGAGGTGATAATCCTGTTATACAAGGCAATGGTCAGGCCACACCTAGAGTACTGTGTACAGGTCTGGAGTCCTCATTTTAGGAAAGATGTAGAGTTGCTAGAATGAGTACAAAGAATGGCAACAAGATTGGTGAGGAGAACAAAGGGGTGCTCTTACCAAGAAAGGCTTGAATTTTGCAAATTGCAGTGCCTGAAGAGTAGGCACCTGTGAGATGATCTGATTGAGGTGTATAAGGCCTTGAATGGGTTGAGCAAGCTGAATTCTGGTGAGATGGATTCTTCATCTTACTCAGATTAAGAACCTGAGGGGACACAGTTTCAAATTGAGGAAAGATAGTTGTAGGATAGATGTGTGGAAATTTGCCTTTAGCCAGTGGGTAGTTGATTGGTGGAACAGGCTTCCATATTTTGTTGTGGAAGCTAATAGCCTAAATAAATTTAAGGCTGAGCTGGACAGGCATTTGGAACGAATGGAGGGATGAAATGAAAGGGATTTTTTTTTTTTTTTTTTTTTTTGGGCTGATGCCATAAGCTTGCTTTCTTGGATCATATGCCTCTACTAATGCTAATAAACAGAATTAGTTTAATCATCTTTACCTTTTTATGAAGTCCCTTTTTCCTTCTTGTAATTAATAACATGTCATCAAAGAGGATGACATACATTTCTGTAGGTTTTCCACTATCTGGAAAACAAAACAATTTATTTATGATATTCAATGACAAATATATGTTTAAAAATTGTTCTCAATCTATATAATAGCATATGGATAAATAATAAATTTTTTGAAAATAATTATTGGTGAGCATTTGTATTTTCATGTTTATTTTGGGTAGGATACAGTGCAATCTGCACTATGTACTATTGAGCTGATAAATCTCTACCTTTTTTTTTTTTTTTTTTTTCACTTTATAGGAATTTAATATTAGGCTGTACATTCTAATATCTGGTATAAATAAACCACATCATAAACCAAGTCATGAAATATCTTGACTTTTCCTATAAATATGAGATATAAATGTGTGGTATTTTCATGCAGGTTGTGTACCATATATATTGTTTATAATCTATGTAGTTAATTAAATTCCAGTATTAGGTCTGCCTTCCTTGAATATACGTGTAAAGGGAAGCAGTCTTATAAAGGATTATAAATGAATTTGGTGTTGAACATCTGAGATTGGGAAACGTAAGTTATAGGGATATATGCTCAAGGAAATCATGCTTTTAGGTTTGACTTCTGGTTATATTACTATTTCCTACTTTCATATCACCTACCAGCAAAATACAAATAACCATGTCACCTGCTACCATATTCAGAGAAATGATGCTAACAGGAAGGCAATGACAACAGGGTGGACCTTAGAGTTGTTTCAGCATCTATAATCTATGCTAAGGCCATGGTCTCTGTGATTTTATGAGATTTAAGAAAACAAATATGTCTATACCAACAGAAGACAAGTGCCAGCTGAAAGACATCAGTGCATAAGTTGCTGCCCATGGTAAAGGTACACATCTGTTCAAAGAAAAGCACATCTATAAACCAAAACACATTCCTACAGTAAACCTTTTCCTATGAGAAAGTATGTGGATTAAACAGTTTAGGTGTGTGTTTTAAATATAGCTTTGAAGTTATTTCCACAACGTTTATCAACAAAAAAAAATTGCCAAAGAAAAAATATACCTTAGAAATCTGTGTTTAAAAATATGATTGTGCAATTGTATTGTTGAAATAAAATTTTTTAATCCTATTTGAATTATATTTTTTTTGTTTTTACTATTTCTCTATATCTTCCTATTGGAAAATATGGCCCTAGGTGTATTACTGAAAAATTGAAGTAGAGTCAAGCATGCAGTTGGGCTGATGAAAATTCAGTAAATTAAGGAAATAAAAGTAGTGGGTAGAACCATTTGGTAAAATTTTGTTTGATTCTATATATAGTCTTTGATTTCACCTCTAGTTTATGCCAGGAAGTGTTTCCACTTCCTGGCATGACTTCAGATCAACAGCTAGTGACTTAGCAGGATTCTCTGGACATGGAAAGCAGTTCACTTTCACCACATGAAGCTAAGTGACTTAAGAACCTTATTTATCTTTTGACTGTTCTTCAAAGGGATTAAACTATGCATTCATAATGGATGCACTGTGGAACTATGGATTAGTGTTAATTGCCTTGCAGCACTGGGGTTCTCTCCAATTCTGCAGTGGAACTATGGATTGTGACCTTTGAATAGTATCACACAGTTTGTCCTGATAATGTCATACTAGCACTATAAGAGGTGTGCTGCACTTGATTGCCATTATGCAGGACAATATACTGCCTAACATCACAAAGTGATCTGTATTTTTCAAGAAGGTGTGTGGTACCACTAAACTTTATTGGCCAGGTTCAATCTAAATTTGCATGATGCTTGTGTTCTCAGTGGTTGATTCATACCCATGTCACCATGCCTCACTCTGTAATCTACCTGCAAAATGTTAGATGTCTAGAATCAATCTTTCTCAGTATATTCTCAGATTATACTGAGATTGAGGCAATGGTCAGGCCACACCCTGAGTACTGAGTACCGGTCTGGAGGCCTCAATTTAGGAAGGATGTAAAGTTGCTAGAATGAGTACAGAGAAGGGCAACAAAACTGGTGAGGGGAACGAAGGGGTGCTCTTACGAAAAAAGGCGTAAGTTCTGCAAATTGCAGCATCTGGAGACTAGGCACCTGTGAGGTGATCTGATTGAGGTGTATAATGCCCAGAATGGATTGAGCAGGCTCAATATCAATGGGATTCTTCCTCTTGCTCAGATTACAAACCTGAAGCGGCATAAACTGAAATTGAAGAAAGACAGTTGTCAAATAGATGTGTGAAAATTTGCCTTAGCCAGCGGGTAGATGATTTCTGGGACAAATTTCCATTTGTCATTGTGGAAGTTGATAGCTGAAATAAATTCAAGGAAGAAGTGGATAAACGTTTGGAGTGAATGGATGGGTGAAATGGGAAGGGTGCTTTTTTTTTTTTCGTTTTTTTTTTTTTTTTTTTGCTGATGCTGCCATAAGCTTGCTTTCTTGCATCTTATGCCTCTACTAATGCTAATACTATTCATTTTCCAAGTGCTAAAATTACGTTTTAATTATCCTATAATTGTAATTTGATTCAATTAAAAAAAAAAAAATCTAAAAATCAGTAATAACATTTGATGAAAAAGATCAAGATTTTGTCATTGGAAGAGAAAAAATAGTTTAAGTGATGAACAAAAAATTTTGATAGTGCGCAAAAAGTCCCATCATATTTTTAGAGAATTTTTCAAGCAGCCATGATGATGTACTTATATTTCTGCTATTTCTAAATTTTATATAATACCAGCACAGAATATTAAACTGTCACTCAGATACTGATTAAAAGAAGAAAGGATATATTTTTCAGCTGTCTAAACATGAAAAGATATACGTAATAAAAGTTTATCATCCCATGAAATGACTGTTTCATGGCATTCAGCAACAACTCCAAGCAAATTTTTTTAAAATTTGCCTTATGGCACCTTTCTGGCACCAATCACAGGTAAGCTATGAAAATGCCTACCCTAAATTTTTGAATAGTGTATATGTAAAATCTTCAGTGAATTCAGGAAATGCAAATTAAATTGTATGAAAATGTGATTTAAGAGTTGAAATGCTCTAAGCATTTGGTACCCATTTTATTAAGCAAACTTGTCATTTACTTACCTAATAACTGTAAAGCACCTTCGTGAATTATTTGCCTCCTTGGACTAACAA
Source organism: Mastigoproctus giganteus (assembly GCF_048544385.1). Classification (NCBI taxonomy): domain Eukaryota; kingdom Metazoa; phylum Arthropoda; class Arachnida; order Uropygi; family Thelyphonidae; genus Mastigoproctus; species Mastigoproctus giganteus. Next base: position 62,007,855 of record NC_143578.1, on the reverse strand, counting down.
TGAGACGTTCACATGGTTGCTTAGCAAGTGGTCCCTTCAGAAACTGAAAGAGTTAATATAAGGATTGAGTGAACTGTTGAATGTAATACACTTTAGGAAAGCAAAATATTACTGAATTAATTGTCTTATATTAATTCATTAGATTAAGTGAATTGATAGCTGATTTAGATTTCTTCTCTGAAGATGACAGAAATTCAAACAATAGCAAAATGAATCCCGCAGACTCCACTTACTTTTATTCTAAATCATCAGTTCCCAAAAAAAAAAAAAAAAAAAAAAAAGGAAGCATTTTTACAAATAATCAAGTCAAATTGAAACTTAATATTTTCTCTATTAGTATTACTGTTCACAATATTTTGCAGCAATTACCTCCCAACCTTGTAGTATGCACACTACTGTGTGTACCACCACAAAATTCTAGGCACCTCCACAGCCACGTGGGCAGGAGCAGCAGTGCAGAGCACACGCTTCTTGATTAGACCGAGATTCGAGCCCATGACCACCAAATACGGAGGATGCGGAAAGGTCAAGGAATACCACCGCATATCCCCGGAGCAATATAGCCTTAGTTGCTAATGCTCCTAAAAACCAAATAACAAACAGACAAACAAACAAACAAAATAAAATTCTCTAAAACAAAAAAAAAATTTCTACAGAGAGGGGAAAAAAAAAAAAATCTTCAGAAGTGTCATGAAAAAAGTTTATATTTCTTTTTCAATAGTTACTTCTAATTTAGATAATTCATAACAATCTGAATCAAATATAAATTAGTAAAACTGGTTATTTATTATATAGCTTCATATATGTATGAAAAGCAATGCCTTACCTTTTATATTATAATGCCTATATCCTTTTCTATTCTATTTAAATTTGTTCTTATATATATTAGTTCTATATATATATATATATATATTATATCCACTCTTAATTAGATGCTTGGATGAAGTATTTAGTTTAACTGTTGAAAGACCTTGCAAATAAAATATTATCATTATTTGTATCTACATACACACATATATATGTATAAACATTCTCATTAACTTTTTAACCTGGTAATGCTTTCACACAGGGTGATTGAAGCTTTGGGCTCAGATAACTCATCATCTGAATGAGTAAGAACCTGAGAAACTTGTGGCTTCCACAATGAATGTTTGAAAGGTGTTGGCATAGAGCAGAGGTGTGGGGCACACTTGAATTTTTGGGGGGAGACTTGTTTTCACAAAGCACTTTTTTAATGGAATATAGACAAACCATCCCACTAATCCAGGTATGAAACTTTTTTTATTTATTTTATTCCTTTGAGATTAAATGTGTTGAAGCATATATTAATTTTTAAAAGTATGCATATTCATAGCTAAATTATGTCAAATCTGTTTATTTGCACTTGTTCTGGAACTTGGGGGCCTTGTGAAATTTAGGAAAAATTTTAAGGGAGATCAAGGTATAAAATTTTGGGAACCTCTGGTATAGAGTATTCCCCCTTCATGCTAGTAGTAACAGGTCACAAAGCAGTACGTGGTATCCATGAAGGGACTATACAGAGGCAAGATGTTTATACCTCAGTAAAGCTGCCAATCAGTAAACACAATTTGAAGTGTCAGACTGGAAGGATTTGCCAATCTCAGGTGGAGTGAGTAGCCCCACACTCACTTCCCAAGTTAGTCTTGGTTTTTCAGCTTAAACAACATACAAATTGGCCTGTGAACATACACAGACGCAATTGGAAAACACAATTCCAAGTTATTCACTTAAAATTTAAATTATCTCAGTTCAAGTTCTCATATACTATAAGTTGAAATTAACTCTTTTGTTTGCAGCTTAACTTGTTTAAATTTTTAGCCTGTATATGAGCATTTTACTGAGTTTTTATAATTATTTTGTTGGTTTATTATAATGGTAGAACAAAGAATATGAAAATGTAGAGAAACTATTGATTCTGACAAAACTATTTCAGTTTTATTTTACTCCACCTTTTGTTTTATTAATTTTTCCTCCAAGCTTGCTCTGAGCTTTCCATCTCACATAAATTGAAATGCTTAAAAATTATTTTTGATAGAATTAGTGTGTGTGACTTACCTCAGGTATGAATGCTTTTGGGTCTAATTCAGTAACTGATGGCCATACAATGTTACGCTGAATATCCAAAAGACGTTCAAAGTTCTTCAACCATTTCATCTTGTCATCTAGTTCTCCTAAAGCAAGAGTGGCTGAATTAGCTTTATTTCTTCTCTTTCATTACTTTTAAATTATAATGGCATAATAATAATTAAAGAGAAAACTTAAAAGAAAACATTTGAATTAACTTTTTGACTACAGAATAGTTATTCAGTATTCTAATCCATCTTTTAAGGAGTGGAATGCTGAATGGATAGTGGCTGCCATTTCTTATCCATGAAACTTAGTTAATCATGTGGATAATGAATGAAAAATTTAAAATTGAATTAAACTTAAACTCAGACTTCTTCTAAATTTGTTAAGTTCCTGTTGCTTGTGGTAAATTTATATTGAACTGTTCATACTTAACTTTCATCTATAATTATGCCACTTGAACCTTGAATTTCAACCTTGGTTTGAAATTCAAGTACGCTAAACTTTTCTTCTTCATTCATTATTCCTTTAAAATAACTTGTATGAATTGGGAATTAATTTTTCATTATATTCCAAATTTTAAAAGCATAAATTCTAATAAGAAAGGGCACTAAAGAGGCCTTATAAGTATTAAGAATGATAATTCACAAACATAATCTGGAATTATAAATTAATATGAACACATTATCCTTTTCCCATATAAGTTTTCTATTAATAATAATTATCTTTTTTTTGTTGTTGTTTTAAAATGAGTCATCCTGGCTATCATTATTTCACATATTACAAGGTAAAATGCCAAATATTTGCAATGAACAAAATTCCTCCTCCACATACATACATACTATAAAAGTGAATAAAGAATTTTGTTCCTTTACGAATGTTGTATTTCCTAAAACTCAGTCTTTGGCAACTAAAATAAGTTTTCTTTCTCTCCAATTCGTTCATGCCATTAGATTGAGGTCCCGAGTGCCAAGCATTTTCCAAGTGATCAAGTGATTTAAAGTGTGCTTCTACATTATATTTAGTTTATTACATTTATAGTGATCTTTATTTTCTGTACTTCATAAGTAGGTTTTGCTAAAAGGACCTAGCAAACTATAAGAAAGGAAAGTCACCTTTCTTTTTTTCTTATTTTCAAACTAACCACCAACCCTACTAATTTATAGCTGCTGCTTGGTCACTTGGTGGCACTACTCTTGCCTCCTTGTGGCAGGGCTGGAAACCTGGGAGTTGGAAGTTACACTCCCAGGGCTAAAAAGAGCAAAACATGAGTAGTAAAGTCACTACTTCCCAAGGGACTTCAGAGAAGATCCCAATAAATCGAACTGCTGAAGATCCTGAAAACACTGCCAAAAGGCAAAGGAGAGACAGTTCAAAACCAACACCCTTATTCCTAATCATTCACTCCACTGGAGAGGAGACATTAGGAAAAAAATCCCCATTTTTCATCCAAAAAGTCTTGGAAGGACTAGCTGGAACACCGAAAATGGTTAGGCGACTCCGATCTGGAGATTTATTAATTGAAACATCCAATACCAGACATTTAGAAAAGTTACTGAATGTATCGAACTTTGGAGGTATACCAGTAGTTGTCACCCCCCATAACACCTTAAACTGTTCACAGAGAGTAATCTCTGAATGGGATCTTTTGCATGTTACTGAAGAGGAAATCAGCAACAAACTCCAAAATCAAGGAGTGATGAATGTAAGACGTATTTCTATTCGGAGACTGAAATATAATGCCAACCAAAACTCTAATTCTGACATTTAATACGCCAAAAGTCCCACCAACTGTAAAAGTGGGATATTTGAACTGCCAAGTAAAAGCATATATCCCAAATCCCTTGCACTGTTTCAAATGTCAAAAATATGGACACTCGCAGACTGTCCATATTTTTGACATGTCTGCATGTAGAAGTACACACCGACATGTGCAAAATGTGGATCCAAAGAACATCAGATCAAAGACGGCCCAGCTCCAACCCCAAAGTATCCAAATTGTAAAGGAGAACATCCTGCCTACTCCAGAACATGTGAAAGATGAAAAAAGAAAAAGAAATACAAAACTGACCACAATATTACTTACCAAGATGCAAGAAAAATGGTCCAGCGAACTATAACCAGTAAATCAACGTATGCACAAATAGTGGCCAGATATAAATCAGTTGAATGTCAAACTGAAATCTCAGTTCCTCCAATGAATCTTTCTCACCCCAAGTCGGCGCCTCCGTAGCCAGGTGGGAAGGAGCAGCAGTGCGTAGCACACGCTTCTTGATTATACCGGGGTTCGAGCCCGTCACCACCAAATACGGAGGATGCGGAAAGGTCAGGGAATGACCACCGCATATCCCGGAGCAATATGGCCTTAGTTGCTAATGCTCCTAAAAACCAAACAACAACAACAACAACATCACCCCAAGTCAAACACTTACTCCAAGCAAAACAAAAAGATAAACATGAGAAAACAGTGAACACACCAATCTCAATCCCCTCAGATTCTACAACTGTGAAACAGTGTAATAGTAATAAGGGACCACATAATTATGAACCTCCATCAGAATTTATGGAATTAGAGAATACATAAAAGGTAGATGATGAAGTGTTGGAAATTCATGCCAAAGATGATATGGATACTGGAAAACCAGTCTTTCCCAAAAGAGATAGACTAAGGACAGAAAAGCAAAAGAAAACAGCTCGTGGGGCTGAGCAAATATAAATAATGGATAAAATTATTCAATGGAACTGTTGAGGACTACGCACTAATTTTGACGATGTTCAATATCTGATCATACAGTACACTCCAATCTGTATCTGTCTTCAGGAAACGTACCTTAAACAACAAGATACCCTGAATATCAGGAACTATTCAATGTACAGGAGAGACTGAATAACTGACGGTATAACCCATGGAGGGGTGGCTATATTAGTAAATGGTAGAATACCAACACAACAAATGCATATAAATAGTCGATTAGAGGCGGTAGCAATTCGTACAATAGCAGGATCTCTATTAACCATATGTTCAGTATACATACCATCAGCAGAAGATGTCTCTTATGAAGACTTAGATGCATTAATACAACTACCTCCCCCTCTCTGTTTAATGGGAGATATAAATGGACATAATCCTTTGTGGGGATGCTCAGACTACAACAGAAGAGGACGCATCATTGAACAACTATTAGATAATCACAACCTCTTACTTCTTAACAGGGGTAACCACACTTGCTTCCACTTTTCAACTCTAACCACTACAGCAATAGACCTCACCGTATGTACTCCTACACTTTACACAGCATTTAATTGGGAGGTATTTGAAGATCCTCTTGGTAGTGATCATTACCCAGTAATTTCCACACTGGTGGGTGAGTATCCAAGTCATACCAGCAGGACTCCCTTCTGGAAGATAGATAAAGCTAACTGGGAAGCATTTGGTAGGAAAGCAGTTTTCAACACCAATATCATTGAGCATGAAACATTAGATGTTGCACCAGCACAGGAAACAGAGCCGAAGAGCAACATGGATCCAGTTCACTTCTACAATAAACAGGACAACGAATGCTCATATAATCTGGAATAAAATAAGAAAAATGACAGATAAAAATAGATATAGGCAGTCACCAATACTGCTTTGCAGTGGAACCTATCTTTATTACAAATACATTAGGTGAGACCTTTGCAAAGGTATCAGTGAAAACTTCATACCATCCTGAATTTCTGTTTCAAAAAGAAAAAGCAGAAAAGCATACGATTAAATTTAAATCAAAAGGTAATGAACCCTACAATCAACCATTCACAATAAATGAACTGCATGAAGTTTTGTCCACAGCCAGGCCAAGTGCAGTAGGTCCAGATGACATACATTATAATATGATCTAGCACCTTAACAAGACTGAATTAGAAAATCTATTCAAACTGTACAACAATATTCCAAGAAAATGTATTTCCAAACATATGGTGCCATGCAATAGTACTAGCTTTTCTTAAACCTGACAAAGATGTAACAAACCCATGTAATTATCGACCAATAGCTCTCACTAGTTGTTTAGGAAGACTACTAGAAAAAATGATAAATAAGAGATTGATATGGTATTTAGAAGAAAATAACTTTTACACAAACACACAGGTCTACGCTAGACCACCAAGTTAGGATAGAAGCCAACATCAGAAATGCATTTATCAGATCACAACATATGGTTACAGTATTTTCTGACATTGAAAAATGCTTACAATGCCACTTAGAGATATGGATCCTAAGAGATATGCACCATGCTGGACTCAGAGGCAATCTTCCTATGTTTATCCAGAAATTCCTTATGAACAGAACCTTCCAAGTCAAAATACAAACTGCTTTCTCTAAAATCTACCAAGAAGTTTTCCCAAAGGGCTCAGTCTTGAGTGTAACTTTGTTTGCCATAAAGATTAATTCGATCCCAAATCAACTCCCTCCTTAAGTCTCACGTGCACTTTATGTTGATGACTTTAGTATCTCTAATCAGTCACAGAACATGAGAACAATCGAGAGGCAGTTACAATGCGCAATCAACAATATAAGTAAGTGGGCACTAGATAACGGATTCAGACTGTCAATGCAAAAAACAATGTGTACATTTCTGCCGCAAAAGAAATCTCCATCCTGATCCTGAATTAAAACTAGAAGGCCAGAATATACCAACACAGCCTAAAGCAACATTTCTTGGGCTAATCTTAGATAAGAAACTCACATTTGTGGAGCACATCCGAGAGCTACATAAAAGTTGTACAAAACAGCTGAACAACAGCATGGGGAGCAGATGGATATTCTTTATTAAATTTATACAAAGCACTAATTAGATCAAAGTTGAACTGTGGAGCCCCACTGTACGATTCAGCATGGAAAACAGCTGTGAAATGGCTGGACCCAGTTCATCATAATGTGTATAACTACTGGTGCCTATTGTACCTCTCCCATATATAGTCTCTATGCCGAAGTCAATGAACCACCTTTAACTCTTAGGCGAAAATGACTGGAGTTTGATTATATATTTAAAATAAAATCTATGCCTTGATACCCTACTTGGGAGATCCTCTTTGATCCACATTGCAGAAATATTTACCAGAATCGCCAACAAGCAAATCGACCCCTGGGAATCAGATTGCAAGACTTTTTAGCAGTACATAACCTTAATTATAGACAGAGTAGCATACCTGCCAGTTCACACTCCTCCACCATAGGATTCGCATATCCCGATATGCGACTTCTCCTTTCAAAAATGGAATAAAAAAGCAATACCTACAACAATTTTCCAACAATTACATGCAATTCACAGACTTCAATTTCCTGACTATATTCCAATATAACACAGATGGCTAATATAACACAGATGGCTTGAAAACAGACGCTTTAGTGGGAGCAGCAGCTGTATTCCAGATATTACTTTAACACAACTACCGAAAGAGTGCAGCGTATACACAGCAGAATTATACGCAATAAAAATAGCCTTAATTCATTTACAAGGTAAGAGTTATACGAGAAATGTAATATATACAGAATCTTTGAGTTCCTTGCAAGGCATGCAAAACATAGGTACACTCAAACACACAATCCTTTGGACCTTATGACAAATACTAACTGACTGTGCCAGAAATGAACAGGATACCCTTTTCTGCGGGATCCCAGGACATACAGGGATTGCTGGAAATGAAGCAACAGACAAATCAGCAAAAGAAGCCATACTACAAATTGGAGAAGATATATCAGTGCCGTATTCTGATTACAAGCCTGCAATACGGCGCACTTGCCAGTTGCAATGGCAAAAAAACTTGGAACCAGCAAACTGCAAATAAATTATACCAAATAAAGCCGAATATTGAAAACTGGGTTTCTAGCACATGAAAGTCGAGACAAGAAAAAACTGTACTGGCTAGACTAAAAATCGGACATACCAATATTACGCACTCTTTCTTGTTGCAAGCAGAAGAACCACCATGATGCCAGACTTGACACTATCCAGTCAGTCCGACACATTAATAGACTGTCCTCCTTATGCAAAGGAATGCAAATAAGCCATCAAAGATACTTATAGGACACATCACACCATTACCCTAATGGATCTCTTGAATGATAGAGATGACTTCACAGATGTTTTCATCTTCCTTGAAGCTATTAATTTATACCATCTCCTATAAGGAAGTAAACATAAGCAACAGACTAACCCAATGAAGTACAAATCAGGTTAAATGGAACAATTTAAATCCAAAGCAAATACCTCTGAAATACATCATACCAAATGAACCGGCACATTATGACCCACATAGTCCATGCACCACTAAATCCCAATACAAATCAGACCAAACTATTAGATTGCTATAAACTAACTTTTTATGTTTATGATTAGAGTTAAATAAAAAAAAAAAAAATCTAAGTTGTTCAATATATAGTATATTACAACATAAATCATAAAAAAGAGAGAATCTGGTATTCAGTACCAGCTGGTTTCAATTTCTACCTACTTATAGAGTTTTCTTCTGCTTCCACTATGGCAGCAATAGCTCTTTGTTCTTCTGGTTTTTCAGTCCTCAGTTCAATTTCTTTGAGGATTAAAGGTACTCTCATGATGTGCTGCACAGGCGATACCAAAAGATCTGTAAGCTGAAGTTTCTTGCATCGGGAATCACGGGAGCACCACTATTAAATTTAATAAAAACAGAAATAAAGAAAGTGCTCATGGATAATGCCATTTATTCTAATTTATAAAATCATATAGTGGGAAAAAATATCACTTTGTTTTTGTCAACAATAAATAAATTTCCATTATTTTCAAGACAGCCAAGGCCACAACAGTTTGACAAATTCATTATGATATATACATATTGAATTAACAAGGGCAGTTGGATTTTCAGTGCCACAGTTGCAATTGACCATGCATTTTTTGTGGTAGTGTACAGGTTCAAACTTGCAACCTCCTTACAAATATCTGCACAAGATAATTGCTGAACTAAAACCAGTCCAAAACTGACACATCTATAGCTGTTTAGTTATACAGTCACTGCCATATTTAACAGTCACGTGAGCTTGAACCATGGTCAACTCAAATGTGCATGCTACTGGACTCATGCTAACAAATCAGCTAATCAAGTAGTACAAGGCAGTTGCTTAGCAAGATCAGGTGAATATATCAATAGGTAAGGCATTATATCAAACAGAGTGCAGTTTCTCACGAACCATTTAATCTAAACAATATACAGTAATAAAGAGAGAATAATCACTTAACTAACATAGATTCCTCTTCACAAATATTAAATCTAAAAGTATAATGAGGAAAGAATACAGAAAGAAAGAAACTGCTTATGGATGACGATGTTAGCTGAGACTACCCACTAACAGGACTGTACTTGCACTTCTCAGGGCCTGAGGTGCTAAGCTCTTATGAGGTCCCCTTTAAAGATACCAGAGATCGAGAGTCCAAAAAGAAAAAACTTGCATATATAAATATAATCAGAAAAAAAAAATTATTTTTGCTGATCTGTTGAAACAAATCAGTATTGCAAAGCGATCTTTGCAATACAATGATCGCTTTAAAAATTTGAGATTACAGAGGCCATGTGAGGCCCCCTCTATGGTGAGACCCAAGGCCAGCACCTCATGTGCCTGTTTATAAGTATGGCCCTGCCCACTAATGATTGAGCATCTAGACCATAATGAGCAAGGTTTAGACTCAAAAAATGTTCCACAAATAATCAAAGTCAAACCCATGAACCTGCAGTTGGTTTCATATTTATTTCCAGTACAGTAAGTCATTTTGTATTACAATTTGATGAACAGTTTTCTGTCATTTTGAATTGTATGAGAACCATTAGTTAGTATCAGCAGGGAAATGATGCAAAAAAAAAGCAAGCTTATATGGCATCAGCCAAAAAAAAACCTCTTCCCGCATTGCCTGTCCATCCCCTCTGATAGCTTGTATATTTCTTCCTTGAATTTATTCAAACTACCCATTTCTTGCAATCATCCTTCCTCAATTTGAATTTATTCCCCCCTCATATGTGTAGTCTGAGCAGAAGGAAGGATACCATCAGCATTGATCTTAATCAAATCCAGCCAAAGACTTAAACACCTCAATCATATCTCACATATACCTAGTCTCCAGATGCTGCAATTTGTAGAACTAAAACCTTTCCTGGTAAGAACATCCTTTTGTTCCTTACTAATCCCATTTCTCTTTTCTGCACCCATTCCAACAGTTCCACATCCTTCCTAAAACGAGGCTTCCAGACCTGTATGCAGTACACAAGATGTTTTATTATTCAGTACGTTTTTTTGAAACCCCGATAAGGGTTCCATCTTTTGGTAACCACAGTTAACTGCCTCATAATGAATGTTATTGCTGAATTTGAATAATGCTTGTTAGTGTGGAAAGAAAAAAGAAAAAATAATTTTTCCTTCTTTTTTTCTTTTCATGATATAAATAAATAACTTGATCAATATGATTAAAATGAACAGTTTTAGATATCATTTCAGTTTATTTCGAATTAGGTTAATTTGTTTGATTCAATCTCACCATTTTATTATCAAATGCTTATAAGTTAGTGCAGTATAAAATATGTATAAAAAGCATATAGGATGTCTAAATGATACAGGGAAGCTGATTTTTTTTTTGCATCTGCCAAAAAAGAAAAAGGAAAGGAAAGAAAGAAGAAAAAATTCTCAATCTTTTGTAATCAGCAAAATGTGGCTATTAAGTTCTGCTTTGAACTTTACTAAACTCTCTGCCTTGACAACTATGGCAAGCAATTTATTCCAGTGACATACAATATGCAGTCTGAAGCTAAACTTTGTGAGATCCAGCCTTTTGTTACTTTCTAAAATTTTCTGTGTTACCTCTAGTTCTTGTTTCTCCTACCACTGAAAATATACTCCCCTCATTCATTTTACTGATTCCCTTCAGGCCGTTGTATACTGTATATCTCAATTGGCATCCTCCCCAAACACAGTATCTAGCTGCCAAGCTTTTCAGTGTGTGCTCTGCAAGTCATTCTTCATATGAACATCAGTTAGTATCCCTCACCAATCTGGTTGCCTTTCTTTTGAACCCTTTCTGTATGCCAGAATTAAATTTCAAATTTATGTAGTTTAGAATACACTGAAATGAAATAAGAACATTTAGAGGTACTTTCAAAGAGTTCACAAAGCACACCAAAACATTTTCATCTTTGTAGCCAGCACTTTCTAATGGGAAATGTTTTGAAAAATACATTACCAAGAAACCAAACAACATAAAATTGAATTAAAATAAAATATAAAGAATTCACTTACTGAGGCCTCTCTAGCAGAGCAACCCTTTATTTCATATTTTCAGTTTTAGCTGGCTGTTTAGATGAAAGAGAGAAAAAAATTCAACAGACAATTTTGTGCAGTGTGTTTTTCTGAATAGAGAAGCACAAGTGCCTTGCTAAAATTTGTGACCCATGGCCTTTTATTTTATGACATCACTTCATTCTCCTTATTCTGTAAATGTTCATATGGAATGATTATTCAGCCCTATGCAGCTTAGCAGTAGGGACTTGTGTGAGGTCTGCACTCTTTTCTACTCCACCATCTGAGGTTTCTTTAGTTCTAAACATTTTATCTAAATGGTTTCAAAGAATTTCCACATACCACTCATACATGATTTTTAAGTTTATTTTTATTCTTCTATAATGACAGTATGCTACTGCAACAGGATCTAGAAAAGTTGAGCAGATGGGCTGAGAGGTGGAAACTGAAGTTTAACATTGACGAATTTAAAGTACTGCATATGGGAAGCAGTAAGCTCAGAATAACGTATCAACTGTGTGGTGCTATACTCAAAGTGGTAGAGAATGTAAAGGATCTTGGGGTAATTGTGCAGTCAGATATGAAATTTTCTGAGCAGTGCAGATGGTCTGCAAGAGTAGCTCATGGTGTCTTGTCAATGATATACAGGAATTTTTTTAGCAGGGATAAGGAGGTGATTATCCCCTTGTATAAGGCCACACCTTGAGTACTGTATACAGGTCGGGACACCTCATTTTAGGAAGGATGTAGAGCTGCTGGAACGAGTACAGAGAAGGGCAACAAGATTAGTGAATGGAACAAAGGGTTACTCTTATGAAGAAAGGCTTAAGTTATGCAAATTACCATGTCTGGAGACTAGGCACCTGCAAGGTGATCTCATTGAGGTGTATAAAAAAAGGAGGTGATTATTCCATTGTATAAGGCAATGGTCAGGCCACACCTAGAGTACTGTATACAGGTCTGGAGGCCTCATTTCAAGAAGGATGTAGAGATGCTGGAACGAGTACAGAGAAGGGCAACAAGATTAGTGAATGGAACAAAGGGGTGCTCTTACGAAGAAAGGCTTAAGTTTTGCCAATTACAGTGTCTGGAGACTAGGCACCAGCGAGGTGATCTGATAGAGGTGTATAAAGCCTTGAATGGTTTAAGCATGCTCAATGCTGATGGGATTCTTCCTCTAGCTCAGAAAAATCACCTGAGAGGGCATAAATTCAAATTGAGGAAAGACAGATGTAGGATAGACGTGCGGAAATTTGCCTTTAGCCAGCGGGTGGTTGGTTGGTGGAACAGACTGCCATCCCTTGTGGTGGAGGTTGATAGCCTAAATAAGTTTAAGGCTCAGCTGGACAGGTATTTTGAGCGAACAGAGGGTTGAAGTGGAAGTGGGTTTTTTTTTTTTTTTTTTGGCTGATACTGCATAAGCTTGCTTTCTTGCATCAAATGCCTCTACTAATGCTAATGCTAATGCTATAAGGCATTGAATGGTTTGAGGAAGCTCAATGCTGATGGGATTCTTCCTCTTGCCCAGATTAATCACCTGAGGGGGCATAAATTCAAATTGAGGAAAGACAGTTGTAGAATAGATGTGTGGAAATTTGCCTTTAGCCAGCAGGTGGTTGATTGCTGGAACAAACTTCCATCTGTCGTTGTAGAAGTTGATAGCTTAAATAGATTCAAGGCAGAACTAGACAAACATTTGGAGCGAATGGATGGGTGAAATGGGAAGGGGTTTTTTTTGGCTGATGCTATTATAAGCTTGCTCTCTTGCATCAATGCCTCTGGTAATGCTAATATACAGCGTGTTTCAAAAGTTATGTTCAATAATTTAAAGGTGAACTGTACAGACTACAATATGCAAAAAAAGCCTAGTAAACATGGGTCCTTAAGTGAATCATTTTCGAGATATTGCACATTTCGAGTTGGGATCCACCACTGACAAGGTGAACTGTACAGAGTTGGGATCCACCACTGACTTGTTTGTTTTGTTTAGATTATGCTCATTCTCTCCCTTTCCCCTCTCTCAATGCTCTGAGACATAGCAGGCATACTAGTACTTGTCAAAGAATAGTCAACATGGAAAGAGGTTACAGCAATGAAGAGTATGCGGACATGCACTTCATATGTGGTAAAGCCAATGGCAGTGCACTTGAGACTGCACGTTTGTACCAAGATGCATTTCCCCGCCGAAAGCAGCCCAACAGACGCACCTTCATCAGGGTACATCAATGCCTTAGAGAACATGCACTTCATATATGGTAAAGCCAATGGCAGTGCACTTGAGACTGCATGTTTGTACCAAGAAGCATTTCCCCGCTGAAAGCAGCCCAACAGACGCACCTTCATCAGGGTATATCAATGCCTTAGAGAACATGGGCACATTGCACATGGGGTACAAGTAGGTAGGCAGACCCAGAAGCATAACACCTGATGTTGAGGCAAGGGTGTTAGAAAGAACAGAACAAAATCCAGGAATTTTGACAAGGAGAGTTGCTCTGGCATAACGTACTGAGTCATAGCAGTGTGTGGCGAATTTTACATCTCCAATTACTGTACCCCTACCATATCCAGCGTGTACAAGATCTCAGCAATACAGACTACCCTCCCAGAGTGCTCCCATAGTCAGTGGCGGATCTTAACAGAAAATGTGCATTATCTCGAAAACGATTCATTTGCTGTCCGATGTTCACTGGGACTTTTTTGCTTATTTTAGTTTGTACTTTTCGCCTTTAAATTATTGACCATCATTTTTGAAACACCCTGTATATATGAGGTGATCGTTTAATTCGCGGGCTGGTGCAAGGTTTTGTTTACCGCACAAACTTTCCATAACTGCCGCTAGAGGCGCTCTCCGCGATCGCTACTGAGCAGACTCTGCGCATGCCATTACTTATCAAGATAGTGTAGCGTGGCGAGTTTTTTAGCCGCATGTCATTTAGGATCGTTTTGAAGCAAGTATGTCCGATACACAGATTGAACAGCAATATGTGATTCGTTATTGTGTTATACTGGGCTTAAATGCATCCGGAAACCAATGAATGAAGCATATGGTATTGAGTGTCTTGGTAGGACTGCCATATTTAAATGGCACAAGTTCAGTGAAGGGTGCGAGTCTGTTGCAGATGACCCAAGACCTGGCCAGCCTTCCTCCTCAACAACTGAGCAAATCACAAAAGCCCAGGAAGTTTTAGATGAAACCAGGCGAATTACACTTTTTGAATTAGTTGTTAGAATATCCATTTCATATGGTAGTGCTCACAATATTGTGAAAGATCACCTGACAATGTCGCGAATCTGTGCTCGCCGGATTCCAACAATGTGCAAAGAAATGTTTGATCGTTTTAAAACACGGTCAAAACTTCATAAATCGAATAGTGACTTGTGATGAAACTTGGATTTTTCACTATGATCCAGAGACAGAACCCAACAGACGAGTGAGTGGAAGCATTCTGATTCACCAAGACCTAAGAAATTTTGAACTTCTCGTTCAGCTGACAAAAAAATGGTTCTTGCTGTTTTTGACATAAAAGCTATTCTTGTTACATATTTTGTGCCTCATGGAATAACAATGAATAAGGAAGCAAACTCTCAGAGTCAAATTGTGCCACGCCATTCGTGAGAAATCTAGAACTTTCTGATGTGAAATGGTTTCTCCATCAAGATAGTGCCATGCCCCATACGGCTAATACTATGAAACCTGTGATCACTGCCGGAGGTGCAGAGGTTTTGCCACATCCCATTTATTTACTGGACTTATTCCCGTGTGATTTCTTCCTGTTTCTTGTTCTGAAGAAATTTCTGAAAGGCAGGTTTTTCGCGTCCGACACAACGATGCTTGCACAGCTATAACGGAAACACTTCACTGTCTTTTGCAAAATGACTTGCGAGAAGCATTTAATACTCCTATATATACACTAGTGTTCAAAGAAAGTGCATCGCCCCTTAAAATTGTAATTGTCGTCTGAATAACGTAAGTATATGGCAATACTTCTTACAGATTGCATCAGATAAGATTGGTATGCGTAGGTGATGACGTAATATTACATTAGCTGTTACTTTCAACTATATAAACACGCTCTGCAAGAGTTGCAGTCATTCCTTGTTTGCGTCAGGATGGCGAGTTACGTGCAGTTGATGCCACGAAGAAAAAGTATTATTGTTGCTTTACGTGAGGAAGGATGTTCTTCCCATCATATTGCTTATAGCGTGTCTTGTAATCAGTCGGAAGTGAGTAGATTCATTTCCAAACTCAAGAATACTGGTTCTGCTGATAGAAAAAAAAGGAACCGGAAACAAACGAGTCTCTATGCCAAAACAGGACCGCGTTTTGAAGCGCTTATGCTTTAAAAACCGTAAAGCTTCTTCGTCTGCGCTGAAAAGAGAATGGGAAGAACATACAGGAGTGGTAGCAAATGCAGTAACAGTCAAAAGACCACTCTTCAAAAATGGACTTGTAGCCACTCGTCCTAAGAAGAAGCCCCTCCTCACACAAAATGAAAAAGGCCCGATTAATTTGGTGTAAGGAAAATGTCAAATGGAACCCAGGGCAGTGGAAGTCAGTTATTTTTTCAGATGAGAAGAAATTCAACCTGCATGGCTCTGATGGGAGGCAAACGATTCGCCACAGACTGAAGAATACCATCCAGACTATGGTGTCTACAGTGAAATTCCCTACCAGGCAAACGATATGGAGGTGCATTTCGTATCGCGGAGTAGGTCACCTGCAGTTTATAAAAGGTTCCGTAAATGCCAATGGATACCTGGTTATATTGGAAGGAAAATTGCTGCCAACCATTAGAGACCATTTCAACCTGCCAAGTAACTGCATCTTTCAGGACGACTCTGTTCCTTGTCATCGGGTGAAAAGTGTAAGTAGGCACTTCTTAGTTATTTTAGCTTCATTTCTGCATTAGAGGTTCGACAGTAATGTGTTTACATTTGTTACAGGTGAAAAAATTGTTGTAAGAACGGTCCATTATAACTGTTAGCTGGCCAGGAAACAGCCCGGTCTGACCTGAATCCTATAGAGAACTGTTGGCATCGTGTGGAATCTGCAGTTGCTAGAAAGAAATCAAAGACCCCTCATGAACTTCAGTAAGCCATAATTCGTGTTTGGAACCATGAACTATCAGTTGATTATCTTCAGAAATTGATCTTGTCAGTGCCTCGACAGTGTGCTGCTGTCATCAGGGCCAGAGGCGGTTCAACTAAATATTAGTTTACGCCTGGTGAACCTTCCATTTTGTTTTCCATTTAAAATGATAAACTGAAGGCTTGTGATAACATTTCAGCCATGATTGTCTTGTTTACCAAAACATGTATAAAGGTTGCAAATGCTCATATTGGAATATTTTGAGAGCACCTGTCAAATATTACTTAGCTTTGCCTTAACTATTAATAAATATCTTTTGTTTATATTTATATTTGTGATGCTAGTCATTAATGTAACTTACCTTCGCGAAAAATGGTTAGAAATGTGAAATTCCGAAATTCCTAGGTGATGCACTTTCTTTGAACACCACTATATATATAATATAATTTTTATAATTGAATAAATATACTTACAAAGTAAGACGATTTACACATTATTAACATTTTAATTGTTACAAATATATTAGAGAAAGACATCAAGAAATGAGCAATTGCAAAAGCTTTATACGCCGCGATAGTTACTTTAATTAATAAGCACTGGATTAGAGGCTCTTTTGACGTTATGACGTCAGCAGTTTCAGAAAGATAAATCTGTGATCCTCACTCATGCATGTGAATAAAGACCTGATATAGTTTGGAATGTCGTGCTGCTGTACACATTGTTTTCAGTGGCTCACTTCTTGAAAATTATGTAAGGATTCCTCTAGGGACGTCAGTGTAGTAAAATTAACATAATTTACCTTTAAGTTTAATTTTCCTAAAATAGTTACATTTATTGTTCTTGAATTCGTTTTTCACATTAACGAGCCTGTTAATCTACATGTAAGCTCTGAATTTCATTATAAGTAAATGCTTTTACTATCTTGTGTTCTATTAACGATTAATTTTTCCCAGTGTAGTGAGTGCAAATTGTTATCAATTTTAATTTCCTACATGTCTTAAAAATAGCACACAACCATCAACACGTACTGTTCGAGATATGTTAACTGCTGCCATCTATTGACTGGCTATTGAACTAACTCCTTAAAATGATTAATTGCGATACTTGTACGCCACATGAAATTTGTGTTTGGTAGTTTAGAATTAAGGAGTAAAATTATGTTGCAAGAAGCTATAAAGAAGAACAGCATTTTTACTCTTCCTAGACTGTTTTACTTAGCTTATAGATTGGAAAAGCACTTTTCCGTTAGTGCTCAATTGCGGAATCTCTCTTTTTGTTTTTTTAAGATATATTTCGAGAAATATAAAACTGAATAGTGAAAGCAGTCTCGACTCAGAATACGAAACAAGAAGGAAATAACTTAACTGACTTAAAAATTAAATACATTAAAATAGACAGCAAACAACTTCCATGAGTTTGCGCAACTCAAAGCGAGGCTTGCGAGTATGATACACCATGTTTTGATTTGGTCTATCTGAAACCGCAATTGTATATGCATAATTATGAATCAATTTTTTGACCTCGGGGCTTTTTTTTTTACAGATCATGATAATATTCTGACTCTTGTTTTCTCTCTCTCTCTCTCAGGGTAATTCAGATTTTTTTTTTTTTTTTTTTTTGCGGGTGCGCCCTACGCCTCAGGGTGCCTTGCACCATATGGCTAATAATAAAGAAAGAACACTGCACGATTTCTCTTTGACTGAAGTGACTTATTGGAAAGTACTCGAAGCTTCCAAAAATGTGCGATTGTAGAACACGAGGGATGTGAAAAGGCACGAGACAAGTTGTTGTGGTTTTTTTTCCTTACAAAACATGGAAGGTTTCTTACAGAATTATATTATGCCAAAAGGAGAAGAAAAAAGACTGCTTCTTAGACGAAAAACTACAGCTGAGCATGAAAACCTGCAATTTCAGTTCGAAAAGCTAGATGAGGCAACTGCCTACACTGTGCTGCCACTTTATTAGGTACACTCCTGCTGTGCACAAAAATGGTTCTTCCCACAACGTTGCAAGTCACATGACCACAGTTGTGGATATAAATGCAGCAGAACAACCTTTCTAGTATCAGTTACGCGTACAAACTGTAGCAAGAATGGGAAAAGGAGTGACCTAACGGACTTCGTGGCATGGTAGTAGGTTCAAGACGTGCTGGACAAAGCATCTCTGAAACAGCAGTTCTGAAGTTTTCACGAACCACAGTTTCAAGGGTATATCGAGAATGGGGCAACGAGCAGAAAACATCCTCTCAACGGCACTGCTGTGGAAGAAAATCGCTTGTTGATAAGAGAGGTCAGAGGAGGATGGCTAGAATTGTGCAAGCAAACAGACGGACTGCGATGTCGCACACCGCGTCAGAATACAACCTTGGTGTGCAGAACAAAATATTGCAACGGATCACTAGTCGCACTTCATCGCGAATGGGCCACATCGCGTACCTTTGTTATCAATGAAGAACAAGAGAGGACGCCTCCTGTGGGCACAGCAACACCAGCACTGAACTATCGAGAATTGGAAAACAGTTGCTTGGTCTGACGAGTCGAAGTTCCTGGTGCATCATGTTGATGGAAGGCTCAGAATTTGGCAAAAACAACATAAATCCATGGACCCGTCATGGGTGACGACTACCGTGCAAGGTGGTGGGGGCACTGCTATGGTGTGGGAAATGTTTTCTTGGCACACATGGGGTCCATAGATTCACATCTGAATGCCACATCCTATCTAAACATCGTTGCTGACCAAGTGTATCCGTTTATGTTGACAGTTTATCCTCAGCCAGATGGTTACTTCCAGCAGGATAATGCGCCGGTGCACAAAGCCCGAATCACTATGGAATTGTTCCAGGAACATGACAATGACTTTTCTTTGCTGCAGTGGCCCGCTCAGTCTGCGGATCTCAATCCTATTGAACATCTTTGGGATGAGGTGGAAAGGGCTGTTTGCTGCATTCCTACACCACCGTCGAATCTCAAGGAACTGCGCGATACACTCATGTCAGCATGGTACTCCATTCCTGCACAACGTTTTCAGCATCTTGTTCAATCCATGCCTAGACGAACTCAGGCTGTTTTGAAGGCTAAAGGAGTCTCAACGCGCTACTAGGTAGGTAGATTTACCTAATAAAGTGGCAGCACAGTTTGTATTATCAGTAAAAGATCTCAGCATTATTCTCACTGTAAAACCTCAGCTTCAATCCTAATGCAAGACTAGTGGCGGTCCCAAATAGGGGGTTAAAAGGGATATAGTCCTCCCCTATAATAAAAATGTGGATTTTTTTAACTACCAAATGATGTTTAAAGATCACAAATCCCCCAGAATACTGTTTTAGTTCCTCTCCAAAAAATCCTGGGTCTGCTATTAAGCAGGACAAATTACGAGGGTCTCCTTCAAAAATAATGCTCCAATTCGTTTTTACAAAACTATATTTATTATATAGTAGTTACTTGTATACTGAACAGAAATATTATGTGGGAACATAACACCTCTTGTGGATAGCCACAATTGGTGGAATTGCCGTCCTCCCCCATACCGGGAGTAAAAGACCTGAGTTTGAATCTCTTCAATGACGCGAGCAATTTTTACGAGATTTTTCACAACGTAGCTGAGTTAGTCGGTCTTAAATCATGGTAGCATCGTTTTCTCTCCTGGAAACTCGACTTTTTCATCCTGCAAACAGGAAATCGACCACAAAACACAATTTATAGGCATTATATATGTCACAAAAATGGCCTAAACTGCCAATGCACATAAAACCGTACAACAACCAACCAGCATAACCACCCATTCCTAGCACCATCACTGAATAGAAGCAAGGCCTGTATAGTCCAGAAAATTCTTGTTTTATATCTACTCTTTGCTTCACAAGGGAGTCATATTGCGCAAATTTTGTGCCTTCACTGCCTTTTTTCAAACAGTGCAAGCAATTCCAAAGAAATACATTTTTGCTGCTCCTTTGTGTGTGTCTCAATTGTCAAGATGCCCACTTAATACGCAACTTTGCATAGGCTAGCTATTTCACTCTTCTGCACAATTGCTTCACCTGCTTTCAGTTAGAGTAGCGATTGTCTGAGTCACGCGTCTATCTGCTATAATGACTTTTCAACATTGACATCACATCCGTCCTTACTGAGTGTGGCCAGCCACAGCGAGGGTACCATACAGTTTGGCGCATCTGTCTTCTGCAGTCGATAGCATCATCCCCCCCCCCTACATACTCTGCAGTCACTTGTAGATGTTTTCAACATCTACAAGCGACTGCAGAGTCACTTGTAGATATTATGTTATATCTGTAATAGTGTGTATTCTTCAGTCGTTTGACTCTTTGCCGGACAAAAAAAAAAAAAAACAGTTTGTAGATAAACCGATTCTCGGCCACGTTACGAAAGGAGCTGATAAAAGAAAGTTCCTCCCGTTAAGACAGGATTCAAACTCAGAACTTTTTTGAACCAGTAACTAGTGTACTGACTGCTGGGGGCCGGCAATCAGTGATTTCTTATTCATCATATCATTTTATTCAACCGAAAAACAAAAAAATTGTTTAGAAACAGAAATTAATACTTGAACTACATTTAGCAGTGTTGGGAAATTCATACCACAACACGTTCAATGTGCCCTCTACGCTTATCAATAATGTATTGCAGCTAGAGTATGAAGTTGCGAAGAAAATGGTAAAACGTTTCTTTCGACACAGAAAAATTTTCATCTTTAATCGCTTCTTCAGCGCAGGAATGGTTTGTGAGCTCTTCTGAAACCACTCTTTGAGAAAACCGCAGAGATTACAAAAATATAATAAATAAATCAAATGACATTGGAGGCCACGTCAGCCCTTCACAATACACTTCAGAGTAGCCATCAGAATCCATTCTGTTGTCAAAAATTAATTCAAGAATTCCAAGACCTCTCCTGGTATTCAATATTGCCAACCAGATCTCTAAACTTTTCTCTACAGAGTAATGATATTGGTATGAAAATTTTGAAACTTGCGAAACTGCAATGAAAAGAAATAGCATGATGAATGAAAAAATCACCTTGTAGTTATTTTATGGACTAGGAAGGCCATCACTTACCCAAAAATTCTGCCTTGAAGCATCTATTTACCCAGAATCCACACTCCTATTTTATTCCACGCTTCGTTAAAAAGTGTCTGGTGAGAGCAGAATTAACTTCTATATCACCAAGTCAAATTCTATATTACGAAAAACAACTTTATTCACAGGATCACTTCTACAACGAAATAAAAAAAATAGAACACATGAACGTTAACCTTTTCCTAAGAAAGGGTGTTCCTTTTGGTTGAAACAACCGACTGATCACACTTCTTTATAAGTCTGATGAGTTTTAATAACCTTCAGCACTTATGATTTTATGATGTTTTCAAACTATGTGTCATAAAAATAGTTTGCATAGTAAGCAGATTCATATGCAGTGAATTGTCATTATAGCGCTTTCGAGGGAACTAATCCCAGAGAGCACTACGAATAGGAAGGCATTTTTTTATAGTGTTTATGAAGCAATGGTTAATATGTAAGCTGAAAATCTGTACACAATGTCTTATGCTACATTTTTAGCACCTTCAATCTTTTTGCATGCTACTGTAATTCTATTATATTAAAGATAATACTGATTATATTATATTACCTTGAATAGTATAAGTAATACTATCGTTAATGAAATTTATTGATAATATGTTGAATGAATACATACACTGATTACTGTACCAGGTGTACGAACAATGTTGAATTTAAAAAAAGTGAGGACGTGCGATTGCAAAGATAGATATGAATTGTAAACAGTAGGCTTTCCTACTTTCAAAGATTCAAGTTAAATATAAAATAAACAAACGTTACCTGTACAAGATGCTATTTCTATGAAGTATACAAAGTACACACACACCCTAAACGAATCCCACAATTTTGTCTCAAACACGAATTTAGTCAAACGAAAAAAAACGAGAAGGAAGATTATATCCGGGTTTTATTCCTTGGGACCTTAAGCACAGTGATACTCGAATAAGCGAGAAGGTGTTTTAATTGAGAGCGATACAGACATTAAAAATTCACGCCAGTTCATAGGATTAACCACGAGGCCAGAAGAAAAGAGCAATAAAAGCGGGAGATTGCTATAAACAGAATCCTTATAGCGGGAGTTTGCTGGTTTAAATTAATCTCCTTTATTACTCGACAATTTTTAATTTTGATTCTATTTTGGAAGCACATTTATTGGGTATAATTCTTCGGTGTATTATATTTAAACAAATATATGCGCATTTCACTTTTATTACAAAATGTAAAGTCCAAAACGTACAGGCACATGTTGGTTTTACACTGACATCACCATGCTGGATATCATCATTCTTCTTTTTCTTGGTGATTCCCTTCTACTTCTCTCTCTCTCTGTCTCTTGGGGTAATTCAGAAATATATATATATTTTTTGGCTGGTGCAGCATAAGCCTCAGGCTTCCTTGCACCATATGCCTAATAATAATAATAACAAATAGCATGTCGCTTGGTCGCTTTGACACACTACACTCTCCTGGGTAGACTTCCCACAAATGAATGATAGACTGCAGTGGGTATACTCCTCCGTGTCTCCTACAGAACAATAACCAGTTAAACTACAGTGTGGGACATGTTGGTCTGATCTTCACCCGATGTTTTAATCCACCCCATAGGTTCCATAGGGTTAAAATCAGAACTCTGAGCTGGAAATTCATACTTTGTACATTCATATCCATGAACCATTCACGAAGAGACTGGTGGTGTGTTCAAAAATGGTTCATAGGATATTGTCCTATTAAAATAAACATTAGTCCATACAGTAATATGTCTGTAAATTGCATGTTTTCATGGTCGATTTGCTGTTTTCAGGAATAAACACTCGATTTACCGGGATAAAAAATTATGCTACCGTCGTCTAAGGCCGATTAACTCAGCCTAAGATCCATAAAAATTCCTCGCATCACTGGCAGGATTCGAACTCTGGTCTTTTCAACCCGGTGTGGGAGGACGGTGATTATACCAAATGTGCTTTTTGGATGGATTGAGCAAACTAAATACTGATGGGATCCTTCCTCTTGCTCGCACAGCACAAAATCAAACTGAGGGAGAACGGTTTCAGAATAGATGTGCGGAAGTTTGCCTTTAGCCAACGGGTGGTTGATTGTTGGAACAAAGAACAAACTTCCATATGTTGTTGTGGAAGTTGATAGTTTAAAAAAATCTAAGGAAGAACTAGTAAACTATTGGAGGGAATGAATAGGTAAATTGGAATTTTTGGCTAATGCTGCTTTCTTCATCATTTTCCACTGCTAATGCTATTACTCAATGCTATCCACGAGGGTGTAGGAAGTACAAAATTATGCATTGTTAAGCTAGGAGTCAAAGTTCATGGTTTCCCACACCATAATCCCACCAACTTCATTGTTGGTGCAGTGCACTCCAGCAGCAGGCATCCTCCACATCGACCCATCTTATCGGTATATCTGATCATAATATGTACTGCTCAACATGGCGTAAATTATTGATACGCCTAAAACCCTACGACAACAACAATCGCTGACTGCGGTTGATGACGTTGGTTACAGATACTTGACTTGTGGTGGCGTTGTGTCACGTGCTTTTCCTAGAGCCTGTATGCTGTTTGAAGGCAGCCAGCTGCAGAACGTAATACTGCATTGATTTCCTTTTGTGGATGCTTCAATTAACTGCTCCGCCTTTGACCTCAGGTGAGTTTGCTCCAAGTGGTCATATTTTTATTTGATTATTATTTTACTAATTAATTTCTGCTTCTTACTCAATTTTCATAACAGTTACAGTTTTACATTTCTTGTTCCTCATGTTTTGCTATTATGTGAATGCTGTGTGAACATAAAGCACTTCCGGTAATTATTATCGATAGCCAAACTTCTCTACAAATGCCCTAATTGTCGTGTGTGACATTCTGCTACTTGAAGGGGTTTCTACCTACGCTCAAAAACTGACGATCAAATTACTTCGACTCTAAAACTGAGAAAAAGAAAATTATAACTGATAGACAGCCCCAATCAAAGTATCTTACCCAGATAATCTTATTTCTGTACAATAATTAGTCCTAAAAATATCACAACTCGCTACATGCATAATCCCAAAACTTAAAACTAATGAGTAACCTTATAGAAATATCATGCTATAATTAAAGAATGTGCTATTCGCTAATGATGTGGAATCTTTCTTAAATTATGCTGATAACCATGTGTATTATGCACTGTAACTTAGACAATAAAAGAAATCTCAGTTACTTCATCTACATTCAGTGACATAAATTTACTTCCCAGAGAGGATAAAAATCACTCTTGAGAAAGCCGGAACCTAAACTCCCCCCCCCCATACCAACAAGCACGTTAGTAATATAACTGATCACCAACCTGTGACTAATAATGATAATGTTATAATGAATGTTTCAAATTCCCCTTCAGTTACTAAAGATTTGCATGATTTTTCTGAACTCGAAATCAAAATCGTCCTCTGGCGCTTGCAGTGAAAAGTAATGACCATATTCTTCGAAACCCTCGCGAAATCAACATTACCTATGCTAAAGCTGTGGCTTCCTCCACCCCTCAACCTCCATAATACTTCGAACAAACCTTTAGATCACGGGACAGATTTTAAAAATAGATTATTAACATTACAGCAAAAAAATAATTTAAATATTGATTCCGAATGAAACCTGAAATCACAGAATACAATATTACTCGATACTTTCTTGGAAGCTTTTAATTCTCAAATCTCTGAAAAAAAATTAAAACCAAATTCCCAGTTAGTTCCTTCTGCAATCAGTGTAATAAGGACCAACCATCTATAATTACAAATCTAGACAACTCGCCGCCAGGAATTCAAATATAACTAAATCTTATGACCCCAGTCGTCGTTTGCCCCATATGAGCTATCACTTCCTAACTCATAATCTAGAATATGACCTTTACACTCGTAAAGGTCATATTCTAGATTTTATTCTCAAATGTCAACATCTATGTTAACTCTGACATTCCTCCATCCGGTTACAAAGACTGTTACTTTCACCTTGCCTTTGAGTCTAGTCAATCATCTTTTTAATAGTTCAACCAAAATGAATTACTAAACAGCCTATTGGTCTGACAAACGTTTTACTACAACTAACTGGAATTCAATTTATGGTACTATTTCGCTTGATACGGTCTTTTCTTATTCCTTGAAATAATAAATTGATATTAAGGGCAAGTTACTGCTATGGATAAAGGGATGGTTGATTGGGAGGAGACACTGTGGTTATCAATGGACATTGCTCATCGTGGACACTTCAAGAATAGAAGACCTTGGTGGAGTCCCACAGCGTTTGGTGCAGGGGCCATTGTTTCTGTATTTATTAATTAATGTGTATATATATATATCAGGCTTAATATCTAGGTTTGGGGACGATTAAGGTTGGCAGGGTGGTTAATAACATTAATGAAGGTATTTAATCAAGGTCGGTACCAGCACTTGTGGCTCACCACAACAGGCTTGTACTCACCGATAGATTTCTGCCCAAGCAGATGCTCGCTGCCCTCAACCGTGTGGACGCCGACATCGACACCATAATAAGTAAAAAGGACAGACAACTTTATCAAAGCTCTTGAAACCTGAATCACTGCCAAGTTGTATTTGTTTTTCTTTATTTGTGTTCAGCTCCTTGTTTCTATGATGTATTTGTATTTCTTTTTGCATTTGTAATCTGTATTTTGTAGCCTTTTGTATGTGTTCGCTATATTTTGTAGCCATTTGAATTTGTACTTATGTTATCTATATGTGAACCCCTGGCGCTCGTCGCCGTGATGGGATATTGTGCTGTAATTCTACTTCACAATAAAGATTTATTTATTTATTTATTTATTTATTTATCTTACTGCAACAAAATCTATAAAAATTAGGTAGATGGGCTGAGAAATGGTAATCGAAGTTTAACATTGACAAATGCAAGGTACTGCATATGGGTAGCAGTCATCCCAGAGTAACGTATCAACTGGGTGGTACTCCACTCAGGGTAGTGGAAAATGAAAAGGCTCTGGAGTTAATTGTGAAGTCAGATATGAAGTTCTCTGAGCAGTGTAGACATGCGGCCAGGTCAGTTCAAGGGGTTTTGTCAATGAGATACAAGAATTTTTGCTGGCAAGTAAAAGGATTGTATAAGGCAATGGTCAGGCCACACCTTGAGTACTGTACTGCATACAGGTCTGGAGGCCTCATTTTAGGAAGGATGTAGAGCTGCTGGAACAAGTACAGAGAAGGGCAACGAAATTGGTGAGGGGAACAAAGGGAACAAACTCTTACCAAGAAAGGCTGCAGATTGCAGCATCCGGAGACTAGGCAGCTGCGAGGTGTTCTGATTGGGTGTTTAAAGTTTTTAATGGATTGGGCAAGCCCAACGCTGATGGATTCTTCCTACTCAGCCTACACACAATGGGACATAAATTCGAATTGAGGAAGGATGGTTGCAGAATAGATGTGCGTAAGTTTGACTTCAGCCAACGGATGGTTGGTTGCTGGAACATGCTTCCATCCGTTGTTGAAGTGGGCAGTTTGAATAAATTCAAGGAAGAACTAGATAAACTATTAAAAGGGAATGGATAGATGAATTTTTTTTTTTAACTCTTGTTGTATAAGCTTGCTTTCTTGATCATTTGCTACAACTAATACTAATAAACTTAACTATTTCTTGGACGAAGCAAAAAAAAAATCCTATTTTGTTTAACAGGGAGATAATTTCTGAAGTTAAAATAAAAATTATATAAAGTTTTTAAAAACCTAAAACCACGAATCTTATGTGAAATACTCTTAAGCAAAAAAAATTAGTTAAAACTCTGATTATAGTCAATTATTCCACATTTTTTTTTTTTTTATAAATAACCTATCGGCCCACACTTGACTGGTCTTGAGCGACCAACACGAACAGTCACGTTCGTGCAGCCCATTCCCACTCTTCATACTGTGCAGGTTATGTTGAGAAAATTGGTACTGAATTGATAAGCCATCCACCCTGCTTAAAAGATTTTCATCCGAATTTTTTTCTCTTTTCTGCGATTAAAAACCATCTCTGCTAACGTCATCTTCGCTCAGATCCTGAGATTAGCAATGCAGTTGATGTTTGGTTTTAAGAACATCAGCGACTTATACCATATTGCCCCACTTGGTGTTTGCTCCTACAGAAGTGTATAAACTTGTATAGTAGCAAACATCTATACAAGTGAATGTCCATGGGCCGATTCGCATATTGTGCGGTTTGACAACTAGAAGTAACTCACGGGGGAGCCCCTACTCCCTAAATCGACGGGGTTCGAACTCACCTCTCCAAACGAGTGGCGAAAGAAACCACTACATTGTCACGAATTACTGTAATACGGTTATGGGTATTCTCACGCAGTTTTAGAGTTGGTGTTTGAAAAAAGTATATTCAGTTTAGAGAACAATTTGACTGGAAAGAGTACGTACTAAGAGTTTCACATTACGTCAGTAATTTTTTTCTCAGGGCTACTTTCTGAACATCCCTCCTTTTAATCACATAAAAGTTCAATATGTTGTTATAAATGCCACTGTTATCAGAGTGGAATCTGAACACCATCTTCTTGAAGTTCTTGAATATTTCCATAAGAAAACGGTGAACGACAAAAAGTTGGAAATTTCATGTAGTTGCTGTCCAGATCTCAGACAAAGCAATATGTGGTAAACTCTTTGGGACAACATCAAATTGAATATTTCACTATATCCGACTTTTGAAGTTCAACATGGCGAGGGGTAATTTTAAAGTCCGTAATATTTTGCCTGAAAAAAATGCATCAAGAAATAATTGGGAAGATTCCAATCAAGGAACTAGACTGGTGGAAAACGTATGAGGGTGTTCTGAATAAAAGAAGTATTTCCGTCAGTCACTCTGCATTTTTTTTTCTCATTCAATTTGGGCAAGGTTTATAATCACGATTAGTTACTGAATAAATAGTACATAAAAAGCACCAACCTTTTCAAACTCATTAAACTCCACCTGTCTTCGTAGCGTTTCCAGATAGTTGAGAGCGTTGATATAGTTCAAAGTATATCGGTGATACGCTTGCGTCAACGCCGTAGCCTTTGAACTCTAGAAAATACAGGTTGAGTTAATTAACACAAATAGTTATTGCTTAATTATTTCTGATCTTAAACGAAATTTAGTAAATTACGAAATATTAACAAGAGAAAAACAACAACTAGCCGTGGTGAAATAAAAGAGATTCTATCGTACTTACTTTCTGGAAAAGCTTCACTAGAACCTCTGTTGTATCGATTTCGCCTCCATTAATCTTTTGTAGAATAAGCGCAAGGAACTCTTTACAGAAAGCATAAGTCACCTAATTGTAGAAAACTAGCAGTGAATTTTTCTATTATGATGTACCATCAATTTTAAACTTACATTGATCATTGTTATCTCGTTTAGAAAAGAATGCATATTTTCCATGGAGAATGCTGCGACAGAGTCGTATGTTATCACCCAAATAATTATTGATTAACATTAATAACAGCCACCATTCCATAATGAGTTTAGAGCAAAAATTTCTTTTTGAATGCCTGCTGTCGTCAAGGCGAATTGACAAATTATTATTTACACACAAAATGAGTTAATTCACATTTATAAAAATAAAACAATACTGAAAGTGTATTTTTTCATATTTCTTTTTGTAGCCCTGGGATAACGTAAGAGGACGTTGGTGGCAGAGCATTCCCACCTGTTGCACTTAAGTTGAATCTCGAAATCTTGCAGCCCACTCGATGCCAGTTTCGTTGAAACAACAACAACACAAAAAGTAAGCGTTATTTTCCACGTTTTCAATTTTGTGCATCATAAATCCCAGCGACAATATTTCCAATTAGTTAAGCAACTTTTGATTAGTTAACTTTTAGCTTTGACGCATATACGCATCACTAGTTTTTCATCCAACTGGATGAAAAATCGCTTGACTTCAAGGACTATTTCCTTTCGTTCTATCAGACGAAAAACCTGATATTTTCGGTCACAGTAAGTGGAAAAATTCAAGAAGTGTCTATCTTTCCGACTGAATGTGAATCACTCATGATTATTGAATTTGGTGCATGGAGGAGAGACATCGTAGGCGGCAACGTATTAAGGAACGTGGTTAGATCTAGATAATACTTTTTTACTTTACAGCGAAAAGGTCATAGAGATTTTTTTAATCATTGAAAAGAATACTTATTTACACAGAGATATACTTGAATGTTAAAGGGTCATGTTACCATAGCAACCGCTAACAACAGTTTCTGAAATGAGAAGGAAAGTTGCATTGAAAAGACACAGAAAGAAGCCTCCATGTTAATGATTTATCTGCCGCGAATTCACATTTTTAACATATAAAATGAAGAAAAAGATGTTTCGATTCCTTGGATCCCTGGCAAAAGTGTGAGTCACAACCCACATCAGTATATATTGCACTGTCAAAATATTAGAGCGCGAGTTAAACCGGCCTTTGAATCTACACAATTTATGTTCGTCACCTTGTTTTTATTATTATTTTTTTTAAGTTGAATAACTAATCGAAAAAACACAATTTTCTTATTTTTTTAAACGTGCCCTTGGGAGTTGGACTATCTATGGCAATGTAGACGAGCAGTATTGCACAGAATGCGAAATAGAATCCGTATAAGCAATTAGTACACGATCCATTCTTAGTTTTTTCGCTGGTATATCGATTACAATAAGGCAATGAAGATGGAAACCCCTCAGCCGTACAGAGAATAAACGGAAATTACTACTTCTCAATGGTGGACGTGCCATTGCTTTCAGTTTGGCTATATTTGACATTGATTCTAAAAGAAGGGCACAGATATCCCTTTCCTAACACATACAGCAGAGAAGTGCTTGATGGGGAAATTCTCGTCCCTGTATGTGGATTTATAGAAAGCACTATTATTGTAAACAAAAAAGAATAAATAAATAAATTCTTTGTCTTATTACAAAGAAATTAAATTATAGTAAACAGTACGATAAGCCCTGCATCTAATTTCAACGTCTGATTTAACTGGCACAATTAATTTGATTCATGGGCTATTCACCTGTTGCACCAAGAAGTGGTGCTGCTCAGAGGGTCTTAATCAGCCATTGCCCATTTCTGTGAGAATATATTTCTTTTCCCCAGTAAAATCTCGCAGCAGTTCTCCTCCAACTCACGCGTATGTAAGAAATTTCCTCAGAATATGGCTTACGTGTTCATAATTTACTCTCGATAAAGGTTATCGAGACGAGACGCGTCAGATCCTCCCACACGCTGTGTCATGTTTGATGTGCATGTACGATTGTTCTTCAAATTATTTAAAAAATCCTTAAAATTCCAGAATAAGTTCAAAAGAGCTTTACTGGCAAGAGATAAAATACTTACACAACACAGCTCATCCAAATTTCCAAACAGAACTTCTGGCTCGGCGAACATTGCGAATCCTTCAACTTGAATTTTTTTCAATGGTTCCATGAACACCTGGAATGATTGGTTTACAGTCTTTAATGCAGATCACACATTTAAGCTTACCCATCCCCAAGAAGCACAGCAGATAGAATAGAATAAAGCTTTACATTTCAATTTCCCTAAATGTAATTATGTTCACGCCAGGAAATATTGCAAGTAAATTAATAAAAATAGTCATACCTGGTCGAGTTGCTTTCAAAAATAAGCTACTGCGGTGAGCTAATATGATGGACTTTTTGAACCATTTTCGGTTATAAAGTTCAAATGGTAAAGTTTTCTATCCACGCTTCAGACTACCCTTTATTCTCAGTTAAAAGTAATGAGCTAAGGACTGCCATCGACTTCTTTCTTCTGGACTCAAAAATTTGTTCCTGGTCTAACGATCAACCAAATCTCCGTGTTAGTGGAGAGAGAATATTTCCTGAAGGATTACACATCAATTCAGCGTGATCCTAGTAATCTTTACTATTGGATACTTAATCAATTTTAAAATGTTTTTATCGGCCTGAATTGCACCATCTTTTAATGCGAGTTTATTTTAATTTTCTACAAGCTGGAAGGAATTAATGCGTGTCTTCAAATATTCTATTCTAACATCATTTTACATAAATATAAAATACTAAATACCTCGTTACAGATCATTTTCGTAAGTGAGAAAACACTTTTAATAGTTTTAGTTTAATCTAATTTCCAGTCTTGGAAAAATTGTACTGGTTCTGAGTAAATTCTTTTGATAAGAAACATGAAAGGCATATATTAGTCCATCCCTCATGAACTTGCGAAGTATTTGAGTTAATGGTTTTAGTTCTAGCTTGTGTTAATTTATTGTAGTTTCCTAACTTGCTTTGCTTTACTGGTTTTGACAGTTTAAGACCGCGTTCGTCAAATTTTCCGTTCCCCTGAATAAACTTTAATAAGTATAAGAAGTCATTTACTTTTAACTCTTTTACTAAATGGCAGTTGAAGTTTAGCATTGACAAAGGCAAGGTACGTACTGCATATGGGTAGCAGTACTCTGAGTTAACCTATCAACTGTGTGGTACTATACTCAGGGCAGTGGAAAATGAAAAAGACCTGAGATTAACTGTGCACTCAGATATGAAATTCTCTGAGCAGTGCAGA
Organism: Mastigoproctus giganteus; assembly: GCF_048544385.1. Classification (NCBI taxonomy): domain Eukaryota; kingdom Metazoa; phylum Arthropoda; class Arachnida; order Uropygi; family Thelyphonidae; genus Mastigoproctus; species Mastigoproctus giganteus. The sequence goes on along the minus strand of NC_143578.1, from coordinate 61,975,769 downwards.
CATGCTGCCAGGTGGACAGCTCATTGGGTTTTGTCATTGATATATAGAAACTTTGCTAGCAGGAATAAGGAGGCGATTATCCCTTTGTACAAGGCCATGATTAGGCCGCAACTTGAGTTTTGTATACAGGCCTGGAGGCCTCATTTTAGGAAGAATGTAGCTGCTGGAATGGGTGCAGAGAAGGGCAACCAGGTTGGTGAATGGAACAAAAGAGTGCTCTTACCAAGAAAGGTTTCAGTTCTTCAAGTTGCAGCGTCTGGAGACTAAGCACTTCCAAGGTGATCTGACTGAGGTGAATTAAATGGATTGAGTAAGCTGGATGTGAACGGCATTCTTCTTGTTGTTGAGACTACACACATGAGGGGGCATAAATGTAAGTTGAGGAAGGATCGTTGCAGGATAGATGTGGAAATTTGCCTTCAGCCAGCCAGTGGTTGATTTTTGGAACAGGCTTCCATCTGTTGTTATGGAAATAGATGGTTTTAATGAATTCAAGTAGGAACTAGACAAATTCTTGGAGGGTATGGATGGGTGTAGTATGTGTGTGTGTTTTTTTTTTGGCTGGTGCTATATAAGCTTGATTTCTTGCATCATTTTCCACTACTACAACTAATTAAATTCTAACAATACAAGAAGTTAAGTTAGGGAATTTCCACCTGACAATTCGTTGCTTTTTTTATATGAATTTAGGTTAGCTACTTTGTATAAAACAACGTCTATTTGTTTCTTTATTCTCCTTTAAAAGTTAAGCAGCGAATACTTTAATCATAGAGCCAGAATCATTAGGATTAACTAATGAATTAACTCAAGAGGGGGATAAATGTACCTTATATCTAACTTTAATAAGGATTATTTGCGCACACCCAAAATGATACAAAAAAGAGTGTAAATGACAATATTTAAATTGTAAATTTTCTTTGGGTAGAAGTTATTCTAAGATTGTCATCCATTAATTTTTAAAAATTAATATTTTATGCACTACTGTGCTTTATTATATACATTTCATTTTCCACTACAGATGTAACACGAAAACTATTCAATTGGACTTAGTAAGTTGGTCACAGAGTGATAATAGGGATTTTCATCCTGCAAAACAGTTAAACCGGCCTTTGAATCTACACAATTTACAGTCGTCAGTATTAGCCTTCTAGTATTATCCTGGTGTGTGTAAATTAAATATTTTTGAGGTCTTTCATCGTCATTTAAATGGTAATGTCACTGCACACGACATTAAAGACAAAGTTCTTTCAAATTCCTTTGTTAAGAGAATTAAAGAAAAACGAATATATAATACACACTTTAAGAATTAAATTGCTTAGATCAATTCAAGCAATAGGAGAATAAATCACCTACATATATGTATAAAATATATGAACAAGTGAGGATAAACTTACATTTTTCAACACCATAAGATGGTCATACAGAAACATACATTCACTCTGGAATAAGTCCCATAATGCTTCTCTTCTTTTTATCTCGTTCTTTGACACTGTCTGACTCCACCAAGTGTTGATTTGATTCTCAATCTCGTCAAGAGTCTTATGTAGTTGACCCCCTTGATTTTCTTCCCTGGAAGACTGCCTTTCTATTGATTTAAGGGGATCATCGTTCGCGACTTTACACTCGTTTTCCGGTTCGCTGGTGTCCGACAGATGTCGTTGTTGTTTCTCGCCGCTGTTGGCAACGTTGGAAGCCAGAGATAAGTCGTTGAAGGATGGATTGTTCTTGGTCGCTTGGACATCTGTGCTAGTAACCTCGCTAGGTTTATGTGGAGGGGATTCGTCCGATAAAGTCCTCCTCCACGTCGAAAGGGAAGGCTGGCATTGGTCCTCGTCTTTGCTTTGTTGACAACACCCCTGAAGACGCTGACGGTCTTGGATTAAGACGACAAACTCTGTCCACTGCATTCCCTGCATAGACATTAAAGAAAATTGTGAATACTGAAATTAAAGACCAGTGAAGACACTTCTAATCCTCTTTCTCACCCATTGCTGAATCAATTTATAAATTTTTTATAGCTCCGATACATACGCATCGGAGCTATAAAAATTGAGCTTCAGGCTTTAATAATTTTAAACAAAAAAGAGTTTTACAGAATGCACCCGCCAAAATATTTCCCTTCTCATAATTCTGTCAGTGGTTGTAATATTGGGATAAGCAACTCTACAAGTTATTCGAAATCTAATGAAGTGCCTTCATTCGCAGTAAACTTATCTTCACTTGTAGTATCGAAATCTCTTTAAGGAGTTGATTATACCTGAATGGCATTTTATGCTCAACGGGATAACAAGAAGATTACCGCCCTCGAATGTTCGATTCTTCCATTCTTAATATGGCACTATTAACCATAAGATTGGTTTCTTGCTGACTTCCCAGCCTATAAAGCAGATTGCACTTTGTAGGATGGACATCTGTCGCCCTTATTAATGCAATACATTTCTCTATGATCAGTATGTGAATGTTAATCATTAGATTGGAAATCCAGCCAGTATTCATGATCGAAATATCCTGAGCTCTGGAAAACAAAGGACTTGGGTGTTGCCTCATGAAAACATTCACGAGGTACATTGTTCACTCACCTTTCATCGGCAAGTTTGATAAATATGCTGCGACGGAGGCACTCCAGGTGATTTCGAAAAATGACTTTTAGTAAAAGTGTTTTTGATTAAGTGTCACGAACATCTTGCGGTTTTCGGTTGTTTTATTTATTATTATTATGTCCAGTCAGAACAAAATGTGATTATTATAAAGAAAAATTCTCTCCATTTACTGATGGTAGGGTACTCAGCCGATTTAAGCATGGTCAGTATTTGTTCCCTATACGACTATATTGAACATATAATTATTTATTAAAATATACTGACAGTTTTATTCATTTACTGTTCTATATTAGAAGGATATAAATGTGTTCTTTGCAGAACACACAAATTTTAACACTTCGGTGTAAAAACCGTTATACATAGAATAGACTATCGATATGATAAAATGGCACAAAATACGCCGATTGGATTCTAGCGGATGAGTTGCATGTCAGATGCCGTTATTAATTGTGGCAAATATTAACCGTTCTCAAGTTATAAGTTGAGAAAATGAATAAACATTCTGAAGACTTGTGTGGTCAATTTTTATGTCAGTTGTATTTCTAGCAAATCTTCAGTCAGTGTACGCAGGTCTGGAGAAAATCTGAAGTTAAATTCTCTTTCCAAATCATTCGCACATCACTCATGGACTGAGATTTAAAACTGTGCGCTCTCTGCAAAGCAGTTGTAATTCCTATAATAATCTATGCTGCAGGAGCATGGTTCTTTCGTGCCAGACTCCTTACAGTTCAGTCTAAATTAAACTCCATTCAACGCAATTTCCTTTTAGATCTCTTGAGGGCGTGTCGAACTGTCTTGACTCCTGCCCTCCAGGTATTGTCTAGCTTATTACTACTAGATCTGCAATTGTCTACTCTACTCTAGTTGTATTATTACATCAAAAAGGGTATAACGATTAATTTTGACAGAATAAATATTAATACCTCTCCTAAAAAGGAAACTAAGATGTCTTGATCCTGAAAGCTAGATGGCAGAAAAGGTGGTACGCCTCTGCTAAAGGTACAGTTTTTACGTACTATAAAATGGTTCACGTCCAGTTTATACACGAGTTGTATTTTAAAAGGACAAGGGCCTTTAATTTAGCTTATTTTAATTTGTCACCTTCTGATTTGTGTCTGTGTGGTCAATTAGAAGATTGGCAACAATTGGAGAACTCAACATTTAGAAATTGATCAGGAGACCAAATATTTAGAAAATGCCATCAACTTTCAGGCGCTCCAAAAAATCTAATGGACCCGATGCAAGCCTGTTTCTACCACTTTTAAGAAGGAAAATGGCATGCTACAAAAAAAAAAATATGTTAATACTTTTATTTAACTATTTGTAGTAGGTCAAAATAATACCGATTTCATAATTACAAGTGTTCGTTTTGTGGAACTGACTCGAGGAAATTATTATTAAATAAATAAACTTAGCTGATATGCATATCGATAGTTTATTCAGTGTTTTCCTTGTAAATTCCTTAACATATCGAAGTGAAAATAGCTGTCTGACCTTAATTTATTTGTCTGTAAATATTTCTCTAAGTTGACTTATGGTTCTACCACTTATATCAATCTGCGAACTCACAAGATTAACGAGCACTATATAAATATACCATCTGGATGATAAAATTTGATTTCATAGACGTTGCTGGTTGGAACAGTTGACCCACTTTCTTGTCTTTATGCGGATGTACGTTGTAATAAATTTCAATTTCTAGAACACCTTCAGACATCAACTGCGAAATCCTGTTTTCTCAGTAGGCAATTTTAATGTGACAATTAAGAGGTGCCGAGATAATGAAAAGCCGAACCACTCTCCAGAACACATTTAAGCAGGTATCCTCACACTCCCTGACCTGTAAAAGCGTATATTCCAAAATTCAGGTCGAGAAACATTTCTCTATTTTATTATTAACACAAGTTACACTCACAGGGCTCGATACGAAAACAGCTGGGTTTAAAGCGGTCAACTTTTGTTCCTTCTGAAACTAAATAAAAGCTTTCGAAATGTACTGACATATTACTTGATTTGTCCTAGGGAATACTCAATAATAATCTCGTCATCTACTGAGTTGATTAAGAACTATTAATATTTGGTAACTCTTAGTAAAGGCTTAGAAAGGTTATATTAACTAATCAATAGTTTGGCAGGGTGACCAACTTTAAGCCTAGCCAAATAATAATTTAAATCATATAATTTGGCAAGGACCCGCGACAACTGTAGGCAGAGGTTCTGCTGCATCAATTACAGTATTCCCTTTCGAAATTGTGGAGGTGTATAGCACGTACTTTAGACTACAGTACATGCTATAGTAATTACCATTTTTAAAAAGTAGCTTCAGATTACTCTTTCAAGCATCATTATTTGAAAATACTTTAATGGATGTGTCTAGTATTATGGTATGAACAGCTTTCCTAGGGCCCTCATGCTCCTCTTCTTGGCAGCAGAATTTGGAGTAAGAAATATACGAAGCTGATTCTGGACAAATGGGGCAAACGGTTTTGTTTTTCTCTTGAACATTCAACTACGAGTATTTGTCTTCATTAAAATCACGAGGAATTTAGCTTTTACTTCTCATTCTTTTGGATAAAGTTTGAACGGTAGATGGGCTGGTAATAAAAGCAGAGTTCAAACACAATGGTTTGAATTATGTCTGAATGAGAAGAGCTTATTGACTTTTCACCATGATCGAGTTTCTCTTTACACCGTGACCGAATTAGTCTGTATCGAAGGATGGGGGAGGGGTATGATTTCTCTTATGGACAAATCAGGGGAGACCCTGGGAGAAAGTTAGATTCGCTTGCAGGATGCATTTTTTATATCATAATTCCAAGAACAAGTTCAAAACAATATTTGAATTTATTTTGGATGTACATTAATTCAAAAGCTGCGATTTGAGTGAGAAAAATATTACAAAAATAAATTCGAAAGGATAAAAATTAATTTTCCTTTTAACAGCGACACTGTAATTAAAATTCCAGCAGTTAAACTTAAATCAGATAAAGAACGATACCTACTTTATATTTGGACAGCTGTTCATCTACAAATTCCGATGGCTGAAGGGTACTCAGGACTTCCTCCAGTCCACACAAGGATTCCGACTTGCTTCGGCTCGCCCTGTCAAACTGAACACACATATGGATGGACAGTCGGTAGATTCAGCACACTTTTACATTTAAAAGCTTCTATACTAATTTCATAAGGTAGAATATGACATAGGAATATAGCAATCAACAAGACATTTTTTTTGTAATTTCACGTTTTCTAAATACAAGAGTTGACAATTAAGTTCCAGTCCTGGAACTTAATTGTCAACTCTTGTCAACCAGATATTAGAATGGAAAACAAAAGCCTTCAGCAGCTATAAACACGTGACATTTCTTGTAGAGCTGTTGGAAGCATTTTTAAACGCATTTTAAGTGACACCACCAATTCCTTCGTTATATTTCTTTTAATATGTGCGTTACACTGTGAAATGAATCATCCTTTCAGTGTTGATTTAATTTTGGAGAGCAAAATCGGAAGAATAAGGGGGTGTTCCAGCTCCGGATTCCAATGCTTTGCCAAAAGTTACTTGATAATCAGCGCGCATCATAAAGTGTGTGCAACAGGAACCAGTTTTGTGTTTCTCTAAACTTTGAGGCCTTACTCGGTGAATTCTTTTAAATAAACGGTCCAAGTGCATAGCACTCCTTATTCAGTCTCTTACCTGGTGGAACAAATTCCTTATGAATTGAAGGCGATTAACATCACTTTAGTGAGTTTTGAAAAGGAATTTTTTTTTGTCTCAGAGAGCATGCTGATTGTATTCGAAAGAGTACGACTCGTCATTTGTTATGGTCGAATCTACGAATCTAGAAAGGAGGTATCATCATCAACAAATTGGAGGCCCTTCGCATGCTTTGAGACTGAGCAGCTTCTGTTCATCACAGAGTGAATAACGAACTTAGCACAGACCACCTGTTTGCCCAAATCTTCTGACAGAATTGCACGAATTGTTTGTGTGTTTTGAAATTGGTCTTCCGTTATTTCATCGCTTCGTGTCTGATCGCTGATTGATTTCAGCGATCAGACAATCAATGTGTGAACTTTTTCTTTTTTTTTACTTTACCTAGAGTTCGAAACGTTGAACATCCACAATGCTCGTCGTATTCCAAATCCTCATTGTCCCGAAATTTTGAATCCAATAAAAACATGTGGGAGAAATAGAAAATCGTGACCACACACTTATTTTACCAATTCGTAGGTTTCTGTTGAACTTTTCCTCAACTTTGAAGAAAATTTAACGTTCCCTTTTTTGTTCCATCACTATGGAACAAAAAAGGGAACCCAATGGCAACACATCAGTAACACGATTGAGCGCCAAAAAATTAGGATATGCGAATGACCTTGTAGAGGACAGCAGTCATGTAAGTTAGCTACCATAACGTGCTGCATATGGTCCTACTTGCTTCAGTATGGGTATAATGGATCAGTCCTGGAACTTAATTGTAAGAAGGTAAAAACCGAGTATTATTACTCGGTTTTTACCTTCTTACAATTCATCATCATCTGTTCATCAAAGTCTTTTTTTCAGAATGAACATTTTTTGATTAAATAAATGTGATTTGAATATTCTCAAGACTGAGAGAGAAGTGCAGTGGCGACCATATAACTAAAAGAATGAATGATCTTGGAACTACTTCACATTTCGAACACCCCAACAGATGTAGATGTTTATACCCATGTTTTAGAGAGACATTTGATCCTTACTGCCAGGGATAGGCCTCAATACCGAAGATTTTCAGTTCTGTTCCAGACAGAGCAAAATTTTGATGCAGTCCTATTGAGAACTGATGGAGCTCCTGCTTTTCATAAAAGAATTTATGTAATTTATTTACAAAGATTTTCCTTACCACTGTTGGCGCCATTACTGTAGCAGACGTGTTTTAATAAAATTAAAATTGACGTGCAAATTAGTGCAATCATTTCTGTAGCCAACTATTTAAGTAGTTATAAATTGGTATCATTAAGTATATCTCATATTGTGAATACCTTCACAATGAGTTGCCATGATATTGCACTACCTCGAATAAATAACGCTTCACCATAGAGAAGACTATTGTTGCTTATTCTTAGCGGATACTATCACCCATACAACACCGTTTCAGAGCTTATTGGCTCCTCATCAGTGGGTGGGCAGGTACCCTGGTGTTACAGTGATGACAACCCAGTTGCGAAGTATAAATCCACAATGAGAGATGCCTGATGGTGTGGAGTAATTTATCCTGCAGTCTAAAATTAAAATTTTAATACGTATAAGCTGTTAAATTATAAAACAATAGACGTCGGACATGCGACAGACTTAATTTTTAATATACTCGCAAAACATTTCCTATTTTAAACAATTTTTATTAAAATATAATTAGATAAAAAGAACCCTCTTAAATTCATTAAATTATTGACAATGAAATATATTTAATGTATTTCTTGACGCTGTATGTTTTGTAAGGAAAGTAAATGTGATGGCATATTCCTTGTAATCTTAAGGGAGGCGGAAGTAAGTGCATTGAACCATTGAGGCTAATTATGAGAGTATCACTGGACTCAGGAGTGATTCCGTTGGATTGGAAAAGTGCCAATGTATCTCCAATACATAAGGGCGGTTCTAAGAGTGAAGTGGGAAATTACCTGCCGGTCAGTCTAACTTCAATAGTAGGGAAAATCATGGAGACAATCAAGGGTTGAATTCAGGATCATTTAGACAGAAATGGAATTCTGAAGGATACTCAGCATGGTTTTGTAAAGGGAAAATCGTATTTAACTAATCTGGTTCGCTATTTTGACAGGGTTACTCAAGAGCTGGACTTAGGGAATAATTTCGACATTGTTTATTTGGATTTCAGTAAAGCGTTTGACTCAGTCCCACATGAGAGGTTGCTTTATAAGCTGGAACAGGTTAGAATCACAGGGAAAATCCTTAGATAGATAGCTGGGTTGTGATAAATGGTTATTCTTCAGATTGGGTTGATGTAAGAAGTGGGGTTCCCCAAGGATCAGTATTAGGACCACTGTTGTTTTTGATTTTCATAAATGACATCGATGAAGGGATAGAGGGCGTGATGTCTAAATTTGCAGATGATGTAAAGATTGCTAGAGTATTTAATGATCACCGCCAAGCAGAGCTCTTCAGAATGACCGAGATAGGCTTCAGGAATGTTCAGAAAAATGGCAGCTATGCTTTAATCCAGCAAGTGTAAATGTATTACACCCGGGGAACAGTAACCACAAAATAACTTGGCAGAGTTGAATTAAAATTTAATTGCTTAAAAATTTTAATATTTACAGTATTGAAATATGTACAAATTTTAATCCGTCTGCATAATTAAGATAAAATGGGCTACCCATATAGAGATACGTGGAGGAATAGAATTGTTATCTCAGGGTGCGCATGCTCGTCGTATAATATAATAATTTTGAGAAGATGGGAGAAAATAATTCTCTAATTCAAAATGGAATGATCGAACTGTCGAAAACAACACGTATCTCGGAAATGGTGATGAAAAAAACAAAAATTAAGTCTTGAGTAACCTTCCCCTACTGTAATTTAACCCCTGAAAGATTTTATAAACAGATACATTAATATGTAACAAGAGAACATCCCAAGATAATAAATGAATGAAAAGTAGCTTATTAGGAACAAATTGGAATATTATATAAAATGGGATGCCTTTTCGTTGGAATTGGAACTACACGAAAATACAAACAACAAGATCACCTAGGATATCCTTTTTTAAACAGAGAAAATAATTTGCTGAAGTTTGAAAAATTCATCGTTCTACTAAGGCCTAGACCAATTTGAAAATGCATATAATTTGAATGTAGTAGCGAAGGACATAAATTGGAACCATTAAAAGAGCCACAATGAATCTGAACGGGAGAAGAGTAGATTGTATTTAGAATAAAGAATAAACAACAGATATCCTTTTATGCAAGTCCCAAAAAAAAACTCTTTCAGCGGAACGATAATTAGATTTGATTATATCATATTAAATATAGAAGGAACTTGATCAGAATGAAATGGAATAATGTTAAAAATACCCACTCCAGGTAAACTTGAAGTCTAAACGGAAGAAGAGATACGATTTCAGTTTATAATTTCCAGTTCATTTTGCAGATAAAAGGGAGATTGTCATTGAGTTATCAGCTTTAAAAACCAACGACCTTTATTTGTGAACTTGAGAGCATTTTGCTTTTTCGCTCCACCACTGTCCATCCATTTCTCCAACCATCGCATGGCAACAAACATAAAATATCCATCGTTAAGCTACAATAAACTGTAGATGGATAGCTTATGTGATATGTATAAAAAAAGAAAGAATAATTACCTGGTTTCAGTATATCACTTTGGAATCGGTAACAGAACTCTTTAAAAATGATACAGCGCGTTTTCCGAAGATTCGCGCTTTCCTCATTAGACAGACGTAGAGGATTCAGACTTTGAGATTAGATTGCAGCAGATATGAGACAGAAAATCTGAAACAGGACAAACTGGAATATCGATTATATACGGAACACTGTTAAATACAAACACGTCACGTTAATGAATATATAATGTATTCGTTTCTGAATCCCATTAACTCCATTAAAGTCAGCAATCGGAAGTAGTTAATGCGCAACTTTAATGTTGACTGGCTGGAAGTTATGACCATCAGTGGGAGGGGGAAGTCATCCGTAATGTAGTCTTTCATTATCAGAAAGGCTACGTCGTGGATGCTGGGATTATACGCTGTGATTCGAACTGCGATTCCACTTAACGTTCTTGCTGTCGGGCCTCATTAGATTTCGGTTCAAACGTCTCTTAGATATAATACGAAGCGTTTATTCTTGTTAACTTTGTGATCAATGGAGTATTTAAGCCGGTTATAAATTCATTTTTAATTTATAACCATCAATTTTGAGCAATTACGCACACTCTTCACTCCAACTGTTTTTTTTTAACTTCAAGTTCTAAAAATTACTCAGTCAGTGGTGTATACGCTAAAAAATGGCTGGGTTGCTACAAAAACAGTTGGGAGGGGATGTTAACGGAACAAATATATAGGCGTCTAAAGTTAATCTAACATTTGAGATGGATAAAAAAAGCATAATTTCCCAGCAGATGGTGCTACTGTTTAACTAAGAACTTGAACCTCCCTTTAAGAAAAAAATTAAAATGATATGAGCAAAAATTGAACCAGAGTTGGACTCGACCTGAAAGATAGATGGGACTTAATTCTTCTATCTGAAAATTTTTCTTCTGAGGGTAAAAAAAGACCATGAAGCATATAATACACTTTTCCAGACAACTTCCGTTAAAAAGTTAATTGCACAAACAAGTCCCTCTTTAAAAACATTCTTCGTTAAATTAGCATTACATTTTTGAGTAATTGGGAGTCTTGGACTAAAGCTAGTTGCCCTTCACTTGACGTATACTTAAATGTACTTGTAATTTTGGTATAACACGTGTGCTTCTGTTAACATAGGCTCTGCGATATCTTCAGTGTTTGTTTTTAGGATTTATTCTTTCAGAAGTCAATTATCTGGACATAAATTTAAGTTCTCATTACATGTAAATTGTTCATACATTTTGTAATTTGTATTGTAAATAATTTGTAATTTTTTTGCAATATAATGTGAACCCAACTAGCATATATTGCTGTTCCAGGGTTGAGGTCCCGTGTCTCTCAAGCTCAATAAATAACAATAAATTAAGTCTCCATGAGGTTAAGGGCTTCTTGCCTTTTAAGAGTGGGTTTCAGTTTCACCTGAATTCTTTGAACACTAACATCAGTTTATGTATTTCCTAGTGGATAGCTTCTCTCGCACTACGTGGTAAAAGGGGTGGGTTCGGTTCCCATTGTCGGCCAAAGTTGAAAAATATTTCTCATGGGAAAGAAAACTCTTGTGGGTTGTTTTGACACATACTGTGACCAAGTTAGTCGGTGTTGGGCGAGGGTCGTGTGGAAAATCTTGAAATTCTTGTTTTACAATTTACATATACGATAAAACTGACACCTTATAGTGTAACCTATAAACAATTGAACCCTTCTTGACGGCAGAAATCATACCCCACCCCTCCCATTAAGGTCTACAGCCTCCTCTGCTGGATAATAAGATGTATAGCGTAATATTCATATTTCAAAAATAGCATGCTTTGCCTAGTTTAACAAACAGTACTCTTCTGTCAATGTATCTACCAAACTTCACTGATATATTAATTTGTAAACTATTGTATGTTTTGAATTTTTTCACCAGTGTTTATTCCAAACACTCAGTCTATATTTTGTGATCCTTATATTCAAGACGTTTGTTCCGGGTGCAATTTTGATATCACTGTTAATGTACAGTGCCGCACTAAAATATTAGGAAATGAAGTTAAGAACAAGTTGGCCTTCTTTTAGTGCACTGCCAGTATGTTAAAGGAGAAATCCTCCTTGGCACAATTTCAACAAAGTATATAAACAAGGTTATGCAGCTGCACTTATTCGTAAGTGCAATTTCTATTCACTACTACACGATCTTGCATTTAAACCTTATATCGCTCTTTTGGTTGGGTAATAAGACACCAAACTTTTCCCCACTATTTTGTTTAGGACTGTATTGTTCTTGAGTTCCTGTCTGCCACTCTGTAAGGAATGATGTTAGCTGGGAATTGTTTTTGCTAATCAAGTTTTTGTGTCAGAATTCAATTCATTTCGTAATCACTAATTACAAAATATCTTCATCTTCTAAAAGACAAAATGGATGGCCTTTTTTAATTTAATTCACAGGTTTAATTGTAATGCTGATCATGAAGAAGGTTTACAATTCAATCAGCCTATTTTCAGTGTGCATTGAATCAAGAAATTTGTTTCGCTGAAGGATCATCCAAATGTACAGTTCCCATACATACATAGGATTAATTTCCGCATAATTTGAAACGTGCACTTCACGCTTTGCTTTTCTTTACAGAAATAAATACGTTTATGCATAACTGGTTTCTAAGCATCATTCCAGACAAATTTATGTCCAGAATCGTGACTTTCTTAATGAATTTAATGCGGCAAGATAACATTTTCTTTGATGTTAACTTTATTTCAAAGGATTCAACGTCGAATTGTTAATGAACAAGATGATTCCAAAACCAAAGACGACCCTCCGGCAACTCTAGAGTTATTCAAGTTTTTTAAGAGCATATAACATGGAAATCGGCAGTGAACACGCGCTACTTATGGACATAATACACAACAAAATTACATAAACTAAATGGAGTTGCAACTTTTGGGCACTAGGCATTCATTTTCCATCTGCACGAAAAACGAACTTACTTTTAACAGGACTTATTTCTGATAATTACACCTTCCCGATATGAGTCTAGGTTATTTAGTACAAGATCATTTATGTGAAGCAAGACCTTTTCCCAACTATAATTAAAAGAAGCAACACAAATATTCGTTCTGTTCTGAAAGATAATTTAGAGCAGAGGAAAATTAGTTTATTTTTTACTATTCTATTTAGATACCTACCAGCCGAAGAATGGACCAAGTATTTTTCCCCTTTCTGGCAGAGTCTATAAAAAAAAATAAGAAAATAATCATCGCTGGGATCGGAACATAATGTGATATTGGTATTCAAAGATAAGATAAATAGCTGTTCTGAAATAAATACCATTTTAAACTTAGAAATCCCACATTTTAAATTTTGAAATCCAAAAAAAGCAAATCATTCATTGGAGAAATTATGCAAAAATAAGTATTCTATAGATACAAATGTCGCTTACAATGAATGTCAATTGATTATACAGAGATCGAAATCGTGTCCTGTTAATAGTAACGTATCCTCTGACCTCTCAAAAGATCCAATCGTGAAGCAGTGAAGATGGGATCTTCACTGCTTCACGATTGGATCTTTTCGATCCGACGAATTCTGTATGGATAATTCCCTAAAATACTTGTAACCTTCGTCGCTATTTGCGCCATTTTGCAGGGAACTTCCACCTGTTGTGCAATACAGCTTCCATATCCATTATCCATCCCTTGGTCTTTTGCTGATATCGTGATTATTCAATAACGGCTTCAGAAATATTCCAATCGCTTCTAGTGGGATATCACTAACCCGGACGCTTCAAAATTAACAATCCTGTATACAGACTAGAAGAGTTTCGGAGCACTGACTCTGGAGTTCGTTTAGGTTGGCAGCAAATCACTTTTCACGGTAGCTAAACCTGGATCAAATTACTCGCAAGGGTTGTATAATTGATGGCCTTTCATACAATTCCTCACCCATTGTTGAACTAATGTTTGTATATGTCTCGCAGGCACAATTTCAATGAATCCCCTCTCCACAATTTATTTCTCCCACGAATTAGGTTGCCGTGGAGGGGAGGGGAATCAAGAAAATGAGTCGGTTAAATTTTAGCCACCGGTTATTAAACTCTCTAATGTTTTGAAAGTGAGCGCTTAGATGTTTCGTAACTACCATTTTAAACGTTCTCTTGTGCTCACTTTTCACACTATCAAACACATCGATGGTCAGGTTTAGTAATTTGAGGACGGTGGATGGTAACTCCTCATCTGTGAAGACAGTTTATACTGTTACATTATTTAGGCTGAACGCGATAATTTTAATGTACATGTATATGGGTAAAACTTCTTTATCCTCTCACCTCTCAATGATCAACAGGGGACCAGCGATACTTGTTTATCCCCCGACTTTATAGGTGCATTAATGAAAAGCCAAATTAACTCTTTCTCAATATTTCTATAATTCCACTTGATTTTTTTCAGTTCAAAGAGGCTTAGAAACCAATTATCGGAACAAAGCGCTTAAAAAAACACCAACTTTTGCCTTCCTATTTGTCAAACTGAATTCTCTGAAGCTATTTCTGTAACATCCCTCAGGAATTGAAGGCTTATTGTTTGTGAAAGCGTACCCTGTTTCTCTCTGAACTTCGTTCATCTTCTATTTCTCTTTTGTTTTTATCTTTTCACCCTGTTTAACGAGAAACTAATTTACCCAACTAGTGACCACCAAAGACTGTTAGGCCTAACCAACTCCTAGTCATTACTTACCGAGAAACTTTTTAATGATGACAGCTTAGCGAACACTGGCACCAAAACGCTTGGGGGGGGGACAAAAGATCAGGAGCTCGTATTAATTACCTTAACTTTCAACGCGCATATAGGCACCAAGGACATCCTTTTGGATCGATACCAAGATGAACGTGACAGGTCAAGTAGCCGAATAATGATAAAGCGTGTATGAGTTCTGCAGTTTCTGACAGTGACATCTAACTAAAAAATAGAAACGATTTACGCTTCTGTAGGTTGGAAGAGAGATCATAGTGTTATTCAACTAACAACGAGACAAAAACTGATCATAAGCAGGGAAACTAAGAACTGGAGATTTATGAGGAAACTTCCTACGTTTATTCGAAAAGAATTTCTCTGTAATTTCTCACTCCTCTTCTTAATAAGAAAAACTGCCGATTTATTCTTTGTTTTTGTTTTTTTCTGAAGATATGGCAGAAATCTCTTGAAATAAAATGAACATGTTTTTCTAAAAAAAAAAAGGCCAGAATAATAGCGTGACACTATCGGGAAAGAAAGATTCGTTTATAAAAACCTTTTTAAAGCATAAATAAGTAGCCGAAAAACTCCAAAGGGTTGCTATTGCCTTTCTTAAACTGTGACTACTGGCCAGTAGGATGGTAGTTGGTTAGGGCCTCGAACCCACAACGGAAACAGGATTCAAAATTTCAATAGCCTATATAAAGATTAGTTATATGCAAATAGGTTATTTATTATTAATTAAAACACACCTTTGCAAATAATTAAGCAAATTTTCTTACCTTCTGCCACAGCCAGGCACTGAGTTGAGCCGTCTATATCTGGAAAAAGAAACGAAATTTTGAATTTCAATAATTATTGCACAATTAAGTCATTATTGAACGTATAAAACGACAAATATAAGAATGCATACCTAGGAGGGTGCTTCTATGAGTAAGCACTTTACTGTATACCAAGAGATCTCCTGGACAGATCTGCATTGGGGGAATCACAACGATTGAGCTTCTTCGTCGGGATTTCAGAACGTTGGTCTCGCCAGTCCTAAAGGGTGATAAATTATTTAAACGAGTTCCACGTTGTACTAATCCATTTAGATGCGTTAAATCTATCAGAGTAATTCAAGTTAAATGCAAAAAAGTCGAAGTACATTATGGCAAATTAAAAAAAACAATTAAATTTGTAACAAGGTATCCTGGCAACGGCTAGCTCATGCGCTGTTCCGTTTACAAATGCTATTCCTAGATAATTTTTTGCTTATTGTGTAACTACGATTTTTTTTAATGATATCACCGTTTTACTGTCAGAGTATGATTAAGTACGTATTAAAGTTTCCATGAGCTGCGTAGCCCTCCATTTCAATTAACGAGTGCTCCACTGATGGAAGTAACTGTCACAGAAGCAAATCTCTTCACTTTACACTTTCAGCATCAGTTTATTTCAAAGCCGTGAAAGTTAAATACCATCTAAATGTAAGGACTATGCAATAAAGAGCAATATCTGAGATTTTATACACACAGCAAGATGTTCTTTGCTCTCTTTATAAACACATCAATTTAATCCCTAGTCTGCGCTCCATATTGGGTATTCTTGTAGTTGGTTTGATACATTTTTTTCTATAATAACAAAGGTTTATTTATTTTTCTACATGTACAGAAATGCCTTAAATGTTTGCATCTCAAAGATGAAAACAGGAAGTGATTACGTTGTTGTGGAGTTACAGGAAGTTGCTGTGTTGTTCTGCAGTTGGAAAGCCATTCCAAATATGCAATCTCAAGGAAATGAAACTACCACATTCTTCGGATGCGCTTCCAACTGGATATGTTTCAAAAGACGGAAATAATAAGAGATGAATGCCAACTAGATCTGACGTTCGGTCTGAAACAGCCGATATTTTGATTATACCAATCTTGTCAAAATTCTAGACCAGGTTCTACAAATGTCTTCTGATTTCTCACCTCTCGATGGTATTAAAATAAAGATAGGTTTTGTTTATGCTCCGGCAAGTTCATGTAGACGGACTACAGAATTCAAGTGAAACAACAATCATTCCTGTTTAGGATCACCATTAAAACTGGCAATCACAATTCACCAAATTTATTGAAGGTGAAGTTAGATAGCCGTTTGCAAAGAACCTGAAAAGCGTTAGCAGCATCGTTAAAAACTTAAGCTTTTAACGGGAAATAAGTGGCTGCCAGAAATTCAAGAAAGATGAACATAAACAAGAGATAAATGATGTAATTAATTGTTTTTAATGATCAACACGAAGTCAGACTAAGTCGTACACTAAGCCGCTGAGACCATAGAGGAAATTAAATATAACTTCTGAAAGCAAAATAGACGAAGTTAATTTTCCATAATGAGCTTATATTCATTAAGTGAACGGATCAGTAGAGCGTCGAAAAGAACAAAAATATATACATACATAACAGGTATGCATGATGTAAGAAGGATGTTATGTTGTACCATAACAGCCTTCTTACGTCACTATTAGCTTTTGCAAATGATGCCAGACAGGCTCTAAATAGAAACTAATTGATATATAAAATCATTTAAGTGCTTGAATCGAAAAAAGGAGAAATTATTAAGCGAATTATATTTGAAGTTTATCATGAAATTGTCCACAGGAGGGCAATGTAAGCAAGAAGATCACTGTGAGATCAATAACGGTCTTCAAGCTGCTAATGGAATAATCCATTATTTTAGTAAGTTCAAATATATAAAAAGGCAAATGGCCCTTAAAGAATTGTTCACCATTGCTGAAATACGCTGCATAGGGCGAATATCCAAAAGGAACAGAATAAGAGAAGTCTCCAGACCAAGCAATAACTGGCAGGTTACAATCAGAAACGGATATTTGTAGCTAATTATCGATTAAGTATATTAAATGGCTCCAGTTCTTGATAAAAGCCGGTCTTGATAAAAGAATAGAAGCCCACTTCTATTCTTTTATCCCCCTCACAAAGACAGACTGAGTAAAACAAAACGAGATAAGAAAGAGGAATCTTGAGATGGTTATTTTGTCAGAGGATGTTTTCTTCATTATCTTCAAATTCCATTCCAGAATTTCACTGAAGCGAAATACGAAACGGAGGAACCGTACGCATTCTACACAGTGCAATCATTGTGCATCCCCCATGAAATTTATAAATTCTTCAGTTACGTCCACCGGGAAAAAAATAATCGGTTACTTTGGTACATTTATTGTCGGTGCTCTTCTTGGTTTCGTAAATTGTTTTTCGAGTTGAGTAATCTGAAAAGAAAAGGAAGGACAAATTATGAAATAAAATCATTGCTATAGGTTTATGTCAGGAATTGGTTCGCTAAACTTCCTCGTAAAGAATGGCTCGTCCGTAAAAGCGCTTTGGTAGCAGCTAGAAAGTCATTTAGACCCATAACAGCTGTCGATAAAAGATGATTGATCTCCTAAAACTACCTTTAACGATTGTCTTCTTCGTTTTAATTCTAGAAATTAATCTTTCTTTGCTTTAACATAAAACGAGTTCCTCGATATAAAAGTGGCAATCTTCCAGGTTGCATTACTTCTAAAAAGTCCATTAATGTACACTCACACACTGTTTTGGTGTCTGAAACCACTAGAACAAATCTCTGATATCGCTTTCTTTAGTTTTTTCCCCCAAAAACAGCGTCAATCTTTTATAGCTGTGTACATAGTAATTCAACATGCAATCAGCATATAAAACAGTACTACAGAAAGAGTTATAAAGAGATATACTTGAAGCCCTCTCTTTGTTTATGTAAATTCAGCACCCTCTCGCCAAACTTTAAGAGAGCATAGAAGAAGAGGCGATCAATAATAAAAACATTCTCATGACCTTTTGGCTCAATTACTGAGTTAGTTAAAACCGCTTAGAACTTTTTCAGCCAAATAAGAACTCAAAAGAACCATCTATTTACAAATTCATTCATTTCTGCGCACACGAAGAAGAAAGACCAATATACTACCTGTTTTTACAATTTGAAACCGTTTTTCAGTCCACAAAATCACTTAAGAGGCACTCCGTAGAATATCATGATTCTTAGGAGATGGAACACAACAAAATGAAGTGCACATTTTAAAGCGTAGTTTGCACTTATCAGTATTTTAGAGAAAAAAATATTCCAGCACAGATAAGAACAATGATTAATGTTCACATAATCCACAACATCGTCATCCTACTCTTCTTTCATTCAGAATATCTTACAAATGAACACCACCACCGAAGACCGAGCAATCACCAAACATGCATATACCTCCAAACCTGAAATACGTATGCAGTTCATTAGAATCCCAATCAGTGTTGAATTTGGCGTCCTGCCAATTCCTTGCTTTGGCAGGATGCACCCTAGCAACATTTTTCACACATGGAAAAATAAAACTCTTGAACAGTCACAGACACTTAGTCACACGCTCCCTAAAATTGCTACAGCTGGTCCCAATGGCCACAGTTGATTTGTAAAGGATATTCTGCCTCTAATTTCACGCGGAAAACAATCCTACCACTTTCCTTAACATCACCAAACACAAATCTAATAGACGTTTAGTAGAACTTCGCAGAATAATGGCAGCGAATAGAAGTTCAACCAGCGAGCAACTGCAAAACATGGAGGGATGTCATACATAAGTCTAGCATCCGCCAGATGCTGAGAAACCAAAACTTCCCGTGTTAATGACGTGGGAAGGGTTAAAGAACATTAGCAGTGACTAGCTGAAGTGTGCCCATCTAGATGGCGATATTCTTATTAATGAGATCTGAAATGCAGACAAAGCGGAACTTTATTTTGTAATAATAATGTGAAATTATTGGAATTATTTTTCAATAATAGTTGAATCATAAAGAATGGTAAGTGATTTGCTTTTAAAACCAGAAAGATTGTTGTTTAACTTATTCTTTTGTTCAAAACTCTCTCTCTTAACTGGCAGATGAGAGAATAAAAATAGCTTAAGTGATTCAGACTTTTCAAACTCTTGAAAAGATGCAGGAAGCACCTTTTCGACTTTCCAACAATCTTTGAGTTTGTATTAGGAATATCAGAGAGATCTCAGAAGCAAATATCGAAATGGTTTGTATCAAATGATTAAGAACTTATGAATTTAGACCCATATGCATCTCTTGAGTAACTTTTCTTTTAAAAAGTTTTTGTTTTGAAATTAATTTTAAAGTTCTCAAATCGATATAATGTGGTAGATATGCATTAGAGTTAATTCATCCTTCTCTCAGAAGAGTTGACGATTGTGGTCCCTTTTAGTATGAAAGTAAATTAACTGATCCTTAACAAGAGTAATGTTTAATAATGATCATCACTCGGAGAACTGCATTAGCACCAAAATACAAAATTGCTGTTCACACATTCCTCAATTTAACAAGACATCGTAGACAAACTAACCGGTCTACCACATTCAATGAAACTTTCCTAAAAAAACGTTTCCATTTTCTTTCTCTTCTAACGAAACCTTAATCTGAAAACTCATATCCACCACTAAAATCTAGTGCATATTTTAAATTCGTCTACAATCTCGAAATTGTTGCTGGCTTCGTGGAGAAAAAGGATGAATTATACATCCATGCCCAAAGCAAGATTCGCAGCTTTCTAGGTTACAGAGATAACACTCCTGTACAGCTGCGGTCAGCATTTTCTATATTTTTTTTAGTCATCTCTGCTAGGTGGAGAGACTGATAAGAGGCGCTCACTTATTATTGGAAGCACATTAAATATCAAAAATGGTTAAAGTGAACTAAACTCATAAATTAGTATAAAATATTCATCTAACAATATTCTAAAGTATTATATTCGTTTGGTTGAAAACACTGATTTGAAACGATCGAATAAAAACATGAAAAATAAACATGGCAAATGATTTTTCAAGCTCTACCTTAAGGAGTGTCAAGTTGTTGAAAGAAAACCTTGAAGCATCTTCCATACTGATTTCTAGAATACGATGAACTAGCGGACTCTAATAAAAGACTTAATAATGAAGTACACGAACTTCCTCTTAGGAGATACAAGTCAAGGTCACTTGTATTTCAGGAAGTGTACAGCTTTTCCTGAAATGACGTCATGGAAAACATTTACCCAACCAGGCTATAGAATACTAGGTGAGGCTGGCGATTACATAAAGACAAACCCGCAGTTCAAAAACAATTTATGAGAATTTAAGGAAGAATTTTACGCACTGTCTAGTACACAGAGCGATTACATCGGGTGGGTCAATAGTCCGCAGCCAGTCACCGTTAACCACGATTACTAGTCTTAGTGGATGATGGGGACTGGGTCATAATATCCCACATTGCCAATCGTTAACAGGTACATAATTGAATAAATAAGAATATATTACTTATGTACAGTCTTGTGGCTGACAACAAAATCAGATTTTTGTTTAATTATGGGTTAATTATATTACAGGTATTTATAAAGTTGAATGCCATGGAATTTGGCTTTAATTTTGGTTTAGATTAAAAGAAATTAAGAGTATTAATGAATCTCCCCCTTTCCCAGTAGTAGAGGAGGAGGAATACATTAAAAGTTCGTCAAATGAAAGTTAAATGCCCGAAAAATTTGGCAGGATATTCTTATATGAGGGACTTAATTACTGAATTCTTGTGAAAGTGACTCTTGTATTCTTCTTTAACTCCTCTGATCTATGTGGTCGTGCCAAAGTATAAACAGAACATTTTTTATATCACGGTGAACAGCAATAGCATCGTAGGTAGGTGAATTTATGATCGCGATAATACACAGAATTTTGCAAGGTGATTACATTTCCTTGCAACACAAAATGTGTTTTTGGAAGAGAGAAATGGACCTACTGAAGCCGGTGATTGTTTTTATATTCAAAAAGCAAAATTTTAACAAGTTTAACGAATAATCTTCAAACATGTGTATGATGCTTTCGAAACAAAGGATGATCCCTTAAGATTTCGGGACCAATACACAACAATTTCCAACGATAGTAGCTTTGAATGTTTCACAAAAAATTTACTTGTTCAGTTCAAGGCACACTGTTCGGTTTTGTTATACTAAATCCAAAATAAATATCTACTTTGCGCAAGAGTGGCGCAATTTTTAATGAGGTATGTGGAAATAGAGCTGAAACTTCGATTTTGGTTCCCTCCACCGCGAAATAAAGACACCAGTGTGTCGTTTCATCTCTCCGAGAAAAGCCCTAACTTTTTCTGAATTGATATAAACTTCTGATTCGTATACACGTACTTCATAATATTGATCCAGGCGAATTATCTGAGGCACAGATTGCTTCACCCTAATCAGATTGTTTCCAGGTTCGTTGACTGCTGTGAGAACTGAAAGATTTACTTCAGGTGACGTTATTGAAGGTCATTGGTCAAGGCCAAATAAAGTGGAAAGAACACAGAGATCATTGCTCTTTAAACTTTATTATAAGAAAGAGTGATGACCTGAATTTTGTGTAAGAGGTTTATGATGAGTCTTACAAAAGTTTAACATTTCATGTTTTAAATTTATATGAAAGACAGCTGATCGCTATTTCTCCAAGAAAATTGTTTCTTTATAGTTGTTTATTGATAAGTCTACAAAACAAAGCAAGGTTTGATGAAAGATATAAATACAAAGAACTGATGCAAAAGTCCATATGTATTAATGGAAACATACTGAAAAAAGTGTCAGACAGTTATTTAAAATAAATTATTAGTTGCCAATCGCATCGCACGCCTTTTAAAACAAACGATGGATGAAAACATCTACCTAATAGTTATTAAAGTTATATATTTTGTAAGGGGAATTAAGCTTAGGGAAACCAGCTTTAATACGATAGTGGGTCAGAACGCCTTCAAAGCAACAAGGTAATCATGTCTACGGAGGTCAATTCGATGTTTGAAGTATGTATATTATATCCTCTTGGTGTTTTATCAATTCTTTTTATTGTACCTAGAGTTCCTGAAGCGTGGCAGATAATATTGTCAAAGTTCCTCTCTAATGCCCGCACGTTACTTGTGGTTTGACGTGGGTTTGGTTAATCTTATATTTGGACCATTATTCGAGGAGGTTCGAGCATGTGCTACCAAAACGTGTACCTCTATGGGTGAACATTATTGCGATTTTTGGCGACACTGAACGATTTCCTTCATTCAAGAGGTTGTTTGGACATAACTGTTACGCAGGATGAACTCCACCACGCATTACGAGGCCAATAAGACAGCTTTTTCGCGACAAGTCTGACGATGACCACGTATGTCCCACAATTTTGCCATGGCTTGCCACCTTAAGAGAATTCTCCAAGGACAATTTATTATCAATCTGTGTTCAGAGCACCTTTTCAATACAAATAACACCACATTGAGCATTGTGATGTCCACAACCAATAATTTTCTCATTGTATTGCAAATTGATCAGATAAATTGAACTGTTTAACTGTACACAGAGCCAAACAACCTTAGCACAACATTTTTTAGAACTAATTTTTTGTCTTTCATTTACACGTGGTCTGTACTGTCTGTTCCAAATTTCGTTTGTGGAGAATACCGTCCAGAAACGAAAGTAGGTGAAGAAACATGAAATTCCTCGCCCACGGCCATCCAGAATGATGTATTTTAATTTTAACCACTCTGTATAAGTAACTAACTATTTTGTAAAATTTCCAAAGAATTAGACTCATAAGTGATTGGGCCCTTGCTAATAACGAGCAAAATATTTGCAGACATGTTCACAGGCATTACTTTTATGACTTTCAGTTGGCGCTGAGCTTCACAAATATTAATAACGCGAAATAAAATCTACAAATCTATCTTCAGCCTTTTATTACACAGTTTCAATTGTGTTTATCTTTTTTTGGTTTTTTGCTCAGTTAATTGTATCTGGAATTATTGCGCTACTGGTTTTCCTAAATGGAATTTATTAATTAATGAGATTCATACGAAAGCTAGGCATCACCATCTCTAACAGAGTTCCAAATGAGCGAACTGTAATGACCCGAGTATTATTGATTCATTTATTAATCTACATTGATTTCTGCAACTTTGAATTCATTATTCTAAGGGTCGATTATTAGAACATGCGCTGTTTCTGGTTCAGCAGTTTGTAATGTGAAGTCATTTCGTAATTGCATGTTCCATAAAACCTTTTACGAACTCCAGACTGCTACAAAGAGGAATGCATTTGTGACAATGAATACTGGCCATTATTTTAACAGCAGTCAAAGCTTGAATTCTTCTAACTATTGTTCGCATATCAAAGGGATATATTTTATTTTCTTGAGTCTGGAATTTTTATCTTTTCACTGCAAGTTGGTGTATGATCAAAGGCTTATACTTCCATCTTGAATAAACTCGCTGGAAAAATGAGAAAGCTTTATTTATTATCTAGTAGGACCACCTTTTCCCCACAATTAGTGGAAGTGCATACAGTGGCATGGCTTCCACTAGGTGTCTGAGGGAGGCTAGCTCCAGATTTGGCCATTTTGCATTGTGGCCGGCAGCGAATTATGAAGTCGAGCTGCCTTAACCAACATTTCTCAGATATTTTCAACTAGATTTAAATCTTGAGGATTCGGCAGCTAGGATTGGAAATATTGGGACTGTTTGTCGAACCAATCAGATATAGCTTTTACATGTCGGATAGTTTCATTGTCCAATCAAAGAATCCATTGTAATCCAGGTAAAAATTAATCATTGCAGGGTTGAAGTTGGTCTGGTATGATAACAAGACCTAACGATATGAGGGTACACAGTCGGTACCAACAGAACGTACTCCATACCATGGCACCACCTCCAGCTACTTCAATGGTGCATAGGAGACAGCCTGGACGCGTGGCTCCATAAAATTCACGTCACACTTTCACCTTACCTGGTGGAAAAAAAAAAAAAAAAGTATAAATCGAAACTCGTCAGACCACATGATCTTCTACGGTCGCCCTTGTGGGTAGCACAATTGGTAGGATCGCCGAACTCTCCACACAGGGTGGAAAAGGCCTCAGTTCGAATCTTTTCGATGACTTTTTCACAACATGGCTGAGTTAATCAGTCTCAGGCGAGAATATAGCAATCAAATATTTTGATTTTTCAGGCGAGAATATAGCAATCAAATATTTTCAGGCGAGAATATAGCAATCAAATATTTTCAGGCGAGAATATATTTTCAGGAAGAGAAGGCATAATTCAAATAGCAGAAGACTACTATAGAGAATTATACAAGGAGCAGGGGAATGATGCCAGCAGTGGGGAAGATGGATTGCAAAGTAGCAACACATACGACATACCCGATATTCTTCCTGATGAGGTAGAACATGCATTGAAGAAAATGAAGAATCGGAAAGTCCTAGGGGAAGATGAAGTTACTGTAGAGTTGTTAAAATTGGGAGGAAGAGACATAACACAAAAACTGGCAAGGCTCTTCACAAAGTGCATTAGAAAAGGTGTGACGCCTAAGCAGTGGAATAATGCAATCATAGTTTTGCTGCATAAGAAAGGAGATAAATCAGAAATTGGAAATTATAGACCAATTAGCTTGTTATCCCACATCTACAAGTTGTTCACAAGGGTCATTACTAACAGATTAGAAAGAATACTTGATGAGAATCAACCGAAAGAGCAAGCTGGCTTTAGGACAGGATTCTCAACTATGAATCGCCTTCACGTAATATCGCAGCTAATGGAGAAAGCAAATGAATATAAAACACCATTATGCCTGGCATTTGTGGATTATGAAAAGGCATTTGACTCCATACAGCATAAGGCAATGTTTCGGGCACTGGAAACACAAGGCATTGATACCCCATATATTATGATTTTGAAGAAAATATATGAGAGTGCTACCTCCTTTATTAGACTAGACAAAGACAGTAGCAAATTTAAAATCGAGAAAGGAGTTCGACAAGGAGACACAATATCTCCGAAGCTGTTTACTGCTGCCCTTGAGGAAGCTTTCAGAAGATTAGACTGGTCGCAGAAAGGAGTCAATGTGAACGGAGAGTACCTAAACCATTTACGATTTGCAGATGACATTGTGGTCATAAGCCATGATCCCAAAGAACTAGAGGAAAATCTTAATCAGTTATGCACAGCTAGTAAGGATTTTGGACTAAAGATGAATATGGCTAAAACAAAAGTAATGATGAACAAGTATGCCACAGAAAGGGAAATAATGATTGAAGGAGCAGTAATTGAAAAGGTGAAGTCATATACTTATCCGGGACAAGTTATTAGCTGTAATAATGATAAATGGCTGGAAGTCAAGAGAAGAATAAATTTTGGATGGATAGCATTCAGGAAATATAGTCACATACTGAAGAGCAGTATTCCAGTTTGTCTGAAACGTAAAATAATGAACCAATGTACACTCCCCACCATGACTTATGGAAGCGAAACTTGGGCACTCACCAAAAGAATGGAAGAGAAGCTGAGAACTACACAGCGAAGAAATGGAACGAATCATATTGGGAATCAGACTGTTAGATAAGAAGAGAAACACATGGATTAGGCAACAAACTCAAGTAAAGGACATTCTTATTAAAACTAAAATGGTCTTGGGCAGGACACATAGCTCGAAGACATGATGGCAGATGGACTAAGAAAATAACAGAATGGTATCCAAGAGGAGCTAGAAGAAAACCTGGAAGACAAAGGCGGAGATGAATAGATGAAATTCATGAGTTTGTGGGTAGTAAATGGATGGCCAGTGCTCAAAACAGAAGGAACTGGAAAGTTGCTGGAGAGGCCTTCATCCTGCAGTGGATTGAAAATGGCTGATGATGATGATTTATAACTGATACGCGGATGAACTGTGCGACTTGTCAATAAGGGATTATCAAATTACGTAATTAAATATTAATCAGTTTGATTCTATTAATAAACTCAGTTTTAACAATATTTATAACCTCCAAAATCGCATTATCCCAACAAGATTGTTACGAAAAGTCGTAAAAATATCCTCCACATGAGACATCGAAAAGAGGCTTTTAAGAATTCATCTCTTCCCTGATGGGATTCGAACCCACAACTCTCCAAGCCAGTGACTTTTGAAACTTTTCGGATCCCTGATATAGACTGAAGAAAGACCAAAGATCATACTCCAAAATTGCAAGGCATAACTATCCCAGAACGTACCAGATGTTTGCAAAGAAGCAATTAATAGCTCTTAATTATTGATAAATAATAAAATTAATCATTCAAAGTAATTATTAGTTAATTATAGCGGTTAATTATCTTGATTAATTCAAATCTTGATCAAGATAACTGGATGGACCACATTGCCAGATCCAAGCCAATTCCGCTCCTGGAGCATTACCTCTACAATACTAAGTTTATGCATTGGTCTCTCTTCTGTTATTTATCAGATCGAAATCCTCGGTTTGCTATTGTGATTCACCTTCCCTACAGTTGTTTTCATTTGTAATACGCAACGATGTTCATATTTGTAAGTTTTTACCTTTTTCACAATTTTATTTAATCACATTTATCATATTCTACCTAAATCTAAAACTCCTGTCCATGTTCCCGTTAGGGATGGCATTGTCTCTAGTACTAAGTACCATACTTAGCAGAAATAAAGATATTTATCAGACTCAAACTCGCTAACGTGTGAAGATCTCTTTCTAAGCTACCAACATTATAATAAAATAATCCCTCTCGTCAGTTGACAAAGCAACGGTTGTTATGGTAACACTGGTTTAGTCAACGTGATAGAGCTGATTTATATTATACAGAGAATTAATATTAATCACTCATTAGTAATCATTAATATTAATTGTTTAAAACTCGTTCCTTCCAACTTTTAAAACGTTTATGTATTTAATGCAACAGTATGGGAAGTTGTTTGTCTGATCACCAAAAAAAGAAAAATATATATTGGCAATTAATCACCAAGTTCAAAAATATCCAGCACCTTATTAGTTGCGATTCAAAACTCCATTTGTCTTCGGAGAAAATATTTATTGGAGTTTCTAGGTACTCTGAAAAGCAGCATTGCTTTTCTGGGAGCTTATCCATCTGAACAATCAAAGTTTTGGGAAAAACAGTCTGGCATAGTGAGACAAGAAAACGTAATTATCTCTATTTACATTCGTCTCATTTGATGTTTGGGTATTGACAGTATGCGATGTTTCTAGAAACACACCAAAACATTACAACTTCCTAAACTTCAACCATATTGTGTTTTCTGCTGTTTTCCAGAAACGACTTTCAAAAGAAGCCTAACAAGATAACTTCATCTCTTTGAACCTGCGGATCAATAGACTAAACAGAAAACCACACAGGTCTATACTAAGTGGGGGAGAAAGGGGGAGGAGGAGTCTAATTTCGCGTCACTGCTCTACGACTACGTGTTGACGTCATATGAAGTTTCCTGTTACCTAGGAAACGACTTAATCCATTGCTTAGAAATTCACGGAAAGAGAGAGGGAGATTATATAATTCCTACTTCACCACGAACTTCTATCAGTCCCTGTTGGTCCAATGAGTATGGAGTTGGTGAGAGAAGAGAAAGGAAAAATTGAAATAAATGATATGAAGAGAGGAAGCTTTTTATCCGGAATCTATCAGACGCATGCGTTGTCTTCTCGTACGATGGATTTATTCTTTGGCAGCTCTAGTCAGTATATTCCTTAGAATTTATTTAGATTCTGCAGCTTAGGATGCAAGAAATTAATTATTCGCCCCTTCTACTACATAATCAGAAATTGCGTGATATTTCCCAAGTTTTACTTTACTTAGACGAATAATCGAAATCATAGGGTTGTTCTTTCTGATTTAATCATCTCCTATAGATTCCTATAATCAGTTGTTTGACATCGACTTCGTATAATCTATCTCAAATGTAATTAGAAATGATATTTCATTGGCACTGGATTATTTTAGTAACTTAATTATGTAGTGAAAAATACGGGAAGTCCACAAACCTCCTTTACAAAATTAAAACGTTATTATGTGAATGATACCAACCCGAAACTATTTCCAGGTGATAAAGGATATCTTCAAGTTTTTATTCACCACCAACCAGAAAAGGTGCGTGCTGTAGTAGATGGCAGCATAATCGTAAAACTACCTTTCTCTTTTGGAGAAGCTACCGTCACAGGCATCGTGCATCTGGACATGTTACAGAAATTTCTTATGCCCCAACTGCAGGATGACAATGATGGTGACTTCATTTTCCAACAAAATGGAACTCCGCAACATTAATACAAACATGTTTGTGCATATCTAAACAATAGCGTTTCATGGAAAGTGGACTGGAAGAAGCGATTTTGGTCTCCTGATCTTACTCCATTAATTCTACTCTTTAGGGATTCGTGAAGCACACGCGTATGTTCCACAAATACCAGGAGTCATTGTGGAACTTAAACGCATTTATGAGCAATCGGCCAGGTTGAGAGGAATACGCAGTGCAGAATATGGCAGTAATTTGATTATAGATAGGATATCTGCAGAGTAACTGAAATTACCCACTTTGAATGAAAACTTGAAGATATCCTCTGTCATGTGTCCTATTTGGAGAATAACGTTTTAGTTTTGAAAAGGAAGTTTTGTGGCCAACCAATGATTGCAAATATAATAAATTAGGGTTTCAGTTATCCGAATTTAATTAACATCCGAGTTAATCGCGGTCAGGGCTGAGTGACGCCTCAATTTAGAATTATATCAACTTTATAGCATACTATAACATATAATAACACCAAATCATTTCCCGCAATGTGTCTATGAAACTAGTGGACTTGAGTTTGGCCTAGATTTTATTAAAAAAAACTGCCAACTGTTAAATGATTGTAAACTATTCCATCGACCAATATATTACGTTTAAAAACAGATACACCTTGTGCTTCTCATTGCACATATATAAATGAAATTACTCTATTAAAAAACTAACAATAATAATAATAAACTTGGCTAAACCACTATACAACTAGCGTTATCGTGTCTGATCAGCATAATCGAGGAGTAATGCGCAAGGGTATAACGGTACACACTTTTAAGTGACCATACCTCCAGCCCCACGTGATTATTACCTACGTTGATGTTCTTGTATTCTCTCTCTCTTGCGAACTTTGACCTTATGCAGTCGTCCCATTATATAAGCAGAATTTTTATTTTTTAAGAGTCATTCAGAATTTTTCTGAAAACTTCTGGAATATCAGTAATAATGAAATAGTCTTTGGGTTCGTGTTAATCTTATGAACATGAGTCCAAAAATAATGCCTTCTGAAATTTTGCCGATCAATGAGTGTAGATTAAAAGGTAGGTAGATTTTTTGGCTCGTGGGAAAACGCGTTGTCCCAGAAATTTTGGAAGTTCAATTTTGTCACTCGCTTGCAGAGCGCTGAGTTCGAATCCTGTCAGAGCCTGGAGTCTCTTCAGCTGGAGTTTGCCAATATGAGCAGGTAAGTGAGTTTACTTTCTTTGTAGGGCTCTATTCGTACTTGTGCTTGAGACATTTGTGTTATTACCCAAAAGTGAAGTAGGTTGTGAGTGGGACTTGGTTTGTGGCTGGAATGAGGAGGCTCTTGCATACTCGGTACATTCAGAGAGGTTACGCATAACTGAACACAGCGTTAAAGCGATGACACAAAGTGAATCCTCCGCTCTTAACAGATAAGAATGGGTGCTATTTGCTTGATCTGTTAGCAGAACAGCCAATATTAACTCGTGTTAGAGATTTGATCTTAAACTTGACAATTATTGTTACTACAGAGCTTGATTTTGCCAAATCAGTGGTCACTGAGACAGGACTTTTTTCCGATTTCTGGTGTAACCCCATGTCTTTGGGTGGGACCTTCCACCTGTCATCGACTGGTGAAAAAGACACAGCTTTGCCGACTAGTTCATTGTCTGGGACTGCTATATCTCCTGGTACCCAACTGAAGTATGCGCTTTTCCCAAGTTTAATTAAGGTATTCAAGAGTGATTATTTATAATAACTGGTTGGGCGGTGTTCATGACCTTTTTCAGGACTTGGAGTACATTTAACGAGACTTAAAAAATTTCAGGGCCACCAGCTGTTATTTTAGCAAAAATATACAGAATCCATACAGTAGTTGAGAGGCCATTCATCAGGTCCAGGAAAACAGCAACTGTTCCAACATGGTGCCGTCTTTTGATCTCCTGAATGAACAATAACGTATATGGGGAACTGAATCTATTACAGTGTGGTACGTGTACTACAACTCGTAGTGATTTGCCTTTTGATTCAAATCTTTCTTTTTCTTTGAAAAATTTATCCAAGTTCTACTGTAGGAATGAAGAGATTGCGTCACAATATAAATGATAACAGGCCATATCAATTCTCCGGACATCTGGGAAATTTAATGCTAGAGGACCCGTCTTCTTCGTCACCTTAGGGCCTCACGTTTCCGTGGACTGAATTTGGATCGCCTGAATACTGCCTGCTCAAATGCTTGAGAAGGTAGAAAGCCTGAATGCAGACAAAACACTCCGTGCAGGATGCAAATATAGGAGAGTTATCCTGGAAGCGTTCGCATGTCCCTCCCATAACTCTCAGCCATCCTCTTCGCTATGTTTCAAACCTATGTTAAAAGTGGACAAGTGAGCAAACCAACATGTGCTCCATTCACTCATTTTGGGTCACTTACAACGATCACAGCTAGTTATCTTATTGGCTAATCGTAATCGAATTCTGGTCTTTGTCATTGTGGAGTTCCCTGAGGCGTTTATCGGTGTCGACGACCAGGAACTTGACTTTTTCAGATTTAGCAATCAGTGAACTAATATGAACCTGCTACATAAGCTATCCACTGCTGTATACAATGTTTACATTTAGAAGATCTACTTTT
Organism: Mastigoproctus giganteus; assembly: GCF_048544385.1. Classification (NCBI taxonomy): domain Eukaryota; kingdom Metazoa; phylum Arthropoda; class Arachnida; order Uropygi; family Thelyphonidae; genus Mastigoproctus; species Mastigoproctus giganteus. The sequence goes on along the minus strand of NC_143578.1, from coordinate 61,944,366 downwards.
GATGTGTACAGGATATCCTTGTATTCTTTATTTTAATAATACGCTTTTAATTTCATCTGCATTATTGTATAAACACTACTATTGTCAATTTAACCTGTTGGAGTAATTTAAAAGTGTACGAATGAGAATAATATTATCGCAACTCATAAGCATAAAGTCTGTTAATATATATACACACAATGATGGCTTACGTGGGAGTCACACTTGCATTAGGGGTTGGCTGTTCTGTTTCCTCACTGGCACTTTCATAACCGTCTGTGAGCATCTGAAAAATTAAAATGAAATTTTAAATCTGGACACCAAAAATACACGTGAATATGAAAAACAAAACAGAAGGTAGAAAAGGACAGACACGAAGTAAAATATAATTTAACTATTAATATTTACAATTATAAGAATGGCTTCTTTTTCAAGAGTTGTTAAAAATTAATAGCGAAGATATTTTGGACAGTTAACCTATTAATGCAGGCGCTCAACAGGCACACGACAAGAAATCATTTAGAAAACGAGTTGCGCAAATACGCCACTCTGTATTTATCTAAAGAAAGAACGGAAGAAGCAATTTTGAGAGTTTATTAAAAAGAAAATTCTGATGCGAGTTCTGAACAAACAAACGCCTCACCATCTTATAAAGGCTTTTGTGAGAATGTAATCAATTTTTGTCAGAATGTGCTCCTTAAATGAAAAAAAGATTAAATACCAATGTAACCGAGAAGAAAGCCCTTTTATTGTTAAACTTTTTATTCCCAAAGAAAATAAATCCTTCACAGTGAGTTTTTCGTTTATAAATGTCAGATTCGATGATTTTTTACCCTTTTTTCTTCTCTCTCTTCCTTTTATTTTAAGTTATTAAAACCCAAAAACATCGATAGACTAGTGCATGCGCAGTACTGTCCAGAATTCTAACTTTACACGCCATCTCGTGATTTTTAGTGGGATTATTATTAATACTCAATAAACGCCATGACGTCAACCGGATGTATAGTTCAGAGACATTTTGGGTCAAGGTCTACTTCGTTTAAAACTTTAATTATGTAACATTAATTTCTTTTATATTTGATTTCATATTTTGAAATACTTAAACGTACCAGAGTGTTTATTTTGTAACCGAGGATTCGTCCTGTTGCGTATATCACAGAAATAAAAATAAATTCGTCCATGAAACTCCATTACGCAAGGTGTTTCATGGACGAATACGCAACTGCATGTATCCTAAGGTGCTCTGTTGTAATGAGAAACTTAGGAAACATCTCTCAGATAATTCAGCTCCAATTGGAACTGCATCGTAGTTAGTATAGACAAAAGCAAAGAAGAAAGGATTAAACTGCTGCGAAGAATACGCAGTAATTAAGTTACTTAATTCTACTGGATGATGGTTTTTTGTTTTTTTCCCATTAAAATTAATTTAAAGAATTCTCATACATGTTAGCGTTTGCATTATTTCTGCACGTTTCATTTCACGAATCATTTCTCATTTAGTTGAAATGAAACAAGTTGGTAGAATCGCCGTTATCCCCACACCGGGTGGAAAAGATCCGGATTCGAGTTCCGTCGATGAAGAGAGGAATTTTTCACAACGTGGCTGAGTTAGTCGGTTTCGGGCAGCATGGTTTTTCTTCCAGCAGAACACGCGTAATTTACAGACTGTGTATATAGAGAGAAATATGGCCTCAGTTGCTGATGCTCTTTAAAACTCAATAACAACTGTAATTCTTCATAACACTCAGAATTCTACTTTCATGCATTTACAGTATGAGGAAAGAATCCGATTATGTGGGCTGCCAAGCGCTGCAGCCCACATAATCGGATTCTTTCCTCATTCTGTCGTCCTCCTGCCGATCTCACTCTTTGAGATACCCGTCTTTGCATCCTTTCTTGAAACTCAAGAAAGGATTTTTCATACCACTGAAATCAGACTAACCGGTCTGTAGTTACTTCACTCCTAGAACCGCTTTTATGTATTGGCAATACATTGGCACTTCTCCAATCCGAAAGAATCTCCCCCGATTCGAAAGATGCCCTCATAATTAACCTCAGTGGTTCAATACATTTCCTCGCGCTCTCCCTCAAAACTACATATTCAACTTACAAACTGCGACCAGTTTAAGCTATGTTTTTTGTGCAGACTCTCGTCACACCTACCGGACGATTCAACATATCCAGAAGTTCTCTGTAGGATTGAGGTCAGGGCTCTCGGTTGGCCATCCAAATTTTCGACGCTCATGTCCTCAAACCAATGCGTCTCAATGCGGCAATATGACATGCAAGGTTGTCCTGATGAAATGATGATAAACTATGTTTCAACATAATCTAATGATGATCTTCTAGTTTTATTTAATAGAATCTCTATTGGCAAAAAATTTCGGATTCCTGGAGGAATATATATAATCAAGAAATGGCAGCCAAATCAGCACAGGGTCCGAAGAGATGACGTAGTTCTTGCTCCATAGGTTACTGTTATCTGACACTCCTTTTCGCTGAGGGCAGATGATTCTCCTATGTGTGAAAAGTGCAAAACGATTTTAATCATTCATCATATTTTTATCGAATGCCTTGTGTTTTGAAATATGTCTGACGTTTTTGGCTTTACGTAGCCCATTAATGTATACACGCAGATTTAAATTTATACTTTTATATTTTGATATTTACCCTTTTATTTATTTCTTAACGTCGCATCCTGTTTATAGGTTACCAAACATTTATTACTGTTTTTTCTTTTGATTTGGTGTATTATAGCCTATGCGCCATTAAAAATGAAATCAATTTATGAGCTCAACTAAGTACAGAATCGATGCAAATGCACTAACTTGTCTGATAGTACAGTAGTAGTAACGTTTCTGTTACGGGGGCACTGTCCATTTAATCACACTTGATCATTCTCTCTGCACTTGTGGTGACCCTGAAAATTGGCATCACGTTATGTATACATGCCCTTAACGTGAAGAATATCACATCAGACTCATGACTAAAATACAGCAAACCCCACGAAACCAAGAGTATCTCCTTCTGAAGGAAGAACACCTCTATACTGCGGTTACTGAGTTTGCGCAACCCGTATTCTAAAATACAATAGACACTGTTCAGAGGTGACCTATCTAATTCGACAAACAAATGCTCAGCTGAAAATTCCCAAAATCAGAGTACACACTATCTCCTCTATCTATTGAACTCAACTGTGGCAGAAATTGCTCAAATGGACTTCTGGAAAAATGAGCTAACTACCTACAAGAAATTGCAAACCATAGATGCTGCAGGGTAGGATTGCAAACTCTGAACCTCAGGATAGGATTCGCTAGTGTCCAGTAGACTCAAAAGATGCACTTGTATATATACTGTCTTGTGCTTCAGGTGCTACTCACAACTGTGTCTCAGGTATGGGGTGCCAGAATGGCACTCCACTTTGCAGGGCACCCTTGCCTGCAAGCCTTCTACTCTCCCTGGGTTTGAGTGGCCCTCTCAGCCCATGGACATCCAACCCTTTACTCCCACCCTACCTCCCTCATCAGGAGGACGCCTTATTCCGCTGTCCTCCCTACTTCCTTCCCACTTTTGCTTTCCCTCTTTAATTATCTTCCTAACTTTTTTTTCCTGAGCTTCCTGACGGAGTCAGAAAGCTCAGGAGACCTTTGCGGAGACTAGCCAGAGAACAATAGACCGCCTGATCACTTCCCTGTGGTGGTGGCGAGCAACCTGAAGTTCCACTAGGAGCTCTGCGGCAAAGAAGCTAATAAAAGAACAAAACAACACACACTTCTGGCATTCTGTTTACTTCACAAGAGAAAAGGGAAACCCTGGGGTCCTCAACAACTACACTTAATACTTCACAGCATAAAAACAATCTCATCCAGCACCATAGGTGATTTTTTCCCCTTTCTTTTTTCCCTCTGGAATGGGCCTCCAGTGGATCCTGGCCCACCTTTCCGTGGTGTTGAGGAGTACTCTTGATACTCCTCCAAGAAGAGAGAACAGAACACACAAACCTACACCAGTCACAGTTCTGGCCCTTTTATAGTGGTACTATTCTTCACAGAGATACGAGGCGGAGTTGAACTAATGTTCCAGGAACTGCCCTTTACATGTCCACACACATTCACAAGAGTATTGATGGTGCAGTTGTCGGGAACCACCGGTGGCAGTTAACCCCAACACTATGCCTCTACAACAGTTTGAAATTTTTGTACTTTCAGAATTTATACAAAGAGTGCTACTAGTTTAAGAATTGCTTGTTCATTAGAAACTTCTTCAATAACTTCAACCAAAAAAACAAATATTTAAAAAAGGATTAAAGATGAAATCTTTAATACTACTACATAAAAAATAACAGAATGACGTGTTACCAGAGCATGGTTCTCGTTCTGTGTTTCTTTTCAGCGAATAAATCTTACCTAATGGTGTTCCCAATACCATACGACTTTCTTCTAATGGCCGCTTATTTTATTTTTTATGATGAATTTGAAAGTCCGGTTAATGCACCCAAAAGAAACTTATCCGTATTGGTTATTCCATTTACGAAAGTGCATTCAGTAAAATAACAATCCCCTTTCCCCCAAGAAAGTGCGCAAGTAGAATTTTTTCCTCCCTTATTCAGCAATTCTTTAATACGAAGAAGTCCAACTACCTCTGTTCTTCTATGCAAGCGCCAGAAAGAGGTCACTGACTTTTTCTTCGTTTTAAAGAATGGATTTAGAAAAAAATCTTTATTGACAAGTTGGTGACAAATTGCAGCCTTTTGCAATATTTCTCATGTTTCGTCTAAAATGATGCAGAACACCCGTCGCTGATGTGCACTTTCGCTCATTTGTAGAACCGCGAAATCTTTTCCGTTAAGGAAATGACGAGGTGGAGAGAAAACGGTTTCCTTAAGGCTTCGTAATGTTAAAGAAAGATAAAAAAAAGACATGTAGACCGAACTGATAACGTCACCGAAGCTCTTCAAAGACGACTGTGATTAGATTAATAACTGAGAGGAAACCACGCACTTTAGGGACGTCCGCTAACAAGCACGCGAGCGAAATTGCTCAACAATATGCAAAGAAAGTCTTCCAAAGTAATATGGATATCCCAGACTGCAGAGAAATTTCCTTAAGTGACAACCACAAAAGTTGTAAAACAAAACTTGTGGTTTCTGGGTCAACAACATCTTTTACTAGGTTGAATGCACAGCATCTGATCAAATCAAAACTTCTATCTTTGCTTTAACAGGGATAGTCAGTTCTTATATTTACCTTAGGAGGCACAAGAGCCCTCCTTCGGTGGAGGGCAGAGGCAGGTGGTCCTTCTTCGAGTTCATCTTGTTCGCTGTCTTCTGCGTCTTCACAGGACGAAAGTTTCTTGAACACATTCGTACTCTCCTGCTCCTAGTCCCATGAAAAGATAAAAAGAACTACATTAAAAATACATATTTGCATTTTAAACTACAGTATCTCTCATGAGAAGTAAGAAAACACATCTATTTTAAACAGAAACATTTGAAGACTCATTTGTTTTCAAGTGGCCTCTCAGTAGTTCTGTATTTAAGAGAATGCAAACAGAAATATAAAAGACGAACCATTGCAAAAATCCACTACAGAGAAATAAATGATAAACACAAGCGTATTATGTAAGAAAACTGATCAGTTAATGGCTATGTGCTCAAGAGATCGAAAGATAGCATGCATGCCATTCTTAAAGAATATTTACAAAATACCTGTGCACGTTGGATTCCACGTATACCAAGGCAGGAAGTGTCTAACAAAATCATGTATTTCGCACCAGACATACAGCCATGACCTTGCCCCAACGTGACTTCTTCCTGTTTCCAATAATGAGAAGGAAACTACGTGGATATCCCTTCCAGAAGAGAGAAACAGCTGTCGAAGCCATTAAGGATATTTTAAACAAGATATCCAAGAATGGTCTCCAACAAATCATGGAAAAATCGAAATTGGCTGAATGTTTGGCGCATTATTACGTTGATCACAGTGATCATACTTAATATGAATGTTAGTTCTTCTGGTATTTTTAATCATATATTATGCCCGTATGGTTTTATGGCTTAAAACCCGGATAAATCGGGAGATTTTTCTTGAGGTTAACTAACCAAAGTTTCAGTTGAAGAGGCCTTTGAATTCCTCCAGTCTCCAATGAGATTTTAACCCAGACATTGGATGAATCCAGGGATGGATAATGGGGGTAAGCAACCTAAGGCTATTCCAAAAACACATTCTTACATATGCTTTTACCATATCGTACATATAGCAAATTTTTGTGCGCTGTTACTCACCAAAAAACTGAACCGAACCTGCCCTCGACCCAGACCACTCCAAACTAGAGAAGTGGCTGTTACTATACTGCATTGTTCTCGAAAACTAACAAAGCCAGACTTGCGCTGTTATGCCTGAAAAAGCAATTATCTGACATGGTTTATTGCAGACTACCGGAAAGTTATTCAAATAACTGTAATGAAAACAAGGGGATGGCGAACCCCTCTGATTCGAGGGCAGAAGGAAACCGAATCCATGACAGAAAGAAATCCAATATGTTTGGAGAACAGAAAAGCTCGTCACAAACTTTCACGATGGAAGGATGATCTGGGATTCTTCCACGTTCCGCCTCTGATCGAAACATAATTAACCTTCGGATAAGTGTACTCGAGCCGTTTAAGAGAGAGCAAAGAGGCTCAGCACTTAGTTAGCTACTAATTAAATTTGTAGTTGTCTAAGCGAAAGGATACCACGGATTCCTGTGTCTTTCCTGTTCATCTGCTTTCTGATTGTTTGCTTTTTGATCAAATGGAAACTTTATGAAAATTAATGCTTTTTGTTTTTAAAAAATCAACTTAGTCTGGCGATATAATTACATTTAAACCTTTGCATTCGTTGTATTATTCAAAACAAACAAATGTTTCTTATTTTACGTAATCTCATTAATTCCAGTCGAATTTCTATTTCTCAACGTTTGCGTTGGAAAAAAGAAAAACATGCTGGTATTCTTACTATCTGTTTTAAGTATTTCTTGTAATGTCCACAGAACTAAATTCTTATTAACATACTAATGTTCTAACAAGAAAAAAAAAAGTGTTTTCTTAAAAGAAACGTTGCTAATTTGCATACTAAAATCAATAGGCTTGTCAATGTTCTAATTAGCAATGTTTACTAAAGAAGTTTAGAGCAATTAACACAAAATCCTTTCAAATAAGTTGCTGAAACAAGATTTCCAAATTCGCAAAAGAGAACTGTCTCTTCACTGAAGCCTTACAAAATCTCGAGCTACTAGAATTCTGGCCAATGTATACAAATAAAGAAAGTTCCCTTAGGGACGAAGACAAGACTGCAACGCGGTAGGTTTGCCACAAGAAGCCCAATAGTTGTCAAATCCGGGTACAAAAATACGCGTGGGAGATACGGAAGACACGTGAAAAGGATGTACACTAGAGCAGAAAATATTTGGAGCAAGAAATTTGATGACACTTCAGTCCACACGGGGACGAATATTCTTTGTACACGAAAAGAGTTTATCTTCTAGCTTCCTGGAATAACTCCTCCAGTAAGGAAGAAACCGTTGGATACCTTTAGAAAGGCAAAAAATGAGACACTTAATCATCCCAAAATTCTAGAAGAAACCGCAGATTTAGCGCTGGACATAATCTGCCATCACAGATTAAAGGTCTCGTTAAAATGAAGACAAGGAAATGTCAAGAACAGACACGAGCACGCTATCTTGTCATTATCCAAGACTATTTTAGAAAACTACCTAGGACAGCCAGCATTTCTGAGCTCCTGTACCACGAAAATAGATCGCATTTAACACGGTCTCAGTAGCACACAGGGACACGAAATATACTAAGCCTAAGCACGCTTTATTTAACGTATAATAAATGTAGATTGATCAGCGAAAGTAGGCCAAAATGGAGCCACTCTGTAACAACAGAACTGAAAATCATCCAAACTCGTGTCTGAACGAGATAAAAGATTCCTGTTATGTTATACTGCTTGTGGCCAAAGTAACTTAACATGTTATTAGGACAACGATGTTTGGTTTGGACACTGTTTAGACCAAACCCGGTATGGTTTGGTCTAAATGTAATGCAGTTGCAGAGGATACAATAGAAAACTTGGATAATTACCGTGTATTGCGTCCTCGAAAGCTCAGTCCATGACAACAGGAATGCCAGTAGTTGACGGAAGTCTGAATGCACTATTGAACCGTGGCTGGACGAGTCGAAGGAAGACTTTACTATACCAAATATCATCTTACAGTGTTCGCAACATCTTCTCAAGCACGTACAGCGAATGCTTCTCGCATTTCTGACGCCGAATGTAACACTGGTAAAATAATGAAGGGAATTAGAGGCGTGATCGATAACGGAAGTTGAGGATACCAAATATTCGCACTATTCTTTTGGTTTGATTGCGGTAATCCCAGCTGGTGAATTTAGATCTGTCCAATTCGGTGTAAGGAGATAAATAGTACTTTAAAGCGGGAGCAAACTGCTTGCTCCCACTTTAAAGTACTATGTATTAAACACGAAAATTAGTTTCAAGTGTGGTGGAAAATTTACAGTTCAAATAAATGTAATCGGGTATTATCATCCAGGGCAAGACAAATGAATTACGATGAAGAGGACTGTATGGCTGTGGAGTTCATTGGGTTGCTAACATATTCTGCATGTTTGCAGGATGAAAAATCTGAGTTTGGTAGGAAACTTCCATCCTTTGTCTCCAGCAAGTTGGGCTTGGTGTTCAAGAAGCCCAATAAAGGTCTTATCTACACAGTGTGGAAGAACAGCAAGCTAGGACGATTATGCAATGTTTATCATGGGTTACCGTTACTTATCTGTACTATTGTGGTTAAATAAGAACGCCTTTGGGGTTATACATCAGATGTGAAAGGTAGGAAGGGTGGTCAACGAAAAGAACCAGGCTACTTTTCTTCAAAATAACTTAGATTGGTTGCACTTGTTGGTCTGAAAAATGGCAATGAAGTTTAATGCATCTAAATTGTAAGGCGTACACCTAGGAAACAGAAATCCAGGAGGGAGAGCCAAGTTAAAAGTTAGTATTCGAGTCGGTCTTCTTCGTTATTTCGATTTAGTGTACTAATACACTCGCCAAAACGATTATACTAGAGGACCTCACAACATTCCACAGATTTTCTTATAGCGATACCTTGATCTACTTTGGCTTTCTTTAATACATATTTTAAAATAAATCACTGAAAGAAGGCCTTTAGCCTACAGTATTTGTTCTAACAAATGCGAATCAAAACTTCAAGCTAATAATTATCGACCAATTAACACAAAATAACACCACAGCAAAATTATTAGGTACAACACTTGAGTTAATTGGCACCACCATACTTCAGCCCTATTTAAACTGAAGACCATCATGGCTTTGATCCTTGGGGGATCCGTTATCACCAACCTGGTTGCCTTTTGGCAATTTACTATGGAAGGTTATGATTATGTTAATAGAATATCTATCAGATTATAATTGCTCAACATCTAGTGAAGTATCTTTATCTATAGGTGTTCCTCGGGGATCCTTATTGGGCTCTCTCCTTTTCAACGTATGTTTAAACGATGTGGCATATATTCCTAGACCAGATGGTATTAAACTTCTTTTATACGCAGATGATACTAAATTTTAAACTTTACAGATTCTGTAATTCCATTAACGACTGCGACTCAAGTCTTTCCAGAAATATTTTCATCTTTGGACTAAGGATAATAATAAGTTGATAGTTTGATAGAATTCAAAGCGGAAGAATTGGACTGGCACATTTTTAGTGAAAGAAGAAGTATGAAAGATAAAATAATTTGTATTCATTTTTTGGAAGATGCAGAAAGTCCGCATCCTTGCGTAATTTAACCATTATAATATTAATACTAATATCTAGTAGGCAGGGCTGAGCTCTGTTGTTTAGAATTTCCACGAAGACAACTCAAGGGGGGGATACACAGACTAACTAATTTAACTAAAGTCGCAAAGCATAGGAAAGAAAGGTACCGGGATTTCAGGCCCTGCTGTGGGTCATCATGGAACAAGTTAGAATATTCAGGAGTACAATGTATACAGGATGGACAGACAAGACAGGAGGGATGGGAGCTTATGCTCTTAGTTAAGAAGCATATTAAAATCTAAGGCACTGAATCCAGTCGACATCGGTGACCAGGTCAATGTTGAGTCAGTTTGGTGTTATATAAGCTCAGGGAAAACAAAACTGAGAGTTATTGTGTTATAGGCCTAATGACTGTGATAAGTATAGTAAACAGGGAAATGGAGATTTTAACTTTCCCGATATTGCCTGGAACTTGTGGGTTAGTCACACACACTAGCAAGACTTTTGTAGATGGCTTGGATGACTGTTTTCCACAGCAGCATGTTGGAGAAGCATCAAAGGAAGCAATACTCTTGATCTGGTTATCAGCAGTGATTTGTTTATCAAACCCTAATGTGGAGCTAAATGACTTTGCGATAACTGAAAGGAAAGCGAAAGAGAAACTGTTGAAGGTGAGCATAAAAAAAGGAACCTTGGGGTGGGTGAGATTTATCCAACCATATTAACGGCGGTAAGCAAACACTTATTTGTAGCCATAATTATGAGAGCATCCTTGGATTATGGAGAGGTCTCTATGGGCTGAAGATGTGGGAATATATACTGAATTTATAAAGGGATATTAAAAGGTAACATGAGCAATTACGTCATGCTGACATTCCACCTTACCTGGTACATCACCTCCATGTCTTTAATGTTCTGGTGGAACCTCTCACCCTGTTCTTCTCTTCCCAGATTTTCTGGAAACCCGGTTTGATGTGCAAGGCTGGAAAGAAGACAGTTTTGGGGTCTACACGTGGTTTGGAAACTATATTCTTTGATCCAGGAAACAAACTACCTCTCTTTGGCCAGACCTCGACACCCCAATGCTTACTCCCCCTCCGACTGTTTCACTCCCACAAAATGCAAGTCATTTTTGTGTACTCAGATTTCTGTCCAAGTAGCATATCTATCACTTTAAAGTCAGCACAGACCAACCAACAATGTTCTTCATACTTATTATTTGTCAACAACGTCTTCAAGTTCTCATATACTTTCAAGTGCATAGAGTGAGCTACTGGAATTGACCCATATTCATTTCCATTGTGGAGCAACAGACTTTTGAGACTCCTCTTTGAGTCGAGAAAAAGTATTGTGTAGGATTGTGACTTATTCCTAAATACTGAACTTCATTAAATCATTTATATTACTGTAAAAACCATATAATCTTTGTCAGTAAAGTAGGAGAGTAGTTTTCTCGTTCTCTGTCTATACCATGAGAAAAACGTCCCATGTGCTAGAAGATTTTTTGACTTAGGTCTAGAGCGAAGAAGTTCTGCAGATTCCTTTGGTAAATTTAAATCTCTTACAAGATCATCGAGTCCATGCTCTGAAAAGAATTGGACTCTGTCTCCAGGCGTGTAGACTTCAGTTTCATCTTCAGAAGCTTCACTTTCAGCACAAGTGGATGGCGTGGAATGGGCAGGTTATCTCCATGTGGACTGGTCTAATGGCAGGTGGAATATTGGGATGCACAATTTCGTTATTACTCTTTGCATTGTATCCCTCTGCATTAACTAAGCAAAAGTAACAGTCATCACAATGGTTTGTAGCCCTCCCCCGTAAAATCATGGAAATTGCAAATGGCATAGCGTTCTTTTTACCATTTTTCCACAATCTCAATGTTTCAACACAGGATCGGCAAACTTTGTGGAGTCCATTGTTTATCTTTGTCAAGGAGTTTCAATGCAAAATAAGCACAATACGCATTTTTTACAAATTCTGTAATATCTTTTCTTTGCTTGGGGACTCCATAATTTCCACAAATATAACAAAATGAGTTTGGATTTTTCAAACACTTGCGTGAAGACATTTTACTCCCTTTTCAGCACAAGATAACCTCAATAATAAACGGCTCACAGAGATAAACACTTCTGCATGGTGCCCTCAAGGTCAAGAAAAATGTGTTGACAACAAGTGAAGATTTAGTTTACAAATTCCCAGCATTTGCTCCAAACTTAATACATTCAATAATACAACTCACAACATCAACTTAAGTGATTTGTAAAGAAAGAGAATATTTCTAAAATCGGGGTTAAAAACAGCAATTAGTTTACGAATATTGAAAACCATGCAGAGTGGCGTTATCTATTGAGACAGTATTACAGAGTATCTTAATACTTTTCCCATCTTCATTGGAATCCCAAGGTGAAAGAATGGCAGGTGAATGATTACAGTATTCTTCCACTTTACTTTAACTGTCACAGTACGTCAAGGGAATCTACGTTTGAATAGCAATAATTAAGGCTCTTCATGGTTATCACCTTTTTTTTTTTATCGAGCTAGTGGACATTTCTCACGAACAGGATTCATCTGTAGAACGCAGGTCAAAAACAAATTCAACTGAAAACATAGGTAATATAACACCTTGTAACCTGAGCTGAGAAACATTCCGTTTAAAATTTCCGGTGCGAAAATAGCTTTCGGACGTTGATCCATTTCTCTCAGGGATGTAGCGTGAAGAAATGCGTGGGGGTGGACAACAATTGAGTAAGATATTAGATGTGTAGTTAGCTGAAGGGAGCAAACGAAATATTCAGCGATGACATCGAGAACTAATGGGAATCAAGTTCGAAATTATGCGGAGTGTTTGCTGAAAGGGTGTACGTGGTCGAGAAGGCGTTGGGCGGCAGTTTTACCAACGCATTCCTGAAAAAAGTTCTCGAACATGGATCCTCAAGCATTTAAGATGACAGGAGGTTTTTGAGAGTACGTTCATTTCTTTACCGCTTTTCTTTTTTTAAATGAATTTGACAAAATACGAATCGCTTAAAGGGAACCACAAATATAGTTTAGGAATAGTTTCACCAAAGAACATCTCCAGAACGAACTCAAGTTGCCATTTTGAACTTCAAACTTCTGAAAAGTAAATTATGAGAGCAGCAAGTGTTAGTCAGCAACGATCACGCTTGTAATTAGACTAAAGCCCTCAGATACACGAATAATTCAGCTGAAATCTTGTCTGATGATAAAGCTACAGATTACTCTTAATTTTTGTTTTTCTAACTCAATGTCCCCTTAATGAGCTCTTAATATCCTTCAAGAGTGGTTTGCAAGGAAAAGCAAAGTTGTTTGTGTGGAAATTGTGCCATATTCATTTTCCAGAATAAATATATAACCATCTGGAATTCAAATTAAACAGAGTATAAGATTTGGAAGCCATATATGCTTATAAAACACCAGAAAACTTTCGCATTTAAATTTTTATGGTAAAATATCTCTTTGGGTTTACAGCTGTTAGAAATAGAGCAAAAAATTTCATTGCGGTCAATGTAACTAAATTACTGTGCACATTCCGGACTACATAAATAATGATCCTGTTAATGACTAGGTTAGCACATTTAGGGTCATTCACACCAATTTCATAGAATCACAGTGAAAGCGAAAACTCCTTCGAACAAGAATTCACCATTTGCCCACTAGCAATGCCACTATTTTTGCCTTTAGTAGTAGTACCAAGGTTGCGTTCTCTATTTGATCTCGATGTTACCGATTTAAGTGCAAAAAGTATGGAGATCGTGCTTCTTGGGTTGTTGTCCAGCCAAATAGATTGAACTGTTTTCAATAAATTCAACAAATAGTTCCAAGTTACTTTAATATTAAGTTTAGACACTAATTATGGGCCTTCACGAAGATGAGGATCGCCATCGAGTGTGGGCAAATGCAAAAATTACTTAATTTGGTATTAAAACAAACTAACTCATTAAAAATCATCATAATATCATAAACTCGATTCCTGGTTGAGACTTCTCGAATGATTTATCTTTGTAGATGCAAAACCAGAGGCTAACGTTGTTAAAAACTTATTCAAGAATGGTTTTGACCACGTATAATAAATATTTCTTGATTTAAAGGCACTAGAGTAATTTTATGCGACTCTGTTTTATTGTAATGTTCCGACATGAACTCCTGCTACATGCTGAACACCATGTTCAATTACTGTCTGCACATGCTCATTCCTAGTTTTGCAGATTGTCGACAGATGGTAAAAGCATGCACTGAATAAGAATGTCACTAGCAAATTTTGCGTCTCTGCCACTCTTACTCAAAGTAATTGGCATCATGGGTTCTCATTTAAAATGATCATCGTGTTATATAACAATTATACTCTGATTAAAAAGAGACTCAAACGAACTTGTCGATTGAATATTTTATTTTAACATTTCAATCAGAAATGCTAGAAGTTGTTTTCGAAGTAGAGAAGTCAAATCATGCCTAGACATTGACCATGGAACAACAAGGCCTGTGTGAGAACACGTGATGTTTCCCAATGAGCGTTAAAAACTGATCAAAGAAAACACCAAGGCCAAGTTATGGAATTAAAACTGAAACGGATTACCAAAAATATGAAAACAAGAAAGGTTTCGCTTGCTGGCTCTTTAACCAGCTCAGCAGGGGTCGATAGATCATGACGTCACCAGAATTGAGCTGATGCTAGTGCCCGTAGGGGAAGGTGACAAACAAGTTCCAACGTTGATTTTCATCTTTCTTCTCATTGGCTCTGCTTTCCCAATAAGGATATTTCAGGCTACATCTTAAGAAGCTCATTAAGCGAGAAAAGGCAATCATCCTTGACTGTTCACTGCAAGAATCGGAGCGGATGAGGAGACGACAGAAAGTTGTGTTATTACATCTGATTATACTCGGTGCTCTGCTTGACACACATTTCCAAGTGTCACTCACACTGCTCAAGTGCTTTCTTTCATTTGCCGAAGCCGAGAGGCACATAAAAATCGGTATGACGAACGTATTTCTTTAGACATAAGAAACAGCCTTTAATATCACTGCCGTATGTAATCGATTACCTAAGCAGCTCTCGATGTTGCTGGCGTATTGACACACGTAAAAACTATAGAATCTACTTCTTACCAGAGTACTTTATTTCTTTCGGATGGACCTTCCCAGTGGACAGCTGTGTAAGCTCCCAAAGCAGCAGTACCGCCCGGGGAAGGAAGATATGGTGAAAATGTTTCTTTTTCGCGATATTAGAGTAAAATAAAGTTTGAAATTATTTAACCCAGATCTTCGCAACAGGTGGATACGACTTTTTCAAACCAAGCATGTTTAATTGGGTCCTTGTGAATATCTCCACTTAAACCAAACTCGCCAAACGCTGAGTTCTAGCCATACACACACGTATTAATATATATATATATATATATAGTGCGCAACAGAAAAAAAAAGAACTGGTTCTAGCGAACAAAGGAGAATTCTCTATAATCATTTAAAACACTATTAACCTAGATATAGCCCCTTACTGAATAGGTATAAGCAGACAGATGAAAAAAACCTGTAATTAGGAAATATAAAGAAGGCATGGGGCTGTACATAACACGGGGGTTCTTTAAGGGAGTGTCTTCAGAAGAGCGGTCAGTGGGAGGAAAGCACTGACTACTTAATAGAGTAGAAAAATTAATGTGATATGATCCCAGTGAAACCTACAACGTTACAGCTGTGACTATCCGAGCCAGCTATTCATCATGAGACTGGGGCCTACTACCCATGTAACTGCTATCAAAAGCTTCCTAGAAAAAGAGCTTGGCATTAAGGTAGATGTTAGATCCGTCAAAACCAAATTCCCAAAACATTCTTCTTTTGTGCTCTCTTGCCACAGGGCGATCTCCACGTGGTTCTTAACCCAGAAGATGCCTTAAGCCATTTATTGAAACAAAAAAAATAACACCAACCACAGACCCCAAGAAACAAATGGATGTTTCCCAAATGTCATTAACTTTCTTTCTACAAAATGTTAGGAGCATCGCTAACAAGTTCCATACCTTGTAAGCCCTGCTCCTCCAGGAAGACATCTACATCTCGGAAACATGGGTTGATGAGGAGAAACACCTCTCGGGGTGCTCCTCTCGTTCACTCGTTATCACTATCTAGCAAACTCCAGAAAAGATGTGGAGGCGGTGTTGTCATCCATCCTCAAGATCTCTTTCAGGTTACATGTTCACAGTAGTAAAACACCACACTACGAAGCAGTCATTGAATTTTCAGCAAGAATGGTAAAAGGATCCAAATTGGTCTCGTATCTCCCACCCCCAGTACACACCCCATCAATCAGAGAAGACCTTTTTGCATGAATATCTTCCCATCTTTGTCCTAAAATCCAAACAACCGTTTTAGAGGATTTTAACATGCCTTTGGTTCAAGGAGGCAAGGCGAGATATGGAAGATACCATGCTGACCTTAGGGCTTACCACCCTGGATACTCCACCGACCAGGGGTAATCAGCTCCTTGACAGCGTTTCCAAGTTCAATTTGGACCATCTCCTAATAGTTTTTTGAATAATTATTCAAGGAGGCAAAATATTCTTTCAACCTAAAACAAAAAGCCTACAGAACTTAGAAAAGGTCTGGATCCCTGCAAGACCACATCTATTACAACAAACAAAGAGCGAATTTCCTGCGCGTAAGGAGGGCCCACCTTCTGCATATCCAAAGAAGGCTCAGGCATTCTAAACGCATAGCTACTACATGTGGACGTCAGGTGGTAATGTATGAAGAAACTAGCAAACAGTGGGCACAGTCAACCTTCCACTATCTGGAACATCCTCCCCTCCCTGTAGCGGCCATCACAGATACAGCACAGCCTATCCGACAAACCTACAATTGGTTCCGACGGATTTCTACTCTTTATTCTAAAAATTTGCAGTGTCTACGTGATCGACCTTTTGCATAACATCTTCAACCGCATTCTCCAGTGGAATATCTATCATTCCCTACCAGTACCGAAAACTAACAAACTAAAAGGCTACAGAGCAATCTCCATATCCTGTGGGCTGCTAAAAGTTTTTTTGAAAAAACGATCCAACCCATCTTTGTCGAACACTGTTTCAACGGACGACCACAGCATCTCCATACTGTTATTCCTAGAAGGTAAACATTGTCTAATCTCTTAATGACCAGCTGGGAAATTAAAAAAGCCCTAAATGCTAAGAAACAACTCGAAATCTTATTCCTGGACATAGAAGAAACTTTTTGACACACTTTGCACGACAGAGCTGGTGAAAAATTTGAAACATTACTTCAGAATCGAAGGAAACCTACTTGTTATTTTAATCAACTTCTTAACAACAGAAAAATTGTTATCAAATATAACCATAGACTAGAGAGCACCACCTGTGTCGCCATCGCACAGGGGGGGAGTTCTTTCCTCATGGTTCTTTGCCATAACTTTAGAGCCCTTCCTTTTGAAGCACCAAAACTTCCTCTCATATGCTGGTGATCTCAAGATGCTCATCACATCAGATGATCCAGCAAAAGTAGATGCAGTCGTCTTTGAAACACAGAACGTCCTGATTGAACTCCAAGATTATCTAGTGTCTTGGGCTAAAGTTGAATCCTCAGAAAGCAGCTCAGATGACCTTCACAAAAAGGAAAACAAAGAATGAAATAACACTCAAAACGACGGGTCTGTCATTGAAAATGGTCATTCCCACACCGATGGGGTTGAAGTGGGATGACAGCCTGACCTTCAAAGACAACCTCAATATGGCCAGGAAGAAAACGCTCGCGGCCCTCTGGGCAATCCGAAAGGAGCTGGTCGGTCTTAGGCCTCGAGGATTTCTCTTGGATTACGTCCAAAGAAATTTGATCCCCGTACCGATCTGTGCTTTGGTCAGGGGGCCTCCTCTGCTCAACTCAAGAGATTTTTTGGAACAGAGTATTAGCTCCTGAGATGGTTAAACAGGGCGATGGGCCACCCTTTTACCATCTCTCGGAGCGTGCTGTACGCAAACCTCGGCATGAAACCATGGGAAACCATCAAGGAGATGAATTTGCACACTTTGGCACAACTGCTTTGTGGCCGAATGGATTCACCCGACATTTGGGAAGTGACGACAAACCCTAGGACTTCCGAACGAACCCCGTGCAGTGCAACACCTTGTCTTAGATATTCATTACAAAACCTGCAATACCTAGAATCAGTGTTTCCGGCGAATACGTTTGGATCATATAACTCTCTCGGAATCGATGCCTCAGCTGTCTGGAGCTCGAAGCGCTGCAGACAGGACATCAAAGGAGTGTATAAAGTAGAACTATTGACTACTTTACTTCTACTTACTTCTAAATGCAATGTTTTCCTTTCTTTTAATTCAATCAATGTAATCGACTTGAATATTTATAATTTACACCCCTCTAGCCAAACTGAGCTGTTCCGTGGGGGGGAGGGAGATGCCCACCGATGTGGAAATTAAAAGATGTTAATAATAATACATGTGGACACTAACGGTTAAAAGCATATTTTAATAGTTAGAGTAGAATATTAATGTGATATGATACATAGTGTTGAAATCAGTGGTTTCCCTCCTAACGGTGTGTGCAGTAGTACTGTAAAAGCCAGAAGTGTTGGGTTCTGTTGTGTTCTGGTTTTGGCGACAGGGCCCCTGATGGGACCCCACTAACCACTGGAGGCTGCCCATTATATTTTGGCTGTTCTCCACCAGGATCGCCTGAGCTTCTTGGACGGAGACCAAATTTTAAAAAAAGGGAATAGTCTAGAGAGTACAGGGCGTATGCAAGAGGGGGGACGGAAGTATGGAGGTAAAACACACAGCAAGAGAGATGTGAATTGTCGCCATTAGTGATTGAGATGGCCCAAGTGCCATCCAGCCTATAGCCAGGTTAGCATATGCTTGCCATAGGCAGGAAT
Source organism: Mastigoproctus giganteus (assembly GCF_048544385.1). Classification (NCBI taxonomy): domain Eukaryota; kingdom Metazoa; phylum Arthropoda; class Arachnida; order Uropygi; family Thelyphonidae; genus Mastigoproctus; species Mastigoproctus giganteus. The sequence continues at coordinate 61,925,633 of NC_143578.1, read as the reverse complement.
TAGATATTGGCCATGTTCGGTAGATTCCAGCGAAGTAGTGCTGTGTGAAGTCTGGGTCCAGTCGTATCCGGTGAGTAATCAATCCAGGCAGTTATCATGTTGGATGATGTTAGTCTGTGGAGGTTGTCAATTTGTTTCAGGACCAAGAGGTGGTCAATGTGTTCGAGAGACGTTGCCTATTATGCTGCCGTGGTGTCATCATCCTCTAGTACAAGGTGGCTGTTTAGTAGGGCTGTTCGTTTGATGAAGAATTCCTGGGCAAACGTTGATAGTGCAAAATAGTAATGCTCCTCGTTTACGAAAAAGTACTCGCGTTCACGTGGAAGATCTTGAATTGTAGTTATTGGGATGGCGCGCTGGTCTTCGTACAGTGGGAAACAGTACAGGAGGTGCTCCTAATCCTCTTCGTATCCACATAGGTAACCCGTGTTCGCAATGTAATGTTGTTCATCTTGTAGTACAATTATTCATGATGGCGAGTTTGGTCTTGGATCTTTGGTATAAGCCTAATCCGGAAGTCATCATACAGTGAGCATTCGTACATAATATGGTCCCATGTTTCCTACTCGCCGCAGTCACAGAGTGGATTATTTTGGATTCCGAGCATTGTTAATTTGTAGTTGAAGGTCACTTGAAGTCCCAGTGAAAGCAGAAGGCTTTGGGTAAGTATAGGAAAGTAGTGGTATAAACTTTTTAGTTACTGCGCCCTTCGTAGCAGTGTTCCAGGTTTCTTGTCCGTAATACGTTTTCGATCCTTCTTAGAGTCGTTATTCATGTCTAACTATGTACCGAGGATCTCTGTAGTGGTACCTTTCTTTAATCGTCGGAACAGATTACTCTTTACAATCTCCAAGTAAAGGGGCAGACAACCGGCCAGGACCTGAAAGGCTGGTGTGCTCATAGTTCGACAGGCTCTGGTTACTGTCAGAAGCATTGCTCTTGGGATATATTCAAGTTTCCTGTTTATTGCGGTATAAGGTAAATCTATGACACCACACTGCAGCGCCATAACATACAGTTGGCAAGACGATGGCCTTATATATGAGTACTAGCACCCTTCTCTTTGATACCCCAATCCGCAAGGCTGATTCTTGATATCATTGCGGTGTATTTACAGTTTTTGGTGGAGAGGTAAGCAAGGTGAGAAAAGAATGTTAGTTTCGGGTCAAGAATTATACATAAGTACTTTATTTCTGAGTATAATTGGATGGAAATGCCTGATGTTTCGATGGCTGAAGGTCTGGTTATTTCCAGAGTACCTTTAAGTAGAATCGATTTTGTTTCTCACCAGAAATTTGAAGCATATAAGTGGAGTTTCCCAAGAGCCTGGTTTACCCAAGTTTCTATTTTGGCTCTGGAATCAGCAGGAATGACCAAGACCAGGTCATCCGCAAAAGCAAAGGATTTTGCGCACTCAAGGTCCATCCCAAGAAACGCACCTTTGAGGGCAACCCCCAGTGACCGGCCTGGTTGATTGATTGATTTGGTAGTTATTGGCGCATCGGCTTCTGTGGCCATATTGCACCTCCCAAGGTTTTTGCAGTACTTTGATCCAAGCCCGAGGCGGGAATCGAACCCGCGACCTTTGGGTTGCCGGGCAGGTACTTTACCCACTCGGCTAGCCCGGTCGGCTGACCGGCCTGGTGACTTGCTGATGCTTGGTGTGATCAAGATCTTTCGGTGGTTAAGGTAGGAACATACACATCTATATAGATTGAGGTACATTAAGAGTGTCTAAGCCTTCTAACAATACTAGACCACAACAGCTTATCAAATGCGCCTGCAAAGTCGACTGTTATGACTGTTATGTTATTTACATAGCAATTCTTTGGCAATGGATATAAGAAAAAAGAATTAACTGTGCAAGTTTACTATGAACACAGTTTTGTTAATTTAGGTTAGAGAGCATCTCAATATCTGCTGTACATAGTTAAATTTTAAGTTGCAAAAATAATGTTTGCAATGATAAATTGTGTTCATTAAGAATTACAGGTATACTTAAATGGAAGTCCATGAAAGATTAAACTGACAGTATTAATGTTATAGGTTTGGTTGAATTCAGCATCCTGAAGAGATAATTTGCATATTGAATTACTACGGTAAGACAGCCAGATCTTAAAACAAGCGAATGATATCAAGGATAACTGTGTGCTATTCCTTTACTTTTTAGATATCCTGCATGGACGGAGTTCGACTAAGTAGGGATCATACTAATTTCTTACACTTAAAACAAATGATGGATTATTGAATACCAGCTGGTCCTTTTCCTATTCAAGTATTAAACGACGTTAAAGTTGTATCCTAGTTCCGGAAATGTCATTCATCAAGTACGAGGGTCGTTTGAAATGTTAGTGGCCTCAGTATGGAGGGTTTATTTGAGGAGTCTGATAATGTTACTTTTCAACATAGTTGGAATTGGAATCAATACACTCTTGCCATCGATGCTGCAATGCGTTGATTCCAGCTGCGAAGAAAGTTTTCTCTTGAGCCTCCAGGAATGCATCCACTGCAGCGAAAACGTCACTATCGGCGGGAAAATGGATGACAGCCAGGTATTTTTTTTTAAATTAGGAAATAGGTGACGGTCCGATGGAGCAAGATTTGATGAATATGGGGGATGGTCTAAGATTTCAAAGCCGCAATCACGAAGCATAGCATGGTAATGATAGACTTGTGAGCAGGTGCGATGTTCTAGTGGAACAAGGCTGCTTTGATGTTTTCATGTAAACTCCTCACAAGGTCTGCATAATATGCCCCTGTGACTATGTAGCCTTTCTGAAGGTAATCCACTTGCAATACTCCGTTAGCATCCCAAAAATCCGATGTCATCAGCAGAAGGAATCAAATTGACTCTCTTTGGAGCTGTATTTTCACTGTTTAGACTGCTCTTTTTGTTTCTGGCTGAAAATGATGGATTCACTTCTCATCCATGGTCACAAACCATGCAAGGAAATTTGCTGGATGTGCTTCAAAACAATGCATGCAAATGTTCACTTGATAGGATTATGCCCCTCTATTCCTTTGACTTCCTACTTCTTGGTGGACAGCCTTCCTGCCATCCAGTCCAATATTCTTGCTCTGCTTTCTCCCCACACAACTTCCACGTCTTCCACTTCTAGAGGTCTTTTTTTCTTTTTTTCCACTGGGGCTCTCCCTGGCAAGCTCAGGCGCAGTCCAGAGTTCGCCCTCGCCAGAATCTTTTTTTTTCTACTGTACCCGGCTGCCTCCCCGAGGCTGTGGACGGAAATCGCGGGGTCTTACTATGGGCCCTGGCGGCTAATTGTCAGGGGAACAACAGACCAAAATAACACCACACCACACTACACAACGCAAACTAACACAAATACTGTAATTACACTATCTCTGGCATTTACAGAGTTTGTACTGCGTCCCAAAGCACAAACTTCGCGGTTTGTAGGTGAAATCCCCCAGGTGCCGCTAGACAAGAAACACTATACACTATGTTCACTTGACGACTGTTGTGTGGTTTTGATCTGCTGTCAAAAACTTTGAGACCAATCGTGCTGACTCCTTTTTCGTCACTAGAACCTCCGATGAGATGTCCACGATGTTGGCAATGTACAGAACTGTCGCTGGTCAATCACTCCTCACCAGATCATATCATGCATACTGTTAACTTCATCTGCGATGGACGGTGGAGGTTTTCCACAGCGCAGATCATCTTCCAGGATCCCCCTTCCTCGTTTAAATTGTGCTACCCATTCATGGAATAGGAAGGGGCATCATCCCCTATATTTTAACAACTTATGAATTGCCTTTTCCGTTAGTTCCCCCACCCAAATATTGGACGACTCCATGGCGACCCATTTTTGTCCATCTTTCCTGAATCACACAACTTTTTCGACTTCGGGATCTATAATTAACGTTACTACTGCCCTGTCATACTCGGGCCATGAACTTTTCAAGCACCCTTCGTGTTTTTAGTAAGATTTTAGGAATAAATATTTACTTTCTGCTCCATAGAGAGCGACAGAAAGATTAAATCCAACAACGACCGCAGTCTACAAACAATCTCTGAGTGTTTGTAGACGGCCACTCTAAATGATTCGAAAGAGTGAACTCAGAAGCGACAGGTCAACACTCTTGGAATGATGGAATCCCCAAGTGCTGCTTTCGTGTATCCTATAAAGTTAGAAGACGCCAACCCGCACTTTAAGAAAAGAAATTACACGCAAGTCATAGCTTCCTTGAATCCAATTTTACGGATTACCACTTTGCTGCATATTTGGCTATTATAATCCCATCCCATATATTTCTTTTCTTGCTTTTAAGAAGTGTCTAGAAGATTTATTTATCAAACGAAGCTTCTCTGAAGCATCTTTCTCTTTCCGTGCTGAGTACACCACTAAAGCTTCCGGTCTAACCCATCGTCTAGGAAACTGCTTCTTGCGTTATCTCTATTTACAGCACCGTCCGGGTTTGAGGCGACATCTACTCTCGGTACATATGCCTGGTGAAACAAGCTCAGCTAAACAAGTACAAGCTATGTTCAGGTAATACAACTGATGTCACGAGGATGCATTTTAATTTCAACAGCTGCGCTGTGATTATTGAAATTCGTACACGGATTGCTGGACAGTTTTGATGCCAACTGTTTAATTAAACAAGTTGCAGCAAAAGAACTTAAAATCAACGACAATCAAAAACCACTGGATTTTTATTCAAATCCGAAAGAGCCTGGCAACAATCGAATTATAATTCGATTGTTGCAAAGCTCTCATATTCGAATAGCTCCATTGTTATAAAGTTGATATTCTAATAATTGTTACAATATATAACAATGGAGTACTGATGGGAAGATATAATATTAACATTATAACAATTGAAAACGTGCGATAAATTACATAATGTCAGTTCAGCAATGCAATATTAAGTTTCAACTACTGGATAAAAAAAAAAACATTCTGGGTGGTATTGTGACACAGAACAATATATCAAAAAATGAGGACATTCTCATTCCATTAATGAACACGTGAATATTCTACACTCAATTATCTGAGATAGTTTAGTGAACCGAATTCATTCCACACGCTACCCGGACTGCTCAACCTTGTTTATAATTATGGTATCCTGTTCGCATTGGATCGATAGGAGTCTTATGATGGGAAAATGCCTAGCAAAATAAGCACAAAAATAATGTTAAAACGACCAAATAATATCATATTTCTTGTCTTCTCTTAATGCTGCATCAGCAAAAAAAAAAAAATTAATAAAAGAAAAGGAAACAAACCTATCATCCTATGCGTTTCCCTCACCCGAAGGTACTATCCAGATGACCTTTGAATTTCCCCAAACTGTCAGCCTCTACCACCCATGTAGGCAACTTATTCCAATAATTTATAACTCGCTGGCTAAAATAAAACTTCCTGCAGTCCAATCTAAACATTTCCCCCCGTAACTTGAATTTATGTCCCCATAGTTCTAGCATCATTTATAATCTTGAAAATTTCGTCCTCATTCATTTTACTGATGCCTCTCAGAGCCTTAAACACCTCAATCAAATCTTCTCTAAGGTGTCTAGTTTCCAAACTCTGCAACCCACATATTCGAAGTCTTTCTTCATAAGGACGCCCTTTTGCCGATCTCACCAGGCGAGTTACCCGTCTTTGCACCCTTTCAAGAAGCTCGATGTCTTTCTTTAGGTGCGGTCTCCATACTTGAACACAGTATTCCAAGTGTGGTCTAACATAAGCCTTATATAATGGGATTATCACGTCCCTATCTCTACTTGCAAAAGTTCGATAGATCATCGATAGGACACCATGGGCCTTCCTTGTAGCCTGTTTACAATGGTCAGAGAATTTTCATGTCTGACCGTATCGTAACACCCAAGTCCCTTTCCTCCAGTACTGGGTTTAGTTGAACTCCACCAAGTGAACCCAAGGGTCGCGGGTTCGATTCCCGCCTCGGGCTTGGATCAAAGTACTGCAAAAACCTTGGGAGGTGCAATATGGCCACAGAAGCCGATGCGCCAACAACTACCAAATCAAATCACTCCACCAAGTGAATAAGTTTTTTTGGGATTACTGTTTCCCAGGTGTAATACCTTACACTTTGTTGGATTAAAGCATAGCTGCCATTTTTCTGACCATTCCTGAAGTCTATCTAGGTCTCTCTGAAGAAGCTCAGCTTGACAGTGATCATTAATTACTCTACCAATTTTAACATCATCTGCAAATTTAGACATCACGCCCTCAATGCCTTCATCGATGTCGTTTATGAAAATTAAAAACAACAGTGGTCCTAATACTGATCCTTGGGGAAACCCACTTCTTACATCAACCCAATCTGAGGAATGGCCATTTATCACAACCCTCTGCCTCCTCCCCATCCTGATATCCATCTCAGGATTTTCCCAGTGATTCCAACCTGTTCCAGCTTATAAAGCAACCGCTCATGTGGGACTGAGTCAAAAGCTTTGCTGAAATCTAAATAAACAACGTTGAAATTATTCCTTAAATCTAGCTCATGAGTCACCTTTTCGAAATAGCGAACCAGATTTGTTAAACATGATTTTCCCTTTACAAAACCATGCTGAGTATCCTTGAGAATTTCAATTCTATCCAAATGATCCTGAATTCCACCCTTGATCATTGCCTCCATGATTTTCCCTACCACTGAAGTCAGACTGACAGGTCGATAATTTCCCACTTCATGTGGAAGATATGTATGGGAGATACATTGGCATTTTTCCAATCCAACGGAATCTCCCTAGAGTCTGGTGATGCTCGCATAATTAGCCTCAATGGTTCAATGCACTCGCTTCCCTTAAGATTATGGGGTATATTCCATCAACTCCAGGAGCTTTACTGGCCTGTAGGCTCGAAAGTTTTATCATTAAATAATCTTGCGAAATTTCAATATCATTAATTTCATATTTTTCACCTTCGCTCCCACAATATCCCATTGCCACAAAAGGTTTTTCATTTGTAAATATCGATGCAAAATAACTGTTGAGTTCAACTGCAGCTGGTGTATTTAATACTATCCCCTTTCCCTTACGTAAAGGTCCGATCTCGTTTGTCCTGCTCTTCTTGGCATTTATATATGTGAAGAATTCCTTATCCCCTCCTCTTTGCTCTGTTTGCTAGTGATTTCTCATAAACTGCCTTTGCCTGTCGAACCTTCTCTGTGGCTCTATTATAGATCATCTTGTAGCTGTTATAGGCTTCAGTACTTTTTATTGCTCTGTAACCTTTCCGTGCCACATTTTTCTGCTGAAGTAAGTAATGTGGCAACTTCACTATTCATCCAACTTGGAACCCTCCTCGTGGAGTATTTTTTTAATGGTATATACGCATTCAAGGCATCTGTGATTAATGTTTTAAAAGCGTACCACAGTTCAAATGTATTCATTTTCTGCACGATATCTACCCAGTTAATTGAGGCCATGTAGTACCTTAAGGCGTCGTAATTTCCTTTTCTGAAATTAAAACCCATTCCTTTGCCTTTTACTTCTGCTACCTCTCTCGTCATCATCCACCGTAGAACTCCATGATCACTTCCTGCTACTGGTTCCTCTACTGTCAACCCTGTTATGTCATCTGGTTCATGGGTGATCATGAGGTCTAGAGTATTCTTTTCTCTAGTACTTTCCCTGACATGTTGATAGAAATAACAGTCATCTAGTTGATTTAAAAATTTTGTTCCCCATGTCGAGTTTCCTTCCCATTTTCTCCAATCAATTAGAGGCAAATTGAAATCACCCATAATAAGAGATTGACGCTTACTTGCCCATTCCATTTGCATGTAGAGGCTTTCGTCATAATCTTCACAATCACTTGATCTGTAGATTACTCCTACTCGCATTATACCTTTGTTTCCAACTATCTCACACTATACAGATTCTATACTAGCATGTGAAGTCTGAATCCGGGAAAGCTATCGTCTCACCCAGACTGCTCCTGATAAGAAACATTACTATATAAACAATGAAGACTTACTGTTCTTGTATATTTAACAACCCTTGAAGTTTTTTAGGCTCTCTTCCCTGGCATTAGCAACCTGCTCACTGGAAACGTCCCTGCCCCCAGAACATCTAGATAATATGTCCAGTTGGGGGTAACAGATAAGAACTCTTGAGGTATGTGCAAGAGTTACTTTGATCAATATTATCAGATAAACGCGTGTCAGTATTACCCACATCCCCCCCTAACTAGCAGTTTCCCTGAACCTTTAAGGTATCCTCAATAATACTGGCAAAAACTTTTGCACCTCCTTTAAGTGCATCCCGTCTCTACAAAACAAATTCCTTCTACCTACAAGTGTGGGCCAAGCTGATAGAAATTTCCCCCCTAAAGCCTTGCAGAGTCCTTCAAGTCTTGAGTTAATCCACAAGGCTTTTAACATATAATTCCTCCTCTCGTGTCTGGGCAGAATTGCAGTGTGGCCTAGCTCGCGACATTCCCTCAGCATGGTCCTGTATCTTTCCAACAAATCGTCAGATCGTGTACGTTTAATGTCATTAGTCCCCACATGAATAATAATATTCTCTTTACCCCCTTAAAATCTGACAATCTGTTGGTGACATTATTAATAGTTGCTCCCGGCAGACATACCCTGGTTATACTCCACCTGTCCTTATTACAAAAAATATTCCCCGTTTCCCTGACAATGGAGTCTCCTAATAAAACAATAAAAAAAAAAGGGTTTGGATGAGAGTTGGAAAGATTGGTTCGAGGAGAGCTTGAGGATGCGAGTTCGGAAATCGTGGAGGTAAGATGGAAAAGAAAAAATAGTGAGGCAGAGAGGAGATGAAGACATGGAGACTTTTTAGAGTGAGGGGAATTGGAGTTTGGAAATAGATCTAAGAGGGGGAAAAGGATAGTCAGGGGCGAGGACATGCGAAGTGAAGGTGTTGTTCTTTTGGGAGGGGGGTGCGAACGAATGGGGAATATCTGGGTTTAGAGTAAAAGTGGAGTTGGTCATCATTCGGTTGGTCGGCGTGTCTAGCAATGTAATCGCATGCTGCATTTCTGAAGATCAATTCTTGTAGGAAGCTGCACATGTGTCTAGATCCCGTACCACCTGGAATGAGCCAGGTACTCAGGTGTAAATTGAGAAATCTACGTGGAAGAGTATCCTGTCCAAGAGCCCCATTAAAAAAAGAGATAAACCCCCAGAAAATTTTGGAAACGGATGTGGGAAGCCTGTCTATTACGGAGCGAGAGAGGAGCTCGAGCTGATATAGGGGCCCAGCTGAAAGAGTCAAAAATTGAATTGAAAGTAGCAATCCGGTTCCCAACTTAAGTTTGTTCCAGTTTTATTGAACCCGAACTTATAAGCTGAATTCTGTAAGATATTGGTTGATATTTTCTTTCAACGTAAATTTTATTGCAATGTACTGTTAAGTTTATTAAGTTGGGCGTATAGATTAAGTTAAGGACCATGAAATGATGTAGGGATACTTAAAGGGGTAAGGGAGAGAAAAACAAAAAAGGGAATTAACAATAACATTAATTATAGGCGTAGTAGAAAGAGAACGTGATAACATATATAATGTTCTAGATACATAATGTGTTAATAGATAATATTCTAACAGGAACTCCTAGGTAAGCCTACTGATAAGTCCTGATAATAAGTAAATAAATATACATGGCTGAACGACCACAATTGTCGAGCCAGCCAAGGATGGTACCACAATTGGCATACAGCCAGTTAAATAAATAAAATAAAATAAAAACCGCAGGGATGTTGTCTTTTTCTGCTTCTCATTGAATATTCTTAATTAACTTTTAGGAAGTCTTCTGCAAAGAGCTATCGTGATACCTGACAATCCTTGAACCGATATGGAACTTATGTCGATAACTAATACGCCATTATGAATAGCTAATAACTAATTATTCGCTATAAATATGCACGAAGACGTGGCCTATTTACATAACATCTAACTACATATGCAATTGTATGCCTAGCCAACTAGGTAATCATAAATTGTACAGTTATGAGAGCAAAATACCAAAAACTAACGGGCAAACAGATATTGTACAATACAGACTTCATCAAAGTGGGTATTTGTTTAATATCTTCCAAACTTCCGTTAACTTTTATTAAGAGACTTCGTTATCGAGAAAATTGAGAGCGAAGAGAAATGCTGACTCATGATTACATCAGCGGAAGCCTACTTGGAGAGTTACCAAAGAAGTTAATACTTTCGAAATGCTGTTTAGTTTATTTATTATTTAATACAGTGGTAAATTATAGAATAAATCAATAGAATAAAATAGCTGTGATATGAAAGTATTTTACGCAACACCCACTTGGCCACATTATTAGGACGATAAGCCAGTAGCATATTGGACAGCCGTTGACCCTAACCATTGGTTCTACAAGAGAAAACCGTCTTCCTTTCCTGAGTGAGGTGGATAAAGGATTGTGACAGTGATTACACCTTCCAGTTCATTCCACAGATCCAAGAACATGGCTGTGAAAACAAGACCATTGCCACCAAACCTCCACCAGAAAGCCCGTATTCGGTGCAGAGTCTCCTGTGGTTTCTTCCACATGCACACTCTTCCATCGGTTCCAAAGAAAGTTTAAATTTATGCTTTTTTCGACTCATTTGGACTCACGTTACTTACCTCAAGTTATCCTTCCTGTTCCTGGAACCAATGAAACCGTATTTTTCTATTGATGTTCGAGATCAGTGGTTCCTGTGAAGGTTCCTAACTCCTGGAGTAATTCCTCGTAGTCTTCGCATGATTGCAAAGGTTAATTGTACAGTCGCTAGGCGCCGACTTCACTCGAATGACACCACATTATTACCGGTGAACCGATTTGAGCAATAGTCAGCTCTTGCGGCTTTACAGAGGTTTTTTGTGCATGTCGGGTAACCTCTTCAATTTACATACAGTCCAAACCTCCATGGCCCAAATAAAGTGTCCAAGAAGTATACATGAACAAAGCCGTCCACAATTGCATAAAATAGATAACATTTTTCAGAACCTCAAAAACGACCACAAAGATAAAGGATTCTACTATTAATTATCCTCTTCCAATCTAGTTAATTAAAAATAGAATTGTTTTAAACGAAGAAAAGATTCATATTACAATCTAATACTCCAAAGGTATATACTAAATACTGTTCTTTTTTGTATTCACTCTAACTTGTGAACTCTCTTATGTTGCTGTTCGGTATAAAAACAGAAAATTTATTTATTTTATTTAATTATATGGGTTTGCGGTGCTGCCTCCATCAGATTTATGCTTCATAAGTTGCGAAGGAAAAAGAAATCAAGACTGCAAATGGTAAAAGAAATTTACTAATGAATACGACCGACTTCTTCAGATCAACATCTGCAAGAAACTGAACGGTAAGAACAGAGCGAGAATTCATCTTAAGATTTTTACCTTAATACACCATTGTATTAAACACAAAGCATTGAGTACAAATCCCTTGATATTTCAACCGGAGGACATCATCATGAGTTGCTTCCAACGATGGTCTGTTTTTCCTTTGAGTTTACAGGATTGCCATTTGCGATGTTTCATAGCAATGTCGTTGGACCCGGCACCGACAATAAATTAAATAACCTTTTTAAACATCGAAAGACTCCCTCGATGGAATGAACAAAGAGCTTAATTATTTCTACTCTCTGTAAGGAATTTATGCAAATAACAGCACGCGTGCTCCTGCTGTTTTATTAACGAAATTCTCTTGGAACTAAGTATAGGCGGTGTGTCTCCAAGTGCCAAGCAAGGACGCGCCTTCATGATTGTATGCTAATTGCCTTACATTAAAGAAGCGTGTCATTTCTATTTAGAAGAAGGTTCGTACTTTCTTAAGTGCAGAATTAATCCCATTGGTGTGAACGTTCATAATGTAATAATGAAGTATTAAAAGAAAGGGAAAAAAAACCGATTGGCGTTCAAAGCACCCAGTGACCATGGTTACGGGCAGAGCCGTGATCGCTAAGGTTAGTGTGTACGTATGCAATGACCTTGAGTGTCCCAATTACGACAATCTCCACAGCGTAACATCGCGGTATGGCTGTGGAGTCAGCGAATGTAACACAGAACTGTCCCCCCTCCGGAAAATCAGAGCAATGCTACCGAATATAACCACACACAGACACACCATATCGAATCCAACCGGAATTTCAAGTTATGTATTTTCGGTTCTTTAGGACTTACTGAAGCGTGAGGAACGCAGTGAGAAGGGAAAGAAAAGAGGGTTGTTTCTATTTATAACAAAGGGGCCATCGGTAATGGTGATGAAATATCGAGGTATTAGTTTCAAACTAATTATTTTCTCACTTGATCAACAGTTTAAAGCTATCAAGTGTGGAGATTGTAACCTAACATTCTCTTTAACTGGATGAGCAGGTTAAGATCGAACTCCGCAGGTCATGGGTATCCCTGTGGAGTCGCTAAGCGATTAATGATCGCTACACCAAGGTGAGGGAACGACTCCGCAGTAGCCACAATGGGGGTTGCCTTTTGAAAGCACACCCGGATGCAATTACCCACAAGGTGGGAAGTAAAAATGGAGTACACTTGGGGTCAAAAAAATCAATTTCTTCCCCCTTAAAAATATGGAAATTCAGAATGAAATGCAGAGACAATTTCCACCCATCAGTAATCTGTACAATAAAAAACCTTTTATTCAAAATTTTCGTTATCCAAACATATGCTAGAGATCCATCCTCAATAACAATGCTTGAGGACTATTGACGCAGTTATTATTCTTCTAATTTAAAACTACGTTCCTCTCTTGCATAAATAAATGAAAAGAATAAGTTAATTCTTATCATTCGTTTTATCTCTACAGTTTTGGTAAGATTAATACGCTTGTTCGTGTCACACATCCAGAGAGGAAGATGGAATTCTAGAATCGATAAAAAAAAGATGAGGAGATAAATATGAAGAACCCTTAATCACGCTAAGAATTAAGTATATTTAGATTCAGAGTTTCAGACATACGAGAGTTATAAAAGATTTCTGTACATGTTGATAAATGTTTCGGTTAAACACAGTAAGTCAACACAAGTTGCCCCGGCCTTGCACTTTAAGGAGAAGTAGGTTGCTATTTATTTACAAGGCAGAACCGAGTTTTGATGACTTTCTTCACAATAAGAAACGAATGTCTTTTTATAACAAATTTAATTTCTCTTAGCTGCTAAATTATTACCGAGGCTTCATGAAAAATAGTGTTCGGTTTTGTCAAGTTCAAACTGAATGCCTTCTTGCGAAGGCAATTTGATCACCATTGGACTTTATGCGGTTAAAAGCCTTAATTTCATCGACAGATGATAATGAACAAATATTTTTCATTTTAGAGTTATGGAATAAATAAAAAAAAAGTGCTTTCTTTTCATCGTAGTAATGAAAATTCCTGAGGAGATAAACTACTGGCCTGAGTCACGAGTGTTCGTTGCCCATAAGTCTGCTTTGCCTCCTTAAAGAAAACAATCCTAATTCCCTTATCTCTGTGCTCATTCCTTACAACTGCCTTAACCAAATAACTGAGCAATGAGGCCTACCCTTTTATTTCACTAATATCTTGGCAAAGTGCTCTTAAATCAACTGGATCGCTGCCATAAATACAGGGATCAACGCTGCATTTATGGCAGGGTGTATTTGTTCTCCATGCTCCTTCTCCTTAACTCCATTCATACATAAACGTATATTTTTAATACTTCTTATACTACTCTGCGGTTCCAGTCTAACCAAATACAATTAAAGAACATATTTCTGTTTAGAGGAAATCAGATGAGGGACCTGATTGTTCGTTAAAACTGGACATTATACGTTTAATATTAATGGAGCTATTAAAATATCAGGTTTTTTTAGGGATTTCCTTGATGCTGGATAAAGGAACCCCGCAGATTCTCCTATTGGGAGAAGAAAAAATAAGTTTTGAACTACTAAGGAACATTTACGATTATTTTTCAAAATAATCGCAATGTTAAAATAAACTGGTGGTGGATGGTAACTCTTAATTGTTAATCCTCCCTCTTATTACCCTTATTATGATTATTTAAAATCCGTAATGAGCCAATAATTTTTAAAGAGCTTTTAAATTACCGTACTTTGAAATTTAAACTTTTAAACTGTTTTTAAGATTTAATTTATAAATACAAAATCCTCAAAGATTGGTCAAGAACATGTTATTCTAAAAATTATTCTAACCGCACATGAGTTTTCGCTAGTTTCAGTGGTTATAATCATTGTCCTTCCCACATTCAGTAAAAAAGACCAGCGTCCGAATCTCATCACAGGCGCGAGAATCTCTTTTGGACTTTTTTGATAACATGGCCGAGTTAATCGGTTTCAGGAGATGGTCGAAACTGACCATAGAACTCACGAAATTTACAGATATATTATATACGGCGAAACATGGTCTAAGTTCCTGACGCTGCCTAAAACCCTACAACCAATCAGAATTTTATTAGTAGAAGTCTCTGCCCACAGTCACTCTGCACGTTGTGTGGCTGAAAATGCTCGAAAGAACTCTTTCCATCCGCCTAAGGTCGGCTAACTACAGCTTCGACAGAAGAGGACTTTTGATGCAAATTTTACCACAGTGCATGCTGCAAAAGTGGGTGCATTGAATGCGACGCACCTGAGCCCCGAAACTGAAGGGTGCGATAAAGAAGAGGTCCAAACCAACACAGCACCCTAGTTCCAAGGTAGTGTTGAACAGTCCTGACTAACTTAACCTTCCAGAAATGTGTTCTGAAATAATGCATGGAACATTGTATTCACAAGATTTTTGCACAACCTCAGTGATTAATAACTACATATAGACATCTCCCTAAAGATTACAATAACCAGAGCTTGCATAATTCAATTTGCTCTTGCGTGAATCAAAGTTTAACAGGAGTTATTGTATTATATGACCAGAGTACTACATTCACAGATGCGCTCTGTTTAATTGGATTAATTATAAATATTTCGAAACATTCTTAAGATCGCCAATTCCCAGCGCTCTCCCTGAATCTTCCATTAACTTAGAGAACACTCAAGGTGGCTTTCGGTGTAGAGAAAGCTTTTATCTAAAGTGTTCCTTAATTTGCATCGGCTCGAGGCAACCAATAATTAAAATAACTCATTAAAATGTATTAATTTGTGACATAACTTAACCAAAAAGGAAAAACAGATAGAGAAACCGTTGGGACCAAGTTAGTACAGAGGAAATGTCGTTATATGTTACTCTTAAGCAGTACTAATAAACAATTACCTATTCAGTAATGTTTTTTCAATAAGTAGAATGCTTACTATGACATCTGCAACAGCGCTGGGACCAAGGAGATGAAAATATCCGCTGATGTCCGAATACAGATCATACACATAGTCCGAAAATGCATCACATACAGGTCCCGTTACCACAAGTGGCGAAAGAGGTCGATAGCAGGCTGAACACTCTTCGGCAATTAGTTTCAGTTTACGAAGGTCTTCAAAATTCATCCCCTAAGAAAGCCGAGTTGAAAAGAACATCGTCGACTGGCAGTCTGGACTCTGCGAAGAGATGATACTCAATAGAAGGGGTTTCTTTCGATTAACTGTTGGTTTAGAAACCCCCTCCTTCTCGTTATAAAAAAAAAAGTCAACTTCTGCACCTCCGCAGACTGTTCAAAGGTCACGCAACTTTTTCAGCATCTTTTTAGGAACGTGGTGGCAGTTTGTAAACACATCCATCTTGTGCACATCGAAGTTTCCATCATGTATCCACACGACGATTTTTCCACGAATGCCTTCCTATGATCCTGTGCATTTCTAACGATTCGTGTGACCTGACGGTCGCCGTGCTGGGGTTTGCCGCGAGCACACTACTGAGCGATGGGCTGATGTCACGTGGCGTGCTTCGGAGTTCGTGCGAGTGGAGCGCAGAGTTCTGGCGGAAACATTACGAAGCAGAGAGAGAGTCAATGCGCTGTAATCAGAATTCTTTCGTTTTGGCTGAAAGAGTCCCCGAGTTTTGTCCCTGAAGGGATTGTGAGTTTGGCCGCCACGATGAAACGCTATTTGGTTTAGTGAATCCCCTACCCAACCCCACCTCAAGTTTAATTTTGTAAGACTCCGATACTAAATTCTCAGAAGAAAACCTGACATGCTTTAATATTCTTGGCAACGAACACCACTGGAAAGGATACCAAAAGATTACGGTGCCATCTGGTGGCAGAAAGTGGAGCTTGTTAAATGTATACAAGACTACCAATCTTTAAGCAAAAAACTGGTTATAACACCACAGATTTAAAAAAAACGACGACGCATAATGATCACCTTATTCTACAAACAATTTCTGTACATCGTACTATACTTTTGCCATCAATGCGTCAGTGGTCTTATATATAGAATAATTTAAGTTGTATATTACCACAAGGTTGTGTTTTAATCGTAGAATGTGGTGCATGCGCCTAAGTACATAATAAAATCAAACATCAGGGTCTCGAGGTAATTGAGAAATGTTGGGTTTCTCGCACATGACGCACAACGTGATCGTGAGTATTACATCATGAACACCTGACTGACTTTCGCGCTGGATGCAATATAAATGGAGTTGATATCAGAACAGCTTTGTTTTAGCAGCGTTTAATGAACTAGCCATGTGCTACTCCAGCGAATTACTTAAGAGGAGATGCAGGTGTTTACTCTCACAAGTCAAATTGGTTAGTATACACAAAGTACTTGTAGAAAAGGTACTTGTATACACACGTTTCAGATGAACCTAACAGAGTTAAATGAACGTTTTCAGTACACAATTTTAACAAGTAATTTTCGGAGAATTTAAATAATTTCCGGGTAAATTTTTAGGAATATTTACAGTTTATGAAACTCTTTCCAAAAGAAAGGAAAGTGCAGTCTCTAAATATAAACATTTTCTCTAATTCTGAGTCAAAAAAAAGAATTTAATTCACCCAGAACTAAGTTTTTCATCCCTGTACACCACCTTCTTCATCGTCATATTCTGTCGACAGGCGAAATTGATGCCACATTTCCATACAAACATCTTGACGTTTGACACAACGCTTTGCATGGAAGGATGGTGAAGTGAGATTAAGAAATTCTATACGGCGTATGTCAGCGCATTCTTCACACAGCTTCTCGGAGAATTTAAAGCATACCTGCAGCTAATAGAAAAGCCTAAGCGGATTTCACCTTCTTGTATACTTCGATGATCAAAGAGAGGGTTATTGACTGCCGTCCCCTACCCCCCCGACTTCTGTCAAATGAAGATGATCGAATTCGCTTGCCGTGAGCATTATATTTGGTGCTGCGTCGGAATTTGTCGTTTGGGTTATCAAAAACCCTGCGTAGTTGTTCTGAGTTAGACGCTGGACTCGCGCAGAAAGATGAATATCTGTCAGACGTCAAGAATATCAGTATAACTTTCGCTGGAGTATTTCTTTCCAGAACAAAGTTCATCCGTCCCTCGGGCAATGACGTCACGGTTTTGTCATGTACCCTTTACATCAGTGCTTCTTTTATATCCATATTGAAGTACTGTAATCTAACCATTGTATATTCTGCTATATATATAAAATAAAGTAATATTTGGGTCATGCGTTTAGATCCTCTTAGTTTCTAGTACTCAAAGAAGGGCCTTGAATTTTACCAATTTATTCAGTATATCAAAGCAGATGATCGCGAGAGTTTAAATTCGATGTGTGAAGATGAAGATATTGGGAAGGATCATTCCAGTTAAGAATTTTATTTTTGTCATTATAGAAAAGATGGCAGCCCAACGAACTTAGTTGCGTGTTATGCAACTATTTTAAAATCAAGTAGAGTTTGATTTCTGTGACCCAAAAATGCAAAATCTGCTCAAATTCGTATTCGGACCTAAAATACATTAAATGTAAAAGAAAGTTTTCATGACAAAATGACGAGGATATTTTTACTTCTTTTATTCTGAATTCAAATGTTGAACTAATTACTTTTTATCCGAAATTGCAGGATTTTGCGATTTCTGTTACTCGGTTAAACAGTGAGAAATAATCTGAGGTCCTATCAAGATGATCCCCTTTGCACTGATATAGGTGTACCCTTTGTGCAAAGAGTATACTCCAACGGGTGTATCCTTTGCACTGAGACCATAAATACTTTTCTTATACACTGATGCTAATAGCTGAAGGACAAGCAAACAAAAAAAATAATGTGGATAAATCTAAAGCCTTTTTATTATATTATAATGTCTATAACAACCGTTACTGGGATATTCATTCAATGAGTCTTAATATGAAAAATGACGTTAGCGGGATGAAGTTCAGTTCAATTCCCATCAGGAAAAAAGTGAGTTGAATCTGAATACTCATCAGTGGAGAGAACCATGGTCCAATGCTCTTGGGACCAATTCAAACGGATTTTACAAGGATCAAACAAACCCAGACGGAATAAAAGTCCTCACAAAAAGCCTTCTTGTAGATGGTATAAGCCTGGATACCAGTCCTCCTGTGATCCAGCAAGCAATGAAGTAAGTTGTGGGTCTATGAATTTCTCTAAGGCCTCGTAATTAGACCAGATAACGTTCATTATTCCTGGAAATGACACTAGGATAGCTCAGCCTCTGACTGGACTTCGAGAGACAGTTTGCATGTTTGGGAACTGATCCAACAATCCTAAAATGCTACGAGTAGTATTTAACTTGACATTTCAGTTTGATATTGTTCTGCCTCCAGCCGCACTATTTCTCTTCACTTCAAAAGATCATCCAAATAATCTCTTCGTGGCATAATAATGGCACCATAATGGCTATTTTTAACCAAATGGTGCAGAGATAAATGCGAAATACGAGTTTAAAAAATAGGTTCTTTGAGCATTGTAATCAAATCGGGTTTGCATTTTGTAAAAGGGAAGATTGTGTGCAGGTTTGTTTACGTAATCAGATAAATTTTGTTTCATAAAACATTTGGTTTCCGGTGCTATTTTTATTTGTATTTAAAAATAATTCGAGTTATTTTTTGCGGCCACCAATGGCATTCATATAAATATTTTGACTACTTATAAATTTATTATTTATTTAGTGTTTCTTTTTTATTAATTTAATTAATTAATTTAGATTTAATTTATTAATTTAGATTTATTAATTTGATTTATTAATTTAGATTAATTGATTTATTAATTTAGATTAATTGATTTATTAATTTAGATTTATTAATTTAATTAATAAATAAATAAATTAATTAATTAATTTAATTAATAAATAAATAAATTAATTAAATAAAATTCCCCTATCGTTTTTTCAGTGCCTCGGAGTTAAAGAATCCAGAGTACACAATTTTCCACAAATTTCTACGTCTTCAGTAATGTCTTTAAAAAGCCGAAAAAATTATTTTCCTATAATGCTATTTTTTCAGAAACATTTTTCAATAAAAAATGATATTTTAGACTTAATAAAAGAGATCATTGGATCTACAAAGACGTAAAGAAATCAACAAAATAAAATTGAAAAACTTGATAAACGTTTGAATACTTTTAGTCTATAATTCCGGGTCATAAATCACTTCCACTTTGAGCATTCTTGTGAATTATCTGGCACATTTGCCCATTTCATGATTAATGAAATGGAGTCATCTATTGGGGTCTTCTTACAATAAAAATGGTGAATAATTCACCTTAAGGAAACCGAGATGGCGTCAGAGGTGTATTGGCTTTCAAATGATAAGTCATGTTCTCATAAACGACTCAATTGAAAATAATGAAGTACCAGTTTGCATTTCAACTAGTGCCGCCATCTAGTGGCGTTACTATCAACCAGCCTTCGAATTATAAAGGTATCTTTCGAGTGAAAGAACTGGATCGAAAATGGAATGAACGACTCCCAGAGGTGGACTAGAAGTGCAAATTGGCCCTGGAAAATATTAGACAAGCGGCCCCGGGTCCTAATAAAATTATTTCGTTTATAAATATCAATTGATAATGCTAATAAGTATTCATATGACAACCCTATATTTTTGTAGGCTTAGCTAAATAGATCGTAACCTCCAAGACCATGTACACATGCCGCACAAATGAGGCAACGTTTACAAAGAGATTTATGTACATCATGAAAGTCTAAATCATCGTTTACTGTAATTTCTAAGACTTCACCATTCGCACTGTTTTAACATATATTCTCCTAGTAATTAAATTTTAGGTCTGTCCCAATTATTTGCCAGACTTATCAGTTCTTTTGTTCCTCAAACTGCGTAAGAATAGCACTCATTTTTTGCAGAGCAATATCAGGTAAAAAATATTTTTTTTAACTTGTTAAACAAGCCAAAAACCTCACCCTCTCTCTTAAAAACCCATCACAGGTGTTCCTCAGGGAGGAGTCTTGTCAGGCGTCCTTTTCACCGCAAAGAAAAACAGCAAAGAGTTCTTTACTTATGTAAACTCTAGAAGGAAGGGGATGAACCAGATTGGTCCACTTGATATCGATGGTTCAACTGTTGATGACCCTGCTCAGATGGCTAACAAATTAAACGAGTATTTTGCATCTACATTCACACATGAGGAGTTATTCAGGAAGGGGAATGCCAGAGGTGTATTCAACTCTGGCAGTAAGCTAGATAATCTTGTAATAACTGAGAGTAAATGTTGAAGATAAACACAAGAAAGGCACCTGGGGTGGATGGGATCTATCCAGTTATATTAAAGGAGGCAGCAGAGGAAGTAAGCAAACCCTTAGCCATAATTATGAGAGCTTCCTTGGACTCAGGGGAGGCACCCATAGACTGGAGATGTGCAAATGTGACCCCAATTCACAAAGGAGGATCAAATGCTGACACAAGTAATTATAGACCTGTGAGTTTAACTTCTGTTCCAGGAAAATTAATGGATGCACTGGTTAAAGAAGCACTGCAGGATCATCTAGACAAGACATCAGTTATAGCTCGGACACAGATGGTTTTGTTAAGGGGAAGTCTTGCCTGACCAATTTGATTGGATACTATGATGCAGTCACAAAAGAACTGGATGCAGGGAATAACTCTGATATTATATACTTGGATCTTAGAAAGGCTTTTGATACTGTTGGACATGGAAGACTGCTGCACAAGTTGGTGTAGTGTGGCATTGGAGGCATATTGCTGCCATGGATAAAAGGATGGTTGAAGGGGAGAAGACAGAGTTGGTAATCAATGGACACTGCTCATCGTGGACTAATGTTATTAGTGGAGTCCCTCGGGGTTCAGTGTTGGGTCCATTATTGTTTTCTGTATTGATAAATAATATTGATGATGGTATATCAAGCTTAATGTTCAAGTTTGCAGACGATACAAAGGTTGGCAGAGTTGTTAAGGACACTACTGACACTATGCTGCTGCAACAGCATAGTGTCAGTAGTGGAAACTGGATCTGGGAAGGTTCAGCAGATGGGCTGAGAGGTGGCAAATGAAGTTTAACATTGACAAATGTAAAGTACTACACATGGGAAACAGCAACCCCAGAGCAAGGTATCAACTCTGTGGTACTACACTGACAGTGGTAGAGAATGAAAAGTACCTGGGGGTAATTGTGCAGGCAGATATGAAGTTCTCTGAGCAGTGCAGGCGGACTGCAAGAGTAGCTTATGGTGTCTTGTCAATGATATACAGAAATGTTTCTAGCAGGGATTAGAAGGTGATTATTCCCTTGTATAAGGCAATGGTCAGGCCACACCTTGAGTACTGTGTGCAGGTCTGGAGGCCTCATTTCAAGAAAGATGTAGAGCTGCTGGAACGAGTACAGAGAAAGACAACAAGATTAGTGAATGGAACAACGGTTGCTCTTACAAAGAAAGGCTTAAGTTTGGCAAATTACAGTGTCTGGAGACTAGGCACCTGCGAAGTGATCTGATTGAGGTGTATAAGACCTTGAATGGTTTGAGCATGCTCAATGCTGATGGGATACTGCCTCTTGCTCAGAATAATCACCTGAGAGGGCATAAATTCAAATTGAGGAAAGACAGATGTAGGATAGATGTGCGGAAATTTGCCTTTATCCAGCGGTAGTTGGTTGGTGGAACAGACTTCCATCCCTTGTTGTGGAAGTTGATAGCCTAAATAAATTTAATGCTCAGCTGGACAGGTATTTCGAACGAACGAAGGGGTGAAGTGGAATTTTTTTTTTTTGGCTGATGCTGCATAAGCTTGCTTTCTTGCATCATATGCCTCTACTAATGCTAATATAGTTTGTTACGTAGGCGACCTCATGCTCCTAATAAAGTTCACCCCGATAATGATCTTTTAGAGCGAATAGCATAAATGGAACCATTAGGAACATTGAAGAATGCATGTGTCTCGCTGTATTTTTAATAATTCATTCAAAGTGGGCATTACTAATTTATGTGCTTTAAGGAAAGTCTATACGAACTGTTTGAAGATATTTTGACAAAGGTGTAATTAATTTTAAAATTCTTAAATGGATGCTGTTATAATAGATCTCGTCTTTAAAAATAGAATTGTTTTTGAAAGATCTAGCTTTCGCTCTCAAATCAGGTGTATTATTTTTGATTTTTGAATATTATTTATTTAAAGAAAGAATCACATCAACATATAAAGAGATGTCCGGATTGACAATTAACCAAATATTTTAGTAAGTGCTGCATTTTTCATCCACTAGAGTTTTTCCAACGATTTGTAATCGACGTCGATTTTTCTTTTCACGAATTTGACTAAACACACTCGTTCTTTTATGGGATTCTAAAAATGCAGCAATTCTATTTATGTTGAGAAACCGTAATATATGCCGCATATTTACAGCCCCATCTGTCACATTTACAATGTATTTTTCAATATCCAAGTTATTTTCTATCAGTACATTTTAAAAGTTCTAAAAATTACTATAGCCATAAAATCTCTTGATGTTTTTCTCTTTATTCACATAGCGAATTACAATTGAACACTAGTTCTCACTGAAATATCTTAAGTTATATCCCACTGTATAGAAAACATTCCCGTTCCAGGTGCTTCATCCGCAATAGTTTTTTAATCATGGATCCAGTTACCACAATAACGTGATTTACCATTGTTTTCAATATGAAAGTTAATAAATTGCCAAGTCCTTTGCAACACATGATTTTTGTGTGTCCTTCGCTTCTCTTATTTAAACTAAATGTAATTTTAATTTCGAATCATTTTGGATAGAAGCAAGAGCAAGTGTGAAAATTTTCCATGACACAATCCATTCCTTAAGCGATTCTTTCCTATTAGTTCAATGACATCGACAACCCCTTCCATTACTTGTCTATTATTTTTGATTTCATTGTCTTGTCTGGGAATGTTCTGACAATAGCAAGTCCAAAATCCTTTTGTCCTTAGAATTTAGAAGGTGAGCTTTGATATAGACATTGTGTAATTTGTAATTTTCATGGTCACTGATTCTTTGATGGACAAGTTTTAGGTTTTTCAGGCCATTACATTTGTTTCAGGTTCCTTGCCAAACATGTAAACGCCCTCGGGTGTAACACAATAGGTAGAATTGCTGTTCTACCCACATCTAGTTGAAAAGACCAGAATTGGAATCTCGTCAATTACGTGAGGACTTTTTATGGGCCTTTTTCACAACGTGGCTGACTTAATCGGTTTCAGGAGAGGGCAGCATGGTTTTCTCTCCCGGAAAACTCGAGTTTTGTGTCCAGCAAAAATCAAGCATTTCTTGAATTAATATAAGATTACAAATAACGTTGCGTATCTTTTTTCATGAAAATTGCAGAGAATTATCTTCGGGGGCGGGGGTTAAATTGTGTGAAACTGAAAAAAAGAAAATTCTTTCGTTTTTTTCCGGCGTAATTATAAAAGGTATCTTTCGAGTGAAAGAACTGGATCGAAAATGGAATGAACGACTCCCAGAGGTGGACTAGAAGTGCAAATTGGCCCTGGAAAATATTAGACAAGCGGCCCCGGGTCCTAATAAAATTATTTCGTTTATAAATATCAATTGATAATGCTAATAAGTATTCATATGACAACCCTATATTTTTGTAGGCTTAGCTAAATAGATCGTAACCTCCAAGACCATGTACACATGCCGCACAAATGAGGCAACGTTTACAAAGAGATTTATGTACATCATGAAAGTCTAAATCATCGTTTACTGTAATTTCTAAGACTTCACCATTCGCACTGTTTTAACATATATTCTCCTAGTAATTAAATTTTAGGTCTGTCCCAATTATTTGCCAGACTTATCAGTTCTTTTGTTCCTCAAACTGCGTAAGAATAGCACTCATTTTTTGCAGAGCAATATCAGGTAAAAAATATTTTTTTTAACTTGTTAAACAAGCCAAAAACCTCACCCTCTCTCTTAAAAACCCATCACAGGTGTTCCTCAGGGAGGAGTCTTGTCAGGCGTCCTTTTCACCGCAAAGAAAAACAGCAAAGAGTTCTTTACTTATGTAAACTCTAGAAGGAAGGGGATGAACCAGATTGGTCCACTTGATATCGATGGTTCAACTGTTGATGACCCTGCTCAGATGGCTAACAAATTAAACGAGTATTTTGCATCTACATTCACACATGAGGAGTTATTCAGGAAGGGGAATGCCAGAGGTGTATTCAGCTCTGGCAGTAAGCTAGATAATCTTGTAATAACTGAGAGTAAAGTGGAGGAGAAATTGTTGAAGATAAACACAAGAAAGGCACCTGGGGTGGATGGGATCTATCCAGTTATATTAAAGGAGGCAGCAGAGGAAGTAAGCAAACCCTTAGCCATAATTATGAGAGCTTCCTTGGACTCTAGCAATAACTAAAATAATTAAGTTTGTCTGTTTCCTGTATGAGAAGTATCTCAGTTCTCACTTAATAACGTAACAGTTTTAGTGTCGATTTAAATATTTGTGATCATTTCGTTTGAAATTTCGGTTTGTGTTAATTTATTTATAATTTTTTCTTGTTGAGGTAATTCTATTAGTTGGATTTATTGAAACAATTATGCTTCCAAAAGGATAATTAATTTACCCTGCTCTTGTAGTAGTGGCATGTGATGCAAGAAAGCAAATGTATGAGCTTATGCATCAAAAAAAAAAAAAAAAAAAAAAATTACAAAACAATTCCCTCTAAATGTTTGTCCAGTTCCTCCTTGAATTTATTCAACCTATCAACTTCCACAACGACAGATGGAAGTTTGTTCCAGCAATTAACCACCCACTGAATAAAGGCAAATTTCCATACATCTATTCTACAACAGTAATCTGAACATATGTAAGGATCCCATCAGAATTCAGCGTGCTCAACCCATTCAAGGCCTTATACACCTCAATCAGATCACCTCACAGGTGCCTAGTCTCCAGCTGCTGCAATTTACAGAACTTAAGTCTCTCTTGGTAAGAGGATCCCTTCATTCCCCTCACCAATCTTGTTGCCCTTCTCTGTACACGCTCAAGCAAATCTACATCCTTCCTAAAATGAGGCCTCCAGACCTGAACGCAGTACTCAAGGCGTGGCCTGACCATTGCCTTATACAGAGGGACAATCACCTCCTTTTCCCTGCTAGCAAAATTCCTATATATCATTGACAAAACCCCATGATCTGCCCTGGCAGCCTGTCTGCATTGCTCAGAAAACTTCATATCTGCCTGCACAATTACTCCCAGGTCTTTTTCATTTTCTACCACCTTAAGTGTAGTACCACACAGTTGGTACGTTTCTCTGGGGTTACTTCTACCCATATGCAGTACTTTGCATTTGTCAAGGTTAAACTTCAGTTGCCACTTCTTAGCCCATCTGCCCAAATTATCTAGATCCTGTTGCAGTAGCACACTGCCATTACTGTCATTAACAACCCTGCCAACCTTTGTATCATCTGCAACTTCGACATTAAGCCTGATATACCTTCATCAATATCATTGATAAATATACAAAACAACAGTGGACCTAACACCGAACCCTGTGGGACTCCACTAATAACATTAGTCCAAGAAGAGCAGCACCCATTGATTACCACCCTCTGTCTTCTCCCACTTAACCATCCTTTTATCCATTGTAGCAACTTACCCTTAATACCATTCTGCTCCAATTTGTACAATAGTCTTCCATGCGCAACAGTGTCAAAAGCTTTCCTGAAATCCAAATATATGATATCAAAATTATTTTTTGCATCCAGTTCCTTTGTAACCACGTCATAATATCCTATCGAATTTGTCAGAGAAGACTTTCCCTTAACAAACCCATGCTGTGTCTGAATTATTGCTGCAGTCTTGTCTAGATGATCCTGCAATGCATCTTTAACCAGTGACTCCATTATTTTACGGAACAGAAGTTGAACTAACTGATCTGTAATTACTCGTGTCACTTATCTATCACCCTGTGTGAACTGGGGACACATTTGCACATCTCCAGTCAGTGGGGACCTCCTCTGAATTCGAGGATGCTCTCATAATTATGGCTAATGGTTTGCTTGCTTACTTCCTTTGCCACCTCCTTTAATATAACTGGATAGATCCCATCCACCCCAGGTACCTTTCTGTTTAACTTCAACAATTTCTCCTCCACTTTTCTCTCAGTTATTACAAAATCATTAAGCACCCTGTTTGATAACCTTCTGGCATTTTCAATCCTTAACAACTCCTCATGTGTGAATGTAGATACAAAATACTCATTCAGTTTGTTTGCTATCTGAGCAGGATCATCAACAGTTGAACCACCAACATCAAGTAGACCAATCTGATTCATCCCCTTCCTTTTAGAGTTTATATAAGTAAAGAAATCCTTGCTGTTTTTCTTAGCATCTTTTGCCAAGGATTTCTCGTAATCTGCCTTCGCCTGCCTAACCTCCTTTGTGACCTGATTACAGACTAGCTTATATCTGATTACAGACTAGCTTATATCTGATTACAGACTAGCTTATATCTGATTGGTCTACTTGATAATTTATATGCATCCCATGCATTTTTCTTCTCTGTTACGAGTCTTATTAGTTCATTAGATAACCATTTAGGCCTAAACCTTGAACAATATTTCTTAATAGGTATGAAACTTTTGGTAGCTTCCACGATTAATTCCTTGAATGCTTCCCACTTAGAATTTACTGTTGGCAACATCGTCAGTTGATCGCACTGTACAGAATTTCAAAACTGTCGGAGACCACTGTACTCACCTTTACGGAAGCAAAAACCCTTTCCTTTACCCCCTAATGGTAATTAAATCTTTAAGTAAATCCCACATCAGTACACTGTGATCACTGCCACCTAGTGGTTCCTTTATCTGCAAATTCTTAATACACGAATGATCACTGCTGATAACCAGATCAAGAGTATTACTTTCTCTGGTTGCCTCTCGAACATGCTGCTGCAGAAAACAATCATCCAATAAATCCACAAAATTCTGACTAGTGTGTGAGTGCCCAACCCACAAGTTCCAGTCAATATCTGGGAAGTTAAAATCCCCCATTATAAGACATTCTGATTTACTAGCCCACTCAATTTCTCTGTACAATTGTTCATTGTACTCATTCCAGTCATTAGGCCTATAACACACTCCTACTCTTATTTTTGCTTTCGCAGTGCTTATGTCACACCAAACTGACTCAACAGTGCACTGCTCATCTATATCAACTGGATGCACTTTTGATTTTATGTTTTTCTTAATTAGCAACATAACATCTCCTCCCTTCCTATCCTTTCTGTACACATTGTACTCCCCAAATTCCAATTCTGCATTCCTAATATATGTGTGTGACACCACTTTTCTGATATCCCAACAATATCCGCCTTTGATGTCTTGACCAACACTTCAAATTTATTTATTATACTTCTAGCATTGATATACATGCACCTATTATTATTCTTAGTTATCCTGACACATCCCATATACCCACCTGTTTCAGGATGACTGCCATCAGTCCCTGAAACCCCCGGCACCCCTCGATCCAGGCCGCTGCTTATTCTAATAGAAGTAGTGCAAGAATCGCCTTCACCTCTGCCTGCCGCTACTTTTAACCTTTGTCTGTGAATCCTACCCACCTAACACTGTCTCGATACCATCAGCAAATATTCTTGCCCCCTTTCTATTTAAGTGTATCCTATCCCTGAAGAAGCAGTCTCTCCTGTTAACAAGCACAGACCACGCTGAAAAAAATTCTACCCCTTGAGCCTTGCACATTCCCTCCAGGGCCGAATTGATCGACAAGGCTCTCATCATGTACTCCCTCCTATCGTGTCTGGGCAGAATTGCAGACACTTTCAAATTTAACCCTGACTCACGACTTTTTTGCAACATTGACCTGTACTTGTTAAGTAAATCTGCAGATCTCCTACTCTTAATGTCATTGGTGCCAACGTGTACAATATCACCCTTTAAAAGGTGATATATGCTTTACAACGTCATCAACTTTTGCCCCTGGCAGACATACCCTGGTCCTATTCCATCTATCCTTTTTACCCAATATATTTCCCGTCTCCCTGACAATAGAGTCACTAACAATAACTAACTCCTATGGGACCACTGCATTCTGTATACTCAACATTACAGAAAAATTGAGGTCGTGTACAGCATAAAAACAAAATATTAGAGGAAATGGTTAATCGTCCCAGGATTACCGAACCTTATTTTTACAAGATCGAATAACACGAACGTTCTTGAATGCAACGAATGGACCCAACTTCATTCAACGTTGTTTAACTCCCACTTGGAAAAACAACTTTCTCTTTTCTGATGAACTGTTAAATCCTTCGGTTACAGCAGTTTAATCACCGGAGGTGATCAAATTTCGCGAAGATAATTATTTAAAAAATACTGCCACATATTGCAAGAATGAATTAGTAATATTATTTATTAATCTTATGAGGACTGTAGCGTGATACACTTAATCAAAATAAAATTGTTAAATGCATTCAGCATCCATCACCAGTGGATTGTGGATATTTTGAGTGTGGGCATGCAAAAAAGCAGATACCTTAAAATTATGAAACTGTGCCTCGCTTCAATAACCACATGACATCCAGCCAAGGACGATCTTAAGGGCGGAAACAGTTCGTCGATCCGAGAGAAAAACGAAGGCTGACGAGACTTTTGCAAGAACAGAGAAAGGCCACAGTCAGTCAAACGTCCCAGAACAACAGTAGTAGCCAAAGAGACATTTCAGAATGCATAATTTGCCTTACTTTGTCAGCGACTGAGGGAGGAGGAAGATATCAGTGGACGACCGAACCTGGTTTCACTCCTGTCAGCAAAAAATCAAGACGGCAGAGTTACAGGGGACTCAGGGATACCAATACTGGACAGTAGTGGATTGGAAAAACATTTCCCAGTGTCGCCCCGATTCTTGCTATTTTAAGCTGGTTGAAGGACCAGAATATGGAGAAAACAGCATGGATCCATCCACCAGGTGTTAATAATGTAGACTGGTAGTAATAGTGGGTGTTGGGGTGGTTTTTGGTGATGCATATTAGATTCCTTGTTATAACAGTGGAAAAACATTCAAATGCCACATTCAAAACAACAAACAAACATAACAGTGGGAAAACATTCAAATGACACAGGGGCAATCTGAAAATTGTTTCGGAGCAGGTGCATCCCATCATGTATCCATCCGCGGATGGGTTCGTCCAACAAGATAGGTGATAAACTTAGAACTGTACAGATCTGGTTCCAGGAACAAGAGAGTGAATTCAGCACTCTGATGACATCCCCTGTTACCAGATCTCAACCAATTCAGTATCTATAGTACGAGGTAGAACGCGCTTTCTGTAATAGTTCCACAACCGTCCAATTTGCAATAATTGTGGGAAGCAATCGAGCAAATATGGACCAGCAACCCCGTGGCACGTTTCCGATAAATCTTTGTCCATGCCATGACGAATCCATGCACTTCTGTGAGCTAAAGTGGGGGGGGGGGAGAATGTCTGCTCACTATTAGGTAAGTATACCTAATAAAGTGGGCACTATTCCCCACTACGAATTCATCGTTCCCCATTCGTTCGGGGACAATGAATTCGTAGTTTATGATTATTAATTAATCGACAACGCTCTTCTAAACAAGAGGACAATTTTGCTGATTCAAAAGATACAAGAAATGCTTCTTGACATCACGACACGTTAAGTATCGTGATGTCAAAAATTATTAAGGAGATTGTGTGAGTGTGCGTATCACGGTCTTGCGAGTAGAAAGCTCAGACGATTCATCAAGGTCTTACGAGTAGGAAGGAAGATGGTAATCGCAAGAAAGGGTACGTGTATTCCCTCTGCTCGCGTAGGATATTCAAAACGCTTTCTTTTTCAGTGAAAAAAAATTCATGTGGACATCAGTTTGTTCACCCGTTTAGATAAAATTTACGAAATGTATTGCAGTTTTAAACAGTATTATCTATTAAAGATAAACTTCGATGACAGCTTAGGTCTAAGTAAGCACGTTTCGCGTGGAAGTGTCTTCAAGCAGAGTGAAGGCCTTGTCCAAATTCATATTCGCGTATTACTTCGAATTTTAGTGAAAGTATTCTCTAGTGGATTTCGTGTGGTATCGCCTATCGACATTAGATTGCACTACTAGCCACTTCCGCGTCTTACGTTGTCGACCCGTACTGGAAAGCGAAATGAATTAACCCAACGTTACAAGGAGCAGCTGTCATACACTGTCCCATCAAAATGCGTTCACGCAGAACGCCACTTTTTATGAGAACCAGCTGAGTGGCGTTAATGGGTGGATCGTCGTTTATGAAATACGATGCCTCCGTGGCTTGGTGGGTAACGACTTTCGCGTGCACAGCAGAAAGAGCATAGAATTCGAATACCCGGACCTTTTCGTATGACCACCATGGAGCTTTTTTTCTTAAATCATATATAACCAACTGGTGAAAACTGCATATGCCTGTAGATGGCAAAAAGAACCACAGGAACAGGAAAGTGTACTACATATAATGCGTGTCATGATAAAGATAACAAAAAACTCAAAG
Organism: Mastigoproctus giganteus; assembly: GCF_048544385.1. Taxonomy (NCBI): domain Eukaryota; kingdom Metazoa; phylum Arthropoda; class Arachnida; order Uropygi; family Thelyphonidae; genus Mastigoproctus; species Mastigoproctus giganteus. The sequence goes on along the minus strand of NC_143578.1, from coordinate 61,894,822 downwards.
GAGATGGTTTATTATTACTGCAAAATACTGTGTACAGTAACATGAATATGCTAGAGGAAGATCCACAACTTCTAATCTACTGTTATCGAAAAAACTGTCTTATGACGGCCACCCAAAGCCGAACTTATAAGCCCATATGTATGATATTGTGTCCTCTGGAAGAAAAACCAGAGCTTCCAGGGAATAAAAACTTTATCCGTTACCAACTGGTACGCCTGATACCAACTAACTCTACCACAGAGTGAAAAAAAACTCAAAGTTCCTCGCGGCATTGACGGGATTCGAACCAGGGACTTTTCCAACCGGTCTAGGAAGGACAGTGGTTATAATCTCTGTGCTATCCACAGAGCTTATTTGTCTGAAGGATCTGAGCGTGACTATTTGTCTCTATGAGACTCTATTTGTCTGAAAAAGTTTTTAAACTGCTGATATGTTCAACCACGTTGCTGTTTTCTGACTACTCCAAACATTCCAGTAGTTAAATTTAGGCATTACTGTCCACTGGGCGCCTCCGTAGCCAGGTGGGAAGGAGCAGCAGTGCGTAGCACACGCTTCTTGATTAGACCGGGGTTCGAGCCCGTCACCACCAAATACGGAGGATGCGGAAAGGTCATTCAGGGAATGACCACCGCATATCCCGGAGCAATATGGCCTTAGTTGCTAATGCTCCTAAAAACCAAATAACAACAACAACTGTCCACTGGTCAAACTAAGAAAATTTGGAATAATACGTGTTGCTATTGGTCCACTAGAAGAGGTCTATGAGACATTATCTTCCATTAAAAGAAAGTCTGAACCAATTTCTCCTGAAAAAAAGGCTGTCACCTCGATACCTTACACCTGCGAGTTCCTTGAGGAAAAGCATGGAGTTCTATGCCGCTGTTGACAGCGAGTCCAGCTCATACCATTAAATCACGATCTTCCAGATGTCTTATTCTGTTACGTTAGTAGGGACATAATCTGGTTCTCCATTCTCTCCAAATAAAAATGCATCGAAAATCTGATTCAGTATTGTACTTGTATATCTACTCATCAGTGAGGATCACTATCGTTCGCGTTATTGTCAGCATTCTGTTGGTATCACTTTAAATTTGTCCTTTTGTACATCGGGGTCGAAGAAACATAGCTGGTCGTCGTGCATAAAGATCCCTTTCTTAGGAATCCGCCTGTAGACAGTATGTTTGGATACAAGTCCACCTCCATAGATCTAGAAAGGGAAAGTCGCCGTGCTGCAAAGTCTCTACGATGTCTCGTGAATAGGGGCAAGATAACAACGTGGAGGTGACAACTTCAGACAGGTCTTGGAGAGAGTGTGTACCAATTTCTTACCTGATTCCACAGTCTACCGGATGCTGAGATATACTCGAACTTCCTTGGCTGCAGTAGGGTAGTCATCACATCGCTATAGAAAGCGTGATGCTCCCCCTCGCCAGTTCAGACCACTTCAAAATGAATGCACTTTACGTTATACGAACAAATCCGTTTTCACAGAAGAGATTATGCAACTTAAATTTTATCTTGTACTATAACAGAAACCAAAACATGACCAATATTTCTTATATAAATGGCACTTTTCATTGGAAAATTTTCATGGACTGTCCAAGGGCGAAGTTCTTTGGACAATGTGAGCCTGAGCCCCTCACTTCTGTGACAATAAATGTACCTGGTAATATCGTTTAGGACATGGTTCTTTTCACATCAAGGGTTCCTTTGTTTATATAATTTTTAATCCACCGACCCATGGGTTTTTTGATTCCATCTACCCATTAATCTCTCTTAATTAACTAATAATTAATTAATTTTCCTATTCACTACCAAAGCTCAGAATTTCTTCAAGTAACGAACATTAAAGGAAAGAAAAATCGTATACGAGTATTGAAAATAGTTCATGTACCCCGATACTTCCTTTTTCGAATCCCCAGGGGGTCCATGCAAACGAACCACTAGTTTATGGCATCTCTTATACTATAATTAGTAGAAGAATCGATCTATAATACTGCAGTAAATCGCTAACTCTTAGCTTATTCCACAGTGAGTTCCTCCTGTTGGCTCAAGTAGTTACGTTATTTTGTTATTAACATATATTTTGCAGAGTGCGTCTAAAAAATAAGTCAGTCTTGAAGGTCTTAGTCATGCAATAAGTTCTTGTCCCAGAGCTCTTTGACTGAGAAAGAAGATACAGCAATAAAAGCAATTCCAGTTGCTGATTCTTCTCCGTGGTTATTGAAAGCTTTCTTGAAGACAGTTCCTACAATTCCAAGTACCAACAGCAGTTACAAACATCAATTATCCTGGCGATATTCGAACTTTCCATCATCTGATTGATAAAACGGTTTTATTTATCACAATACCACCATCTTTTCGTAGAGATTTATCAGTCCACTCCCTGTTAACTCCCTGGAACGATGAAGTATATTTATACTTGAAAATTCGATAATATTTCTTTCATTTTACGTCACCGATAATGAAACACAAAATTTGTGGATACTAGATGGCGCCTCTAGTTGAGTTCTGCTTTTACGATGTTGACCTACATTGGAAAGAGAAATGGATCAACCGAGTGTCACAGAGAGCAATTGTCCTACAGTATCCAGAAAAAGTCGAACAGGAAGGAGCCTCGACCTTCACCGAAAGCAATGCAGAATCATCATTAACTGAGGCAGACGAACAGAAGATCCTTGTCAGTGGATGAAACCAGAGCACGGGGAGAGGGGAAGTTGCTGATTATCTTTAAAGGGAACAGTAGAAGCAAGACGCAGATCGATTGTACGCTGTATAAAAAAGGAGAAAACTGTCTTATCATTTAAAATCACGAAGTATCTCTTAATATAAAAAATAAAACGACGTTAAGAAACAGAACATCTTGGCATGGTTGCAGTAAAATGTCATTTTTGTATAATGATTTTATTAATGATTATTGCACTGAAAATAAATTAAACTAATTATTGGCAGTATAAACAGGAATATAAATTTATCGCATCACTTTTAGAAAAATCAGAAAACTGATACAAAGTATTATTTCTTTAAAGACGACTTTGGGCTTTGCTGAAGAATCTTTGGAGTTCTTCTTTTCCCAGTCAAAATTAACTTTGGTTGCAAATGAAGTTTGCAAATATGAGTGGGAGTAAATTAGATGGACAGCGATAATCATTCCAAAATACCATTACAACCAAAACGACTCGTTAATCAATGAAACCATTCTAGAAAGTCCCATCAATTTGGACTCCTCACCATACCTTCGCAGAAGAATGATCTAATTAGAAAAATACCTCAGAATTTCTAGAGGCAAGTACCAACTGAAAGAATGCCAGATCAATTTCGATCAAGCTTCAGAGAATTTTTCCTGTCACACAACGTCCACAAGTCTACGGTATCCAAGGTGTGTCTTGTTGTTGTAGTATTTGCGACATTAGAAACACGAGAGAATTAAGAAACTTCTATCTCCTTTCTGCAAACATTTAAGATTAGATGTGCAACGCTCTGGTAATGAAATGTTGTGTTACTGGCTGAGGTTCGATCGAAAATAATGCGCGTAACTTGGCCTCAATAACATTTTAATTGTCTACAGTTAATATGGTTTTGATAATAGAATTAATTACATGAGGATACAAAAACAAGGCCCAATTTATGTGCTAAGCTCCTCGGAGCTTTTACAGGATCGGTTGAACTGGAGATTGGGTAAAATTTTCTTCCAGGCCTTGAATTTTTTAATAGCTACCATAGTGTAAGATTATAGACATCAAATCTACCCATGAACACTGGATACAGTTCGAATAAAGACACGAGAAAATTGGATTTATCAAATCAAATAATAGTTTATTCAACAGGGAGCAATAAAAGCAATTTCTTCCATCCTGTGTTCTTCTACTTCATCTTATAAAAATAACTGGTACTGACTGGTCACGTAGAAAAACAATTTCATATTTGTCCTCATTGAAATCCCTCGATAGTCCTAAATAAAGTTCCACAGACCAAGGGAAAGATTTCGCTAAGATTTCGAAAAATTTCGATACATACCCATTCTAGATATATTTCTGCACGCCTATCAAAATTATTAAACACATTTCTTTTTCTCATTTCTCATAAAGTCTTAAGGTGGTTAGTTTGTAAACTTTAAAGTTTTCAGCTTACCAAAACTTGGCGCCTCCGTAGCCAGGTGGGAAGGAGCACCAGTGTGTAGCACACGCTTCTTGATTAGACCGGGGTTCGAGCCCGTCACCACCAAATACGGAGGATGCGGAAAGGTCAGGGAATGACCACCGCACATCCCCGGAGCAATATGGCCTTAGTTGCTAATGCTCCTAAAAACCAAATAACAACAACAACTTACCAAAACTTCGAGAAAAGATAGACCACACTAAGACGACTTTGATATGATCAAATAACCCTTCTTAATTTCCAGCAATAAAATCAGTGCCTTCGTGAGCATCTTCTAAAATCTGTGTGCGACCATTACAAAAGAGAGATGAATAAAAAAGTAGGGAAATACCCCGGTACAAACAAGCTAGAGGGGTTTACATCGAATAAAAATCTAATAACAACAGCTCACTGGAACTGCGGTTATGTCTGGAAGTTAGAAGTTTGATATCAATGAATCTAAAATACTTTTTTGTACACTTTGTGCGTGGAATTCGCCACTGAAGACGGTCCCAGATGTTGAAGTCACTTTGGTCAGTTATCAGGAACACTGAAGAGCTTTGTATTGCCAGCGAAGAATAACAGCCATGATTTCAATTTGAGGGTGCAGTTGATGTTGAGATGAGACCAGGTGGTCCAAGTTTCAAATAGACGGAAATGTATTTTCATTTGGTTTACACGTGATTGATTTGTGGCACTATGGATGACTTCATATTGTAAATACGGCTGTGGGAGGATTCGAATGAAGAAAAAGTTTTAAAAGATGCAGCAAGAGAATTCACTTTTACTTCCTCCTTTAAGATGGACTTGTTTGAAAGACTGTACCCTTGGTTGGTGTACTAGAAACTAATTTCTGCCACCCACCCCCATTAAGAACGGGTGATGTCAGATGACGAATTGAACATTATAAATACAAAATATGCATTCGAAGTGACGATCTCTGAACAAATGATTTTATTAAAGTTGATATTTAAGTAAAATAAAGAGAAAATTGCTACTATTTTAGATTCTGTAAGTCATTGTCACGTCATTAAACGTCATGTCCTTGTACACAAACGTACGTGTCGAAACCGCTGTGTCTTTTTACACCCTTCCCTGGAACGCGACCAAACACTTAAACAACGCACTAAATTTAACCCGATAGATAGAGTTCCTAATTTTGCACGTTTTATTTTACAAGGCAGTGCGAACAAATATACGATTTACCGATGAGGATGGGTTTGCCTGTTCCAATAGCAGAACTGTACTCATCTTATGACCAATAGTGTTTAAATAAGATATCTTCCAGCATTAAGTTGTCTATTCGTGTACGCGTTAGTAGCAGAAAACCTAAGACATTTCTTACTAAATTTAACATAGACTTCAGACTAAACTTGAAGCACACACAAGAGCTTGAACAGTTTCCTAAAAAACCAACACACTGACGCCAATAGTTTTTTTTTAAGTAGGGATCTTGCAGTTTAACGTTCAAATGTAACCCTTAAATTTCATTGTCAATTAGTACGGAAATAGTCTGGAATAAGGCTGGCTCTAAGTATTTACCTTTTTTTTCTCGTATAAGAGTCGCGTCTTTAGATTCACCCCTCCATCCTTGGAGAAAGATGGAGGGGTGAAACAAATTCCTCATATGATCTTGTCGTTGGTTAATAGGGACATAAGCGACTTGGCCTGATTGGGCCAGTGTTATTATGTTGATTTGAATGTTGTGTGGGATGAAATTCCCTGAATTACTCACGGGGGAACCCTACGGTTGAAAAGGTCTTTAGAAATTCCTCCAGTCTATGATGGGAATTGAACTGAGACCTCTCCAAACGAGTGAAACCATTGATATGCTGGACTGGCTATATGTGCACTGTTGCACAGTTATGAGGCAAAGAATAAGTACCATTTATTCTAATTACAAAGATTTGGCAGTTCAAGAAAATCTTGCTTATTTAAGTCAAGGAAATCAATACAACGAGTTCTATTTTCATTTGCGTTTTCTAACATTTCTAAATTTGATAAATCCGGAAATTGTTGGGACCAGGGCTTTGCTGGACCTTGGAATACGATGGTCATATTATAGCCATATATAAACAAAAATAAAAGAAGATTAAGTTAAGGTAATCTCGCATTCAGGAAAGATACCTGAATGGTGATAAACAATAATCCATACAACATACATCTGTAATATCTCGTGAAGCATACGATAATCAAATTTGTTATTTTTATTATTTAATAGCCTAAAATATAAATATTCTATCCTTTTATCCCGTGGAGATATAACTTAAATTGATTTCATAGTTTTTTAGTAGAATTAAAGTGAGGAAGCCAAGCTTCTAGGGTATTGGTCGTACACATCACGAGATCAATGAGAACTGCAAGTTAATGCAGCATGTTTTCCAGTGGAGTATGCCAGGAAAAATCTGCCCACACCATTCTGGATGTGCCAACACCTTGAGCTGTCAAGACCGAGTCTCCGAACACGGTTTCTTTGGGCTTTCGCCACACTTGGAGTAAATTCAAGACAGAAGAGGTTGATGACAGAGAAGAAGATGATAAATTTGTTTCGAAATACAGCATTCTGCCACTAAGTTAGAACCGAAATAAATAAACATTACTCTAGGTATCTGTTTAAAAGAAATGGAGAGAAATAAGCCGCTTGGCAGTGTCACATCTTACGTGCAAAACAAGTGTACTGTTTTACTAAACACTTACTGTCTCTGTTCATCACTCAGTACCAAAGTTTTATGCACTATCAGATTTAGCAAAATGCAAGGGTTTCCTGCATAGTATTACTAAAGATATGTTTCGCAATTTTCCATAACAGAATTCTGGGATTTTCTCCAGTTAGAAGGCTGTGTTATCTGAGGATAACACAGCCTTCTAACAGCACGAGTGGATCCAGTCCGTATTAAGAGAACATGCCCAATGCCATCTACAGCAGCTTAAGTGGTGGACACGATACGTCTGGATGCATGGCCTCATGAAGTTCACGCCACATTTTCACCCTACCATTAGTGCAAAAAGGTGCAATTCGAGAATCGTCAGACCACATTCCACAGATCTTCTACAGTCCAGTCTTCGCGTTGGTGGTACTACTCCAGTCGAATCTTTCCACCAGAAAAGCGTTCAGTATTTTTGGTCATACCATCTGACAACTTACATTTACATACCACACGTTTAATTATAATTATATGTTGACGTCTATTGCAAAATGTTTCTACTTTTTGGATACTCAGTGTATAAATCGCACATAGCACAACCTGTCACATGATTAAAATGATATTGAAATTATGATGTGGATGAACTAAGTTCATTCTCTGATTAGATACAGGCATAACGTTTCAAAACCCATGTCCGTTCATGGTCACATACAACTTCGATTACCGATAACTGTTCTCTCTCTCTCTTTGGTACGAGACCACTTTGTAAACCATCAACTGCTCAGTAATTTACTCACAAACTAATGACGTTGTACTCTGCTTTTACAAATTCCTTTCTTTTAGCGGTTTTATCCTGAAGGTTTAGATGTAATTGTATATTAATGGATTGATCTATCCGATTTATGTTCTAATTTTTAATGTGTAATTTTGTTTACTTGTAGAAAGGATTCTATTCTGAATAAAAGTTATACGTTGTTAACAGAGCTGATAGAGCATTATTGAATATTTACTTTTCTTTCGTTTCTTATAGACATCGATTCTAATAAGAAACTAGAAACATATTCGGAATCAACATACCCAAAGTGATAAAGAAACACTAAGAAATGCAGACGTTTCCAAAAATTTGTTACATGGTTTATTTGTCTATGAAGTTTATGTACATTGACAGTTCTTCAAATTCCCCTACCTAGAAAGAATGGACAAATTCACGTTCAAAATTTACCATCCATGTTTGTGGGTGATCATCGCAGTAGGACGTCCGATGACGTGTTTGTTATTGGACGTTCAGACTGAAAACAGATAAAATGATCTGACCCATTTAAAAAAAATAAATAAACGTTGAGCGGATGACCGTCTGAGTGTACAATTCCTCTGACATTCCTCTGGCGGTCTTTAAAAGTCTTAATGTCGAAACCATTCTAAGACCAGTGCTTCTGTCTGCCATTTCTAAGCTCGATCCTAAATGCTATTTTCCAGTAGGACTTTTTACAATCATATAAAGTTCTCATATACTGACAGTGCCTGCATAATGCGGACATGCTTTCTTGGCCTGCATCTTCGCTAGATCTGACACCCATCGAACACATTTGGGATATGGGGGACATGCCAAAGTGTGTGAATAGTTTTTCTGGACGAATATGTATTTATTGACTCTCGTTCTACCAAAACCCGATGATAAAAATAGTAAATGGATAGATTAGCCTTGAAAAAATCGGATAATAAATAAATATTATACTACAGTGTGGGTTTCTTTGTGTAAGCTGTGTTCATCTTCGGTACACTGGATCTCTCTCTGACTGGTACACGCCAAATCTAATTACTTTTAATCCGTCTAAATGCTCCGTAATCAGCTTTGGTCATCCTAACAAGTCACTGATTCTGTTCGTTTACCACGTCGACTCTCATTCTATCCAGCTTGTTTTCCTTCGCCACTGATTTAGGAATTTTACGACCATTTCCAACATCTTTCTACTCGAACTTCTTCCCCCTAACTTGGTTTCGTTTTACTTATTTGCCAACCCTTCTACGATCAACACTTCCCCCCTCTATCTTTTAAAGCTAGTTTCTCGTTTGCGCCATGCCTGTGTGGTATCCCATAACCAAGGGATGCATTCAATCCTCATAAAGGATCGATACACCACTACGCGAATGATGGTTATGTGTTCTCTGCATCCATGGGGTTCACCCTATGTCAGAGTGTGAATAATGCATAATTTCGAGATAATAGTGCATATGTATGGAAGATTATTATCTCCATAGATGCTAGAGCAGATAAAACGTATTTGCATATACAAAATTGCAGAAATTTCCCACTATGCACAATGACCACGTTATGCATTCTGTCTTTGTTTTCAATCCCAGTTTTATTTCTTGTAACAACGTAGACGTCACGAATTATTCCAACTGAATAACTCATGACGCCATCCTCTTCTTTTAATCACTCACGAGGACATAATTCTTCAGAAATGTAAAGTCAAGCTTCAGGCTAACGAGAATTATCTAATATGCTTTTTTAATCTAATTTAATTCATTTGAAGTTACACCCTTTGCCCTTTAACAGAAGACTATGCTAGGGCAAAAGAGCGGATCACAACTGCATGACAAATTTAATTAAGTAAAAATTATTTCAAGGTCCCGCGTCAAAAGGAGAGGTCCAGCAACAAACCAAAACATCCTACAAACCACCACGTAGGTCGTTTTTAGGAAGAAAGACTTTCGGCATCAGCCTAACGGATGAAGTGAGGAAAGGGACACGCCACCGACCGCATTACGATTTGTCAACATCTCGTGCCAAGTAATGAACAGGATGGTGGCAAAGAGAACCATCACTGGAAACACCTACACTTCCTCGTGCATCTGAACTTGGCCTTAAGCGCATGAACACGTTCCAAGAACGAGGGGACAGGCACAAACACCTAGCAACTCGCCAAGTTGGTAACGTCGATGATATATTCCATTTTGATATTTATTTTTCGCATACAGCGCTCAACAGCCAGTGCTGAGTGAATTGAAGACATCTAAATATATTTGAAGGAAATGTTTTCAAATTCCAAAGGTTGGTGCACAAATCAGTGACATAAAACTAAGATTTCGTTATTCTAAATAAAAGGAGACGAGTACAAAGATGCTTTCTCTTTCTTTCTCCAGCTATTCATATAAGTTAGTCAATCGCATTTTCTCTTCTCTATGGCTTTCTCTTTAAACGTCAATCAGTTTGAAAATAATGTTTATATTGTACTTAAATGTTGGTCTCTAAAGATAACCGCTTAACCCTTTTATCTACAGCGTAGAATGTAGGTTCGATATTCTTTCTTCTCCATGTTATCCACACGCCCTAGAGCTGTCTTGTTGATATGTTGGGGACCCACTGTTTGTAAGTGTAGTACCTGCGCTATTGATTTCTTCATCTTTATTTCTTCTTGCGTACTCTGATAGCTCCTTGCGTTAACGATCTCGTTAAGCTGTATTTCAGAGTAGAGGATATTATAATGAAAGTTTAAAAATCTTCCAGTATCTGTTGGTTTTCGAAGTTTAACTGGTTGCCATTTTTTATACACAAGAGTAGACAAGCCAGTGATAATTCGTATTACAGTATATGCAAAAATCGATATATATTTCACAACCCTTTGAGCACATCGTAGCTAGAATTCTATAGATATGTTGTTTCATAGTCCAGTGTGACCACTACCTCAATGGATTTCCAATTAGTCTTTTTTACAACGAATACAATCATTATCCGTATTTAGTAGTCACGTAGGATTGAACTATGGTCAATAAAATATATGTTTGAACATGGACGCATGCTGTCTCACATATCTCTTTAAGGACAATAAAATATACATTACTGATATACATATATGAGCACTGATTAAACACTGGTTGCAGTCTTTAATTTATACTTCCGAAAAGGTCATCCTAACTGGTCGATAGCAACCACCTGCATGGGCAAAATCCAATGGAAACATTGGATTTTACAAGAGCAAAGGGCTGAAAGAATTACAACTTTGTAGGGAAAAAATCATCTGACACCATTCATTGTTCAGTTGAAATTCCACTATTGAATAAACTCAAAGAAGATATCCGATACAACGAACTCACACGAGTTAATTAGAATGCCATAAAACGTGAAAATATGTCGTCTCCTTTCAGTGAAGTGAACACCAGGGTCCAAAGGTTTCTAAAGTATGACAACTGAATAGATATGCACTGTGAAGGCGATTTATAGTAATACAAGGCTGATTTCAGCTAAGTGCTTATCACGATGTTTGATCACGTCTCGTGAATTAAAAGACTACGTGCTGTCGTTAAATTCTGGTCGACAGCGTGTGTGACAGCACCCGTCACATTCTGTCATGGTCTCTGAATGGAAGGAGCTAAATTATGGACACCCAATACTGTAATAACTTTTAAATACTGACACGCCACCTGATTGGTGATGCTGTGACTAAGTCGAACCGGCTTTTTGTCAAGAATGTCACGCGAATGATGTCATAAGAACACCATTAAATGGCTGAATGACTTCAACTCGTCACTTCTCAACAGATCTCGATTTCTTATTCGTGATTTTGTTCCTTGTTCAAAGTCCTATCGATGCATATTGGAGAGTTTTTCCACTTCCAACTTTGCAAATGAATAATACCGTTCGAAAATATGGCTCCAGAAAGTCTCGTCGATAGAATCGCTGCAGTCGCCAACCTTGAACAGGGTCGTCTTCACGACAGGAAAAGCAAAGTCAATAATTTTACGAACGTTCGTCACTTCCTAAGGACACAGACACGGTCGTCCTACCTGGGAAGTGGAATTCATTTGTTATTTCATTAAACAACAGGGAAAGAAAATGGTGGAAAGTTGAGTGGGAGAACTCCACTATATTTCTCAACTGGAGAAATATAAACGAAAAGGTTTTATAGATTTAAACACTAACTCGCACGCATGTCATGACTACCACTTCACCAATAACAAATAGGCTTAACAATCTTTAATGGTTGCAGTTGAATAGAAGTGTCTATAAATAGTACGGAAAATGGTGTAGGACTACTTTCTGGTGTGGTAATTAATATTTTATAGCGAGGATATAAAAAGGAAGTAGTTGGCCTGTGGCCAACGTTTTTTGTGTGAGAGATTTACAGCGATTGTAGCAAAGACGACTTATCAATACTACCATATGAAGGAATCGATAGACGTGCATTTTAATGGTCAACATTGACAGAATCAATGCAGTTTGAAGGATAGGGAGAAAACGCACGTAATGGCACGGATTATGTTTTATGTAAAATGTATACAGGAGGGTGTATCAAAGAACTGCCTTTTCAATTAAATTAAGAAGCGATTAATTAAGTTAATTTTGATTAGGAGTGAACGAGTCAATGATAAAAAAAATTCAGATCAAGGACTAAGATATGATTCTTGCAAAAAAAAGCACCTTGGTCGTTTCACGTGAAGAAGAACCAGCTATTACTCATATACCTTGTAAACCGAGTAATGTAATCAATGTCCTAATATTAAGTTCGGTGAAAGAAGAGTTCTATTATCAAGATTCCAGTCACGTTTAATTTCAAGTGAGAAGAGAATGCCTCCTACTTTCTTGGCACACGCACAACTTTAAGAATGATTCTTCGCAATAAGAGAACTTAGAGATCAATAATGGATTTAATAATAACCATCTTTCCTGAGGTGCAATCTATTACTTTAAAGCTGTTTGAGAATATAATAAAAAATCTACCAGATTTTCGGCATATGGACAGTTTTCAAATATAAAGTCAGTATTCTATAAGTCAGTTTGGTTCTTCATACTCTAACCTGAGACCATGACTCCAAAACTAAGACCATGAGACGTTAGTGTTTTGCGTGTATCCATAGTCGGTTGCCTGCTTTGTTGGATGAAAGAGCTGAGGAAAGAAGTGTACAACCCTCGTCCGAACCAACCAGTTGCCACGGTATGAATAAAGTCCATAAAAATTCCTTCCATCTTGACAGGATTAGAACTTATGCCTTGGACGGACAGCGATCGTAATTCCATTGTACAAACCAGTATTTTGTACAATGGAATAATAACCCCTGCGTCTAGACAAAGTTCTTTTATATTGTTGGTTGAATTCCACGCATTATCCAAGTAGCCTATCTACACTGATGAAAGAACGCCTTGTTAGATTGTGTCATTGTTCCAAACCCTTTCTCTCTCCAACTATATTAAGTTTCCTTCAGTGAGTTATAGCATAAGAACTTGCAATTTCAAGTTTGTAACAAATTAGAATTATTGTTAGCCAAATACAGGACTCTTGAAGGATGTTTAACTCTTTAATAAAAACTTTAACCATTTTTAGACTGAATAATTTATCTAAGCTTTGTTGAATCCCTCAAATATGATGGCTAATAAATATCAGAAGTCCAGCACTGATTCCCGTGAACCAACGTCATGACTCCTTTCAATGCAATGTCCATTTACAACCGTTTCTTCTCTTCTACAAGTCAGTTACCTTTAAATTTTACATTTCTCCAGTTTACACAAAAAGCTTACTAAAAACTAAAATGTCAAATTATTCTTTGTATAAACCTAATACGTATCTCCCTTTGAGCCATGCTACGATTCTCTTATATTCCTATCCTTGATACAACACCACATCCTTAATTATGAACTCCATAATTTTCCTCGTCACAGGAGTAAACATCCGCGTTTGAAGTGACCTACTTCGCCCTTACAGCGACCACTGTGAATCGAAGAGAGGGTTTGCGCACTGAAAATTTCTAGGGACGTATCGCCTGAGTTTAAGGATGCTCCCATTATTACAGCTAAGAGTTTGATGACCTCTCTTCCTGTTTCCTTCTAATACAGCTGTGGAGATTTCATCAGCTTCGGTGCCTTGTTCGCTTTCACACGTGATACACTTTATTTTTATCCTTCCAATCATCAAGATTCTCTTCGATTTACATAAATTGGTCTCATTACTACTGTGTCTAAAAAAGACATGAATGTTGATGCAAAATATTCAGCATATCAATTTCCTGTTTATAGTCATCAGCAAAAGTTATACCGATCTTTATGGTGTTGTAAATAATGTAGTTCCTTGCTTTCTCTAGTAACATTCACTGCCATTGCTGTTCTCAGGTTCGAATCCCCTCAAGACGAGAGGAATTTTTATTTGATTTTTTTTCACAACGTGGCCATGTTATTCGGTCACGGGCTGGCTTGCACATTTTGCCCCTCGAAACTTGGTTTTTGTTTAAAAGGTAAACCGATCATATAACAACATAAATTTACATTCACAATACACTGCACCTCACAGCCTTAACTCCTTTGGTACAAAAATATAAAATAGAGAAAGCCATCACCAGTGTTTTAAATTCACATTTGCATACGGCCCATCCAAATGTACTTTAATAAAAAAAAACTTCTTGAGTTACTTTTATCTCCTGATGATTTATAGTCGCACATTCTACTTCTTATCTGATGTTAATTTCATCAGTTATTTGGTCCCATTTTGATTACCTCAAGAAGCATCCACTTGTAAATGCTATAAAAGTTTAGGAACTGCTAGCTTTAATTTTTTGCCATTAATTGGTAGGTACAGTAACTGGCCACACGGAATCGAATACAATGAATACCCAAGAACATAGCAATCCCCTGAAGTACAAAATTATCGAACGCCAGACTTCGCTATTTAATAGTTAAAACACCATGTCTCAGCCTTTCGGAATGGTTACTCGTTGAATATAAGTCGTTGCTTCCCAAGCAACAAACTTAGTTGTTTTAAGGCGCATCAGTAACTTAGACCACATTGCGCAATATGCACTGAATTGGCTTTGCATTAGAACACCCCGTTGTGTCACAAACCAATGGATTGGTTTGTGACACAACGGGGTGTTCTAACGATGGTTAATTGATACCGTTCCGCGGTGTAAAGCCTACCATTACTGACTCAACAACGGTTGAACAATCAGCCAAAAGTCATATGCGGGACAGCGTCGTGTGTGTCTCATGTAGTAATACAGTAGGGGCCCAGCTAACCCCCACTCCAATGTAGAAACAGAAATATCAGTATCCACATGGACTATACGCCGGACATTAGCTCGTATAGGCCATGGCAGTCGACGGCCGTCGGGTACCCATACTTTCTGAGACACAAGAAACTGCACCCACATTGCATGGGTTGGTCAGCATCGACATGTGAAAATCTGTCGCCTGGTCTGATGAATCCTGTTCCCAACTCTATCATGCTATGGGCGTATCCACATTTGGAGAAAGCGACATAAGGCCATTGTGCCTGGATGCACCGTTGTTGTTCGGCAGGGTGGAAGAGGTGGTGTTATGGTTTGGCAGTGGTTATGGTCCTGTTTTCGTGGCATGCCCTAAGTCTATGCTCTGATCACCGTTAGTCAATGGGAACGCCTACCTTTCTATCCTCGAATAAAATTCAACAGCCTGCAACTACCCCTTGTTTCGAAGAGTAAATACCTTGGTATTCTAATTGATGACCGGTTAAATTTCCATTCAGCATATCACTACAAAAATTAACAACTTTAATGATGCCTTAAACAGAATATCTGAACTTGACTGGGGCCTGTCCAGAAAACTTTGGCAATCTACTATCACGCAGCTTTCGTTCCCTCGCTTTCCTATGTTGCTTGTCGCCTGGTTCCATATGGTTATTAACAAAAAGTTTCAAGACAAACTAACAACTCTCCAAAGATGTATGCTTCTATCTATTCTTAAAGTCTGTCGCACTTCTGCTACCTTGCAGGTATTGGCTGGAACAATGCCACTGGATTTGCAAGTTGCCTTTCGAGGATTATCTTATTAATCATTATAATCACTTCAGAGATGCTCTTTCTTCTTCTCTTATTAATATGTTCCTGATAACGTAACCTATTTCCTCGACATTCAAAACTCATTTCAAGCCCTACAAGACTTCGCGTTTCGTGCATTCATTCGGAGGAAAACCTTACAGTCTACAAAAGTCCCTTTCCAGCAAGTCTTACGTGCTTGAATTTCGCTTGGTACATGCAAATACGATTATTAATGTCAGAAGTTTCTTGTCATTCTTCTGGGCAGACTGTGGCTCTTAAAAGGACCTAAAGTATCGCCTCAATACGGATTAACTTCCAGGGCTTAGGATTTTTTACATTGACTGAACTTGTTTCCCGATTTTACCTTTATACGACATTAAGAGCGACTCTACTGATGTCTGTATTCTTCTATGCCCTAAAGCGATTTTCCTCAAGAACAAATTCTTGGGGATTCCAACTACTTTCTGCTGCTGCAAAGATCTCTATGTTGATTATTGGACGTGAATGACAATACAAATGATGCCAACACTACTCAATCCGGACGTTAAAACAACAGGATGACTACACTTATGATGACGACCACCATCTAGTTTTCCTACTGGTTGGCCTACCTCCTCGTGGTGTAGACGGGCACTGGGGTGGCTTCCAGTCGGCAAAGTGTATAGAAACAACAACGCGCTGCACAAACATAACATTACACACATTTCTGCCTGTTTTACAGAGCCCTGGTACATATAGTCCAACGTTTCACTGGTAAGGTCTGCCAGCAGCTCTTAGGAGACCATGTGCACCCTGCCATGTTGCAGGGTTTTTTTTTCCCGGACAAAAACTGGATCTTCCAAGACGATAATGCGCCGTGTCATTGGACGGCACTGTGCATCAATGTTTCGAGGAACTAAGTGAAGATTTCACCCACCTTAATTGGCCTCCAAACTCGCCTGACCTCAATCCACTTGAACACCTGTGGGAAATTTAGGAACGGGAAATGAGGCGTATAGAAACGCAACCATCATCTACTCAGCTATTGTGGAAACCTTGCAGGCAGCATAGCTGTAGATCTATCTGCAAAACATAGTTACCCATACTGAATAGTCGAACATTAGTACAATTCACGCGTTTAAACTACCTGAGTGGTTGCTAAATTTATCCTGGCAGGCTCTGCTCGAGTGATCAACCTATATATTCTAGTAAACTCGTTTGTTCTCTTAATACAAAAGCATCTTTTTGTATCGCTGGAAAATTGTCTTCCTCCGGACATGTATGACATCCTCAGCTTCCAACCAATTCTATTTGTGCGTGCGGTTAATGATTTTCCTTAACATAGTCATTTAAGTAGTCATTTAACAATGTCCTCCGGATCTGAATCTCTGCTTCCAGGCTATAAATTTTCATTTATCTTTAAATGGAATTCTATACGCAACTTTAGAAATATGATATGAAAGAGTGGGATGCTAGAATGTATTCCACAAATGATGTGCCCAGCAGCAATTAGTACGAACTTAATCACTGAGTGGCTTACTTGAATTTGAAGAATTTGGAGGTGAATTCACTTACTTGAATTCACCTCCAAAGCATCGTTCTTGCAGTTGTAGACGTGAAGTGTTTCAACCGCGCAGGGAACAAATACCGATCCCATATGAGAGAAAAGCTTATCCGACACAAAGCAACCTCTTGGTTGAAGGAACACACGAAGTAATGCTTTCGAGACCGGGCACGCTTTTCAATAACTGTGGGGAGATCAACTTCACCGATTTACTTTCACGGAAACACCGCATCACTCATGTTTACGATTTTAGCACGCCATTCTCCTCCTCCTTCCTGTCACTTAGTTTCTTCACGTAAACTATGACTTTCTAACAACAGTGTCAGAAAGTTTTTAATATTTCTAAATGTATTTATAGATCCGGAATACCAGGGATTTTCATTAAGCATTTTTATTGCTATTTTCACAGTCGTCCATTATGTTCATTAAAAGGATAATACCAAGGAGATTTGTGTCATAATTTTTCGATAAATATATTTTGACAGAGTATAGAAACTTAACTTCACCAGTGAAGCATCTTAAAAGAAATATGTCAAGACTGGACACTACAGCTAAGAGGGAAGTTCAAAAAGATTTTTATTCTCCCAGTAGTAGTTATGATAGATAGATGATTTTTTTTTCTTTGGTACCTTGATATTTATATGACAACCACAAAATGGATAAAATGGAACAGACATCAGTGATTCGGCTTCTCTTTCTTCAAGGGAACCCAAGACAATCCATGAAGAAATTGTCGCTGTTTATGGAGAAGACTGCTGCCAAAGTTAGCGTTGTTGCACATTGGTATAAACAATGCAAATGTGGAAGAACCTCAGTGTGCATGATGAAGGAATCTCAGATCACCTAGCAACAGACGAGTGTTGCAAAACTAGCAGCATTAATCCTGGAAGTTCGCCGTATTAGCGTCAAAGAACTAATGAAGAGCTCCAAACTAGTGTAGGGTCTGTGGATAACATCATCCATCAACAGTTGCATATGAGTAAAGTGTCAGCTAGATGGATTCCCAGAGTTCTGACCCCTTACCAGAAGAAGAAAAGAGCACAATGTGCACATGAAATGTCTGTGCCAGGAAAAGTTGAAATATTACCGCATCCTGCTTATTCCCCCTACCTTTCACCCTCAAATTCCTTCCTCTTTCCTGCCCTGAAGTCTGCTGACGATGAGGTGATTTCTGCTGCCGATGCGTGGTTTGAAGGACAGTCAAAGGACTTCTACAAACCTGGTCTACGGAAGTGTATTGAGATGAGTCAAGCTGCATTTTTTTTCCGGTGTGACTATATTGAAAAAGTGTAATCCATGGTGTTTGTTTCAACCTTCTGTCACAACTGCTTCTGGGTGAATAAAAATCTTTTTTTGAACTCTGCATTGTTACAAATTACATTTTTAATTTGTAACAGAGTATCCATCTGAAAATGGGTTCTTCAAACAAGATAATAAGCCATCAGAATTGTTCAGAACCGGTTCCAGGAAACAGGAGAGTGAATTCAACCTCCCTATGCACGATCTCAATACAATTGAGAACTGATGTGATGACGAGGAATAAGATCTTCGGATTAGACATACAACCATCCAGTTTGCAACAGCTGTGGGGAACAGTCGAGTCAAGATACGTTATAATCCCTGTGAAATGATCTAAACATCTCGTCACGTCCATGCAACCAGGAATTCATGCTGTTCTGAGGATTAAATGGGACCGACTCGCTATTAGGTAGGTGCAACTAATAAAGTGAGCACTTAATGTATAGTGGTATTCTGTTCTTTCAACATCTGCAATTTTATTTTTATTATTGAACTGCAATCTCTCTCTCTCTCTCTCCATGTATAGCTATTTTTTGACATCCTTCATTATAGTATAGTGATTTCTCCACTTGACCCCCCTTTGTTAGGGAGATCTTTGGACAGTAGAGTATACTAGAGGATTCTTTAATCGGGGCTGTAGTTAGCAGCCTCAGGAGGAGGAAGTAGCCCCTGTAAGCTATTCTGAGTTTTTCACCCCACAAAACATGTAAATTGCATGTGAACACATTTGTACAGACATAATACAAGCTAGTGGATTATTTTCTAGGTCAGGGGGTGGCTAAATCTTTTAAAAAAACTACCCCCGCTTGCTAGAACACACAATTACGCATTGTGTGTTCTGAAACAGTTGTGTGCAGGGCCTACACGCAACTGTTTCAGATAGCGAACAAAATGCTTTATTATCCTTCTTAATCATACCAAATCTTTCACTCCTAGATTCCTGAAATTCCTCGCTACTCTCCCCTCTTCATTTGAACGTTTTTGTTTCTTTGCTCGTTGAGCTGTATTCTAAACAATCCGTAAAGGGCAAATAGCAATTAAAAAATTTATTAGAATTTATGGCAATTAATGAAGAATAATCTCCACACGAGGTACAAATCGTAATTGATAATGAAGGAGGCTACACTAAATACTGAATGTGGATAATATATCTCGCATAACTTTATCAACAACTTATGTTCTGAATAAATGTGTGAAATATACGAATTTTTTTTCATTAATTTCGTTCGAATCCTTCCAATAACGGTAGAAACTTTTATGTGCTCTTTTTTCATTCTGTCGTTGGCTGAGTTAGTGGTTCTCAGGCAAGGTTAGCGAGGTTTGATCCCCCCCCCGAGAAGTCTGGTTTTTGTTCGGCAAAACGCGACAACCGACCTTGAGGACACACAATTTTCAGACGTAACACACACGGTTGGTGAATGAGATAATTCTTCGACCCTAATGTTTGTTTGTTTTTTAATCCCAACAACAACAAGTCTTGTTTATCCATTATGGAATTCGAATAGGTACTTCTGCTACTCCATCTCCATTCCCTGTTATCATTTTCCTGGATGCTTTTTAAGAGCTCTCCACAGAAATCTTTCACCCTATAATCATTACATAGTTTATCTAACCTGAGATTTATTGAAAAAAAAAATCCCTAACACGTGCATCTAAATAGGTTCTTTACTAGGTAGGATAAAAACATGAACGTTAACCAATAAGTTCTGTTCGAGGCAGGTAACTGTATCATAAGAAATTTCAATTGAGTTATAAGGTGGATATCCTAATAGTATGGAACCCAGTTAGCAGGCGCGGTCCCCTAAAGATTTCTTTTTCAATTTCTTGAAAGATTTCAAGTTTTCTTATTTGCTATTAAATCGTGTTCAAATGAGGAAAAACCATGCAACCCCGCCTGAGACCGACTAACTCAGTCAAATCGTGAAAAAAGCCAATAAAAATTCCTCGTGTCATGGATTCGAAGGGTCTTTTCCATCCCGTGTGAGAAGGGGATGATTATAACAACTGTGCCACCCGTGAGAGCGTGCAGGATAGAACAGCAGGAACGCTTCAAGAAGCGATCGAATAACGTAGCTCCATTTCCCAGCAAATAATAAAAACCCCCTCACTTTGACCTCGACCTACAATGCGTATGTTTAATTTGTTGCACTAAGCTCTCTATAAAATGGTCATGTTTCTTAGAAGCGTAATTTAGTGCCACGTATGTTGAACGCAAAGAATTAAGTCAATTCTAACTCGAAACGTCTTCCACTTATGCAGAACTTCAGAATTGAACCATTAAGAAAATACCGCGGACGATTTTACGCGCGATTATTTCTCCGAATGACTGCCTGTAATCTGTTTGGATATTTCTCTCTTCTAACAGAAGGAAGATTCAGTGCTAAATCCTCTTGAGACATTCGATGTCAGTGGAGAAGTTCAGAAATATAGCGGCTATTGCTTCATAATAAACGAAAGCCAATAATTCTTAAGTATGGTTTAGAAATCACTACTTTATGTTGTCCCATACGTTTAGTCACAGGATATACGATCGAAGATCGCATGCGCAGAAATGGTGTAATTAGAGTATTATGGTGGTGATGTCAAGGAGGAGGAAATTATGACAACAATTTCGGGCACATTGCAATTCAAAATAGGAAACTTACTGGAGTAAACGTAAGCTATGGCCAGCAATAATGTCTCTGGAAATTTTTTCAGCCAATAAACAATAATACAAAGACCCATTTCTCTTCCTGTGGTATAGATTATTGTTGTTGCGATGTCACTGAAAAGAATCGTAATGAAATTGATATCCCCCTGTAGAAGTAGCCACCCCGCAGTACACCATTGTAATGCGGATACCCGGGTTGCATTCTTCGTGACAGGGAGAGAATTATAAACGCATTATTCGATGCCAAACTTTCTGCAAAAGTTCTTAATGAAAGTATCACTACAATGGTGAAAGAAGCTTTGCATCTTATTGGAGTTTGCTAGTTGGTTTCCAGCGTCAGATTTTTTTTTTTTAATTTCTAAATACTTAAAATTTTATCCTTTTCTGGAAGAGTAAACAATTGGGATATTTCTTTAATTATTTAATCAATTCTATTTAGAGAATTCTAAGCATCGTTTTAAGTATTGAATTAGAGCTTTAATTCAATTGCGATATATATTTTTTTTATCTTAGTTCGTCTGCAACATCTTCCATTGCGAATGTTGCAGACGAAAAATCAAACAGAAGATTGAAGTAAAAGAGGCAGACGACACAGTGAAATCTCATTACGAACAGAAAACTAGTGTTAAAAATAATTTGGGATATACTAGGAACGGTTCTTATGAGATTTTGTAAGGTGAGTGGTCCTATAAGACAGTAAATGAAGCACAGATCAGAAAAAGTACGAAGAAAGAAGGAATCCACTAGAGATATAATAAAATTTGTAATTTTTAATGTTAAGACATTTGTGCCGGGATTGATAATAATGGAAAAATAATAGATCGTTTGGTACAGAAAAGTATTAATAAAATGGAAAGGGAGGAAAGAAATTAATCTCAGCGAGAGGCAGAACCAAAAGAACGCTCAACTGAAGTCGTTCGAGAACAGGACAGAAACGAAGAAAAATCAAAACAGATGGAACGGCATAATAATAAAATAAAGATTCTGGCTCGTGTCGAAAACAAAGTTAAAAAAAAAAAAGGATTGGTGGGGATAAAAAAGAAAATCTAGACAAAGATAAGAGTGCAGACAGAAAGAAACAAATATGCAAAACAGACCAGAAAATTCAATAAGATATATCAACTTCCGGTTATCCTAAAGCATTGATGTTTTATGATTAAGACCGCTCACTGTGATAACAAAGGCATTTTTCAGTATCAGAGGTAATCCAACAAAGTCTTGTGAGATGAAGATTAAATTACTTGGAATGCGAATTCAGAGAACTAGTTATATTGCAATCACGGTATACGCATAGCACTTGAAAGTTCAAAGCTTACCCGTTTCTCAGCAACGCAGGCTTTCCGATGGGTCATCACGACAATAATTAATCCAAATGGAGACATTCAGTTCTGCTGTGAGTTGTGGGTGACGCACTGCATCCAGACAGACATTCCCATGTCTGGACAGTGATTGTCCCTACTGCGCTAGCAGTTGACACCACTCTCCTCCTCTGATAGGCTGCTTTACTAAAACAGGCCGTGGCGCTAACGGCACTATACGAACTGGCTGACCATCCCTGTCTTAACAAATACAACACTGGAGCACGTGTGCTCTACAAATGCACCGTTTACTCATGCGCATTGGTACTGGCACAGGTGCTGTGGATACTATGCGTGTCACGGTCCTCTGCATTATCTTTAAAATTTGGTGAAACATTTCAAGAGGTCGTGACCTATTGGTAAACGGAATTTTAATTCGTTTATTATCTTTATTAACCGTGCGGATAATTTATTAAGTAATATACTGTAAAATTAGAATGTAAAATCTATAAAAATTTCTATAAATTTCGACAGGATTCAAGTCGCTTGCCAAGAGGTCACGGCGCGTTGCTACAGTAACAGAATTATGGGTTATTACAATAATCACTTATTGGTATGTGCGGCTGCTACTGCAGACAAATCAATATTTCCGCTTTAGCCAGTTGTTTTTGCCTTTCTTAAGACAATTAGATCTTTGGGTAGGCGGGCTCTTGGCAAAAATCGTACCATTTGAAAGACATTTCACGCAGCAATGGTGGACATTTACAGACCCTCCACCACCCTATAAGTTTAATAATTAATTTAATGTATTATTGAGTTTAATCATTAAAAGAGCTAGATGAATTTATGGTCAATATCTCTTTCTCTGCCTTATCAAAAGCAACATTTCTGGAATCTTTTACTATTCATATTCCACGAGGTCACGGCTCATCCCAGATAGAGTACTAACACTTTCAACCAGATGCCTATGATTTAACAAGCTATGAAAATGTACAGCAATTAATTGCAGTGACAATCAGTTATTGCTGTAAAAACTCAGCTGGTTCACTAATGGCCCCAGTTTATTCCATTCTCTTGGCCTTCCCAAAACAACCTTTCCTTTGACCGCCACACCACTCTACTGTTGAGATTACAGCTTTTACAGAGATAAAGTAATTGACTTTCTGAGACTACAAACAGCGATATCGAAGCAATCGAGACGAGGGATACTGGTAACCTTCTTTTCACATGGCTGTAAACTAGCGTAACTGTGGTAACATGATAAAAATACGTCTAGTTTTCGGAACTTAGATAATGTCATCTTTTTATGTCTCTTTCCCCTACTACACTGCTCGACAAAATTAACAGAACAAAATGTTTTTCATTAATATTTTATTGTGAACAATTTCAAGAGACAGGAACCATTACAAGAAGGGCTACGTCAACCAGAACAGACCACAATCTGGCTCAAAGATCAAGATGGAACCCTACAGCGTCCTGTCATCAACTGTCCCTTGAGGTTGCTGCGGCCTCAAGTGAAAAAATTTCCAACTGGACTGTGTTAAGAAGGCTGAAATCAAATGGAGTCTACGCAAGTAAGCCAATGGTTTGTATCACATTAACCCCAAACCACCGTAGAGCTCATCGAAACTGGTGCCATGACTTGGAACCCTGACAAATGGAGTACAGTTCTGTTCTCTGAGTCCCATTTTAGCCTACAAACAAATTCTAGAAGTCATTTCATCTGGAGACAACGAAGAACGTGGTACCATCCCTCCAACATCAGAGAAAGGGGATACTTACGGTGGAGTTGGTGTTCTCGTGCGGTGCGGAATAATAATCAACGGCGCACTCCTCTTCATGTGAGGATACCATAACTGTACAGAGGTGCCGAGAACAGATCCTCTAACCTATGTGCAACTCATTAGGAGTCCGGTTGGCCCAGATTTTCTTTTCATGCACAAAACGCCACTGCACATAGAGCTCAAGTGGTGGAGCAAAATCTTGAAACTGAAGATATCCAACGACTGCCATTGCGAATACGATCACCAGACTTAACTCCGATCGAACGTGTGTGCGAATTTCTTGGGCGTCGCATTACATGCCGACAGCCAATCCTCTATCACTTGATGAGCTAAGGTCTGCGCTGGTGAAAAAATGGGATTTATTGCCACAGTATCTGATAGACACCCTTATCTCTAGCATGGTTTATTGTCAGGCCTGTTTAGCCCTCGGAGGAATCATACACAATACTGATGCCACGTGACCATTATTTCGAGCATCTTTTGTCGTCTTCTGCAATGTGACCATTTTGGTAATTCTTATACAACCTCTATAAATGTCCCTTATAGCTGTCCGAAGTTTCTCGCCATCACCATACGAAATTGTCTCGCTGCACGAGTTGCACCACGTTTTCTACGTGTTCTATTAATTTTGTCGAGCAGTGTGTTACTAAGGGACTATTAGGAAATCAAACTGCCGCTAACAAGCACCTGTATGTTGCTATGACAATATTGACCCGCTTATTAATGGTCTGTCATTTACACAGACGTACTTTCTTTAGGGGTTCCCCTAATCAATTATGAAGAAACGAAAAATGAAAGTTGCTTTTGATTATTTTTATCTGAACGTCTAGTATTTTTAACAGATTAATATTAAAAGAAAAAAATTAATTATTTTAGGATTTTATAGGGTGGATAACAGATCTGACATAAAGATTGGTGTCTTGTTCGTCGGCTTGTGCTTTTATCCTAAGGAGATTTGTGCGTGGTTGACTATTTCGTCAACTCGCAATTTCAATGCAGGTACGTTCGTTTATTCGAAAGCGGCTCTGATGTCGGGTTTTCGTTTACCACGTTTGATTGATCCTGGTGTCTTTTTGTGTATCAAAATGTAGAACATTCTGCAGGTGTCGTAGCGATGTACCTTGTCAGGGTTCCAAGTCAACCTGTGGTTCCCTCAAGAAGTAGCGTCTTCGTTTATTGAGACAGCATTGGGAATGGTGGATTTACATCCTCACCTGGATGAGGATGGAATTCTGCTCTGTCGGATATGGAGGATTCCCCAGAGTTATGTTTTTGATCTTGGTCTGTTTTTTTTTTAGTTTATCTAGTGCTCATCTTAGGGGACACCTAAGATTAGCTATTGACGAATACAAATTCTGTTAATTGCCAGGAACTGTTTGTCACATTTAAACCAACATTCACAAAGCATTTGGTTTTTAGGGCTGCCACACTTTTAGGAGGTTATTAGGACTTTAAACAATACAGTATACTGTGTATGTGGAAGGCATCGGAACTCTGTAGCAGCAAAATATAAGTTGTTTTTGGATTCGAAGATGTTAAGATGGCCATCCGGAAATTCGTGCTACCTGTAATATCTTGTAGAATGGTTCTCCTGTAAAACTTCGGGCTTCTATGAAAGTGATTTGGGATTTCTTTATTGTGCGATCCGTACTCAGCGTGTTACTTAGAGTAGATGATATGAACAACATGAATCCGTGGTACTCCATATGCTGGAAATATCCAATCGTTCGTTCCTTAGTAAAAATCTTCTTTGCCTCACTAATTTAGAAAACATAATAAAAAAGTATCATATTAGGGCCACCAGAAAATTTCCTCATCTACCCGTGTGTATTATTTGCTTGTGGTCAATATGAATGTTTTTCTGGATGAAAAACCCGAGTTTCAGGAGAACTAATTCAAGAATTAAGAAATGCACTAATGCTTTTTTAAGACTCATCTTGAATTGTACATTACTTGGAACGTAGATTCTGATACGTATAGTGTTCTCAGTCGTAGCAAGAGAATGTTAATTCTTTGCCCCATTTAAAGAGGGTCTGTGAACTATACTGGTGTCTGTTTTCATGTGAATTATAGGACACAAGAGTTGGTGTATTAGCATTAGCATTAGTAGAGGCATTTGATGCAAGAAAGCAAGCTTATGCAGCATCAGCCAAAAAAAAAAAAAAAAAAAAAAGTAACATAAATAAATAAAAATAACCACTTCCACTTCACCCCTCTGTTCGTTCGAAATACCTGTCCAGCTGAGCCTTAAACTTATTTAGGCTATCAACTTCCACGACAAGGGATGGAAGTCTGTTCCACCCACCAAATACCCGCTGGCTAAAGGCAAATTTCCGCACATCTGTCTTTCCTCAATTTGAATTTATGCCCTCTCAGGTGATTTTTCTGAGCTAGAGGAAGAATCCCATCAGCATGGAGCATGCTCAAACCATTCAAGGCTTTGTACACCTCTATCAGATCACCCCGCTGGTGCCTAGTTTCCAGACACTGTAATTTGCAAAACTTAAGCCTTTCTTCGTAAGAGAACCCCTTTGTCCCATTCACTAATCTAGTTGCCCTTCTCTGTACTCGTTCCAGCAGCTCTACATCCTTCCTGAAATGAGGCCTCCAGGCCTGTATACAGTACTCTAGGTGTGGCCTGACCATTGCCTTATACAAGGGAATAATCACCTCCTTATCCCTGCTAGAAAAATTCCTATATATCATTGACAATACACCATGAGCTACTCTTGCAGCTCGTCTGCACTGCTCAGAGAACTTCATATCTGCCTGCACCACCACCCCCAGGTCCCTTTCATTCTCTACCACTGTCAGTGTAGTACCACAGAGTTGATACGTTGCTCTGGGGTTGCTGTTTCCCATATGTAGTACTTTACATTTGTCAATGTTAAACTTCATTTGCCACCTCGAAGCCCATCTGCTCAACCTTTCCAAATCCTGTTGCAGCAGCATAGTGTCAGTAGTGTCCTTGACAACCCTGCCAACCTTTGTATCGTCTGCAAACTTGGACATTAAGCCTGATATACCATCATCAATATCATTTATAAATACAGAAAACAATAAAGGCCCCAATACTGAACCCTGAGGGACTCCACTAATAACATTAGTCCACGATGAGCAGTGTCCATTGATTACCACTCTCTGTCTTCTCCCCCTCAACCACCCCTTTATCCATAGCAGCAACTTGCCTCCAATGCCACACTGCTCCAATTTGTGCAGCAGTCTTCCATGTGCAACAGTATCAAAAGCCTTTCTAAGATCCAAGTATATAATATCAAAGTTATTCCCTGCATCCAGTTCTTTTGTGACTGCATCATAGTATCCAATCAAATTGGTCAGGCAAGACTTCCCCTTAACAAAACCATGCTGTGTCCTAGCTATAACTGAAGTCTTGTCTAGATGATCCTGCAGTGCTTCTTTCACCAGTGCCTCCATTAATTTTCCGGGAACAGAAGTTAAACTCACAGGTCTATAATTACTTGTGTCAGCCTTTGATCCCCCTTTGTGAATTGGGGTCACATTTGCACATCTCCAGTCAATGGGTACCTCCCCTGAGTCCAAGGAAGCTCTCATAATTATGGCTAAGGGTTTGCTTACCTCCTTTGCTGCCTCCTTTAATATAACTGGATAGATCCCATCCACCCCAGGTGCCTTTCTTGTGTTTATCTTCAACAATTTCTCCTCCACTTTGCTCTCAGTTATTACAAGATTCTCTAGCTTACTGCTAGAGTTGAATACACCTCTGGCATTCCCCTCGCTGAATAACTCCTCATGTGTGAATGTCGATGCAAAATATTCATTTAGTTTGTTAGCTACCCGAGCAGGGTCATCAACAGTTGACCCATCGATCTCAAGTGGACCAATCTGATTCATCCCCTTCCTTCTAGAGTTTACATAAGTAAAGAACTCTTTGCTGTTTTTCTTCGCATCCCTTGCCAAGGATCTCTCGTAATCTGCCTTCGCCTGCCTAACCTCCTTTGTAACTTGGTTACAGATCAACTTGTATCTATCATAGGCGTCCGTGTCACGCGTTAATTTGTATGTATCCCATGCATTTTTCTTCTCTGCCATATGCCTCATTAGTTCATCTGACAACCATTTAGGCCTAAACCTTGAACAATATTTCTTAGTTGGTATGTAAAGCCTAGTAGCTTCCACGATAAGTTCTTTGAATGCTTCCCATTTTGAATATTAGATTTACTTCATGGCTTGTTTTCAGAGTATCGTTAGAATACAAAATTATTTCAATTTCCTAGATTGTTTACCTGTACGAACTTTCCGAACCAATCTCACTTTGGATTGAATGCTTCACAAGACTTAGAACAGATAAAATGAGAACTTTTCCCTTGAGATGAATGGAGTAAGAAATTTCAATGTACAATTAAATAACCAAACGTATTTTCGGTTGAAATATCAAAGTATTCGTTTAATTATCCTTCTGCAGCACCAACCACCTTGATATAAAATTTTTACCGGTGCTCTACCGGGTACAGTGAGTTTGTTTTCATTTAGAGAACAAACTCACTGTTTATAGGGGGCAGCAGATATGATTTTTTACACATAGCAGCGTAACTTTCTTAAATATGCATTAAAAATGTAAAGAAAGGATGCCAGATATCCTTTCTTCTATGAAAACTATCAAAGAGTACCTAAACTCTGAATTTTCATAACTAAAATGACCTACCTCTGTCTGGAGATTTGGCGAAGGTAAGCTAAGATAAGCAGGATCCTTGCCATCCCTGCCAGGAACCATACCTTTAAGAAATAACAGGGAAATATTATTAACGAGGTCAGAATATTATAATTAAAACAATTAATTAAATACTTATTTGCAATTTCAAATACAACCCCACATTGTGAAGTACAATGCAATACCAGGAAGTTTGATTCACCAATGTAAACTCATTAAATCCCGGGTTCCCAACGTGTGGGTCGCGAACCCTTAGGGTTCGCGACCCACAGGTTAGGAACCCCCAAGAGACTGAAATGTCACTTAGGGACAAAGCATTCAGAACAGACTTAAAAGAATTTGGAGTTCTTTCGACTCCATGAAACTGGTCTCAGACGTCAGACTTGATCCTACAGGAAGTTTTCAACAACAGAGCACAGCAGCAGTACAAGCATCATATGAAGTCGCATTGGAAATTGTCAAACAAAAAAAACCTTACACGATTGGAGAAACGGTCATCAACATCTGCATGTTAAAGATGGTGAAGTTAATTCTTAGGGAAGCCAGCGAGATAAAGATGCGACAAATATCTGTCAAATAACAATATGTCCGTAGACGTGAAAGACGTTTTGAATGAAATCAAAGTTTCTCCATTGTTTTATTTTAAAGTTCATGAATCAACGGTCGTAAGTTCATGTTCTCAGTTGCTTGCCTTCGTGAAATATATTCATACAGATGACATCAAAGAAGAATTCCTGTTTTGTAGTGCACTTGAAAGTACTACAAAAGGTGAAGATATTATGGAGAAGATAAGTACCTTTTTTGAAACTGGAGGACTACAGTGGAAAAGCATCTGTAGGGTTTGTACAGATGGAGCGCCAGCTATGCTATGGTCAAAGTCGGGCTTTCAGACAAAAGTGAGAGAACTTGCTCACCAAGCAAAAGGATATTCACTGCATGATTCGCCGATATGCTCTTGCCAGAAAGACTCTTCCAGCTCCTCTACAAAAGGTATTTGATTCTTGATTTGATGTAATTCACAATTTTGTGAATTACATCAAATCTGGAGCCCTCAACACTGGTCTGTTTAAAGAACTCTGTAAAGACACGAATTCTGCTCACGAGGTTCTTTTCTACACTGCTGTACGCTGGTTGTCGAAAGGAAATGTTGTCAATCGTGTCTTTTAGTTAAAAGATGAAATCAAGTTGTTCCTGGAAGTGCAAGGGAAACATGACCTTGTGGCTGGCTTTAATGATGAAGTTTAGAAGAAGAATTACTTACTTAGCAGACATTTTAGCCCAGCTAAATAAGCTGAACCTGAAACTTCAGGGAAAGGTAACACACATTATCCAATTTCAATTAGGTTAGAATTATATTCTGAAAAATCTATTTTTAATGTGTTTTCTGTACCCTATTAAAAATGCCCTTTTTATGCAAATGTGGTGGGAGTCGCGGGTTACTTGGCTATTATAAAAGAGGGTCGCGACTCGAAAAAGGTTGGAAAACACCGCATTAGATAAAGGGGAAATCTATAAAACAAAACCAGGTGGTGATCTCTTTGAGGAGAAATCTAAACGGTATCTTCACCCTTTATGGTCTCATTAATTTGATGTTCCCGATTGAATGAAGAAACCGGTTAAAGAATGGACTTTCTATATCGAATTTTAAGTATTTGAAAGACCTTTGTACAATAAAAAAATGGCCAAAATACCCCATTAAACTGTTCAACCATCCATTCATTATTGTACTACTTCTAAATACATTCACTCGTGCTTCATTCAACATGAAAATTGGAATAAAAAAATCATATCCATTAGAACTGCAAGTTCCTTAGCTAAATTACATCTTTTCTGTAAATAAGGAGACTTATTTAGAAAGAATTCCCAAAGAACATTAAGTGCGGAATGAGAGAACCGAGGCAAAGCTCAACTAATAAGAAGAGAAGGAATGGGAGTGCTCAGCTGTCGAACTGAATATAATGAGGATGGAGTAACGGGAGTAAATTGGCAGCTGAAAATATGCCATCATTATTTCTACGTCCCACCAATCTTTTACGTGTTCTCCTCTCCTCTGCTGGTACCATATTGCCTTTTTTTCGTGGGTTGTTTATTTACGGCTAGATTGCCAAAATAAGAGGGTATCGAGATGTGAACTAGTCTATAATTTACAGTTTTTTTCTCAGGCATTCTCTTGGTGCAGATGCAGACCTCGAGAAACCTGAGTATGAAAAATCTAGTCTATCATTCCAGAAAATCGTCAGAAACAAAATATTTCCGTTAACTTTTTTTGATTTCACAGAAATT
The DNA here is from genome assembly GCF_048544385.1 of Mastigoproctus giganteus. Classification (NCBI taxonomy): domain Eukaryota; kingdom Metazoa; phylum Arthropoda; class Arachnida; order Uropygi; family Thelyphonidae; genus Mastigoproctus; species Mastigoproctus giganteus. The sequence goes on along the minus strand of NC_143578.1, from coordinate 61,863,709 downwards.
TCTATAATATTTTGTACAATAAAACTGTCAAACTGCGCAGGAATAAATAAAATGAGAACATTTTTTTGCTATGTGTTCGTCAAAGATTCAAATGTCTTATGTTGGTTTTTTAAAATCGCATCTTGTGATCAGTATGAAGAGGAGTTCCAAAATGTTTCTTTCATGGGTCCACTCAAGCAATAATCGTTTGTGGCGAGATTTAGTTAGTGCAGGGATTGGAATGACATTGGATAGGTCTTGGATTGGACAAAAGTTCTTTTAAATCGAGGCTGCAAAACCCGAGTTTCCGGGAGTGAACCCCAGGTCTACTGAAAGAGCGTGTGCTACTGCACTCCCGCTCCTGACCATTCGGCTAGGCCCATGTGTATAATGTCCATAAACTGCGTGTGTTATCTCATTGGTTTGCCTGTTTCGCTGGGGGCGAAAAACCATGCAATCCTCTCCTGAGACCGACTAACTCCTCCACAGATTGATAAGTTCCTTGCGTCATTGATTGCATTTAGCGCAATAGTACGCTGAACCACTTTAAAGATTCAGATAGTTTAACGTGAGTCAGTAAACAGACTCACATTACACTATCTGTATCCCTCCAGGGAGCTCGAGCCTCAAGATTAATAACAAACCTCCATCTTTATAAGAAAAATTGCCAAATACGTAGTTTTAAAAGTTAAACTCTTTTCAACAGAACAGACTGTCTATCGTAATATATATATCAATGTTAATTAATTCTTCTGATGTCTAAACAACATTCCTGGAGTTCATGATGAGGAGCAACTCTTGCAACAGAGTACAGAACCAACATCCATTAATGCAAAGCTACATAACTATGTTAAGTCTTCGTCAACAATCTTACACGTGTTCCTCTTATCGATTTCTTCCTTTCAAGATGATTAGCCTAACTTGAGAGGTACTCGGAATGACAAGAAGTAGCCATTAGCAGTTAAAAGTAGGCACCGATATAAAATAAAATCGCCGTTACCACGGAAACAAGAACTTGAGATAAACAACAGTTTTTTTGTAAACTAGTATGCGTATATAAAGAGAGAAAATTGGCTGCTTAAAATTTATTTTCTGAATAGCAATTAAGACACCAAAAGGAAATTCAAGAAGTTCAATTAAGATAAGAATGGAATAAAGAGAAGAGAAGGACTGCTTGTTGTTTATCCTGATTTATGGAGGTGGAACAACTGTTAATGTTCTTTTTAAATAGTTCTTAGAATCGGAATTTATTCTACAAAACGAACAGTTTGAATTATTAAGAGCATGAGTGGTTCATGAATAAAATTAGTAGTTGTTGTAATAACTGCATGATGTATGATTTAAAAGGGTACATAAATAAAATAACCAAGCTGTCTGAATTCCAAATTGTTGATGCACATTTAGCAGGGGCATCGATGACCACAACTGCTGATTTGATTAAAGTATCCAAAGAAACTATCAACAGTATGAATTCATTCACCAAGTATGGAAAAACAAAACCTCAAGGAGAGTTTACGTTTAGTAAATGCCAAAGGAAGAGCATCATCCTGATTGTCTCGTGTCAATCATAAAACATGGAGGACGATCAACAATGGTTTGGACCACAATATCTTGGTATCATTTAGGGCCTATCATCACCCTGAACGGGCGAATTACTGCCATTGATCACCTTGTTATTCTGGGTAACTAGGTTCATCCCATGTTGCAAACATCCTTTTCCACAAACAATACCATGTTTCAAGATGATTATTCTCTAATCTTGGTTTGAAGAGCATGCAACTTCCATGGCTTGCACAATTATGAGACTCGTTACGTTATTGAGCAACTGTAGATATATTTGGAGAAGAAAGGAAGAAGCAGATTTCCTCCATCTTCGTCGCTCAAAGAGCTTGAAAAGTTCCTACATGAAGAATAGTAGTCCATTCTTCCTCTTAAGACTGTTCAAGATTTGCTTGAATCCATTCCATGTAGCATACAAGCTGTTTTAAAAGCAAAGGGTGGCCCAACACCATACTAGCGCATATCTGTAACTCTTATCACAGGTGTTTCCATTATTTTGTCCATCTCCTATATATCCAGATCCATGCAGTTTGTTTCTTTTAGATTTAATCACTAAAACAGACAAGTAGTCATCGCAGTAATACATTGTCTACCTTCTTGATTTTCTGCCAAATCCGAGTTATCGGAAGAAGCTGTGCAATCCTCGCTTGACTGACTAATTAGGCAAACCGTGTGCAATAACAGCTATATCCACAAATTCTTAAAATCCTCGCCCATTCCTTTAACAACCATTTTTATTTTGACACTACGTCTTTTATGACATTGTGGTCATTACCATTCCTTAATACTAACTCGGTCTTGGTGAGAATTGCATGTAGGACAGCTGGGTTCCCCTTCTGTCTACTGACATGCTGGGGATTGGTTCAAAATTGCGAAATTTGAAGTCGAAGAATTTTGGGCTCTTGCGAACGGATTGGTTTTAAAAAATTCTGTCCTTTTATTGACCAAATTAGCATATTAAATCTTATTCTATAAATTAGCTTCATAGTCATATGCGATAGTTTATTTTTAAATTTACTAGAGATTTTTTAAGTTACTACTTAATATATGTAGAACCATTGTATCGGTAATTTTGCGCGAATATCAGAATATCATATCTTGTAACTTTTACTGTAGCGCGAGTTCTGGGTTTTTAGCGTATTAAAATAGGTATCTCGAAAGTTTGAATCAGGTAAGTTGGCATTTAATAGACAATTTTATTATCTATTATAATTTTACTTGGGTAACGGTATAGTGTAAACCCTTTGCTTTGAGTCCTAGTCCTCAGACCTGCAACTCAAAGCTACCAAAACCAAGAACATCTGACCCTACAGAATGACGAAACTTACCGAGCCCTCACCCAATTTACAATGGACCTATTCACCAGGCAGAAAGCGCTACCCACCACCATAGTATCCGAATCAATAGGTCAAACAGCCATGGTTGCAAACTGTTGCTGCGCATCGCTGAGCCTCGGATGCTAACGCCTTGGACCAAACTTACACAAGAATTGACGAACAAACCATTTGGAGTACAGAACCCAACTTGACCCCTCACATTTCGAGTAGTCAACTGGTCTCCCCACTTGATTTGGACAACACATTGAGAGTAGGAGTGTGCTATAGGCCTAATGATTCTGATGAGTATAATAAGAAACTGTACAGGGAAATAGAGTGGGCCAGTAAATCAGAGAGTCTTATTATGGGGGATTTTAATTTCCCAGATATTGACTGGAACTTGGTGGCTGGTCACTCACACACTAGCAAGGCTTTTGTGGATTTATTGGATGATTGTTTTCTGCATCAGCATGTTCGGGAGGCAACTAGAGGGAGGAATACTCTTGATTTGATTATCAGCAGTGATTCTTCATGCATTAAGAATCTGCAGATAAATGAACCACTAGGTGGCAGTGATCACAGTGTGCTGAAATGGGATTTACTCAAAGAGGTAACTACCATTAGGGGTAAAGGGAAGGGTTATTGCTTTCGTAAAGGCGACTACGATGGACTGAGACAGTATTTAAATTCTATACAGTGGGACCAACTGATGATGTTACCAACAGCAAATGCAAAATGGGAAGCATTCAAAGAACTTATCTTGGAAGCTACTAAGCTTTACATACCAACTAAGAAATATTGTTCAAGGTTTAGGCCTAAATGGATGTCAGATGAACTGATGAGGCATATGGCAGAGAAGAAACATGCATGGGATACTTACAAATTAACACGTGACACAGAAGCCTATGATAGATATAAGCTGGTCTGTAATCAAGGCGGATAGCCAGGCAGGAAAAGGCAAATTACGAGAAATCTTTGGCAAGGGACGCAAAGAAAAACAAAAAAGAGTTCTTTACCTATGTAAACTCTAGAAGGAAGGGGATGAATCAGATTGTTCCACTTGATATCAATGGTTCAGCTATTGATGATCCTGCTCAGGTGGCTAACAAACTAAATGAATATTTTGCATCTACATTCTCACATGAGGAGTTATTCAGGAGGGGAAGGAATGCCAGAGGTGAGTTAAACTCGGGCAGTAAACTACAGAATCTTGAAATAATTGGGAGTAAAGTGGAGGAGAAACTGTTGAAGATAAACACAAGAAAGGCACCTGGGGTGGATGGGATCTATCCAGTTATTGTTGTTTGGTTTTTTTAGGAGCATTAGCAACTAAGGCCATATTGCTCCGGGATATGCGGTGGTAATTCCCTGACCTTTCCGCATCCTCCGTATTTGGTGGTGACGGGCTCGAACCCCGGTCTAATCAAGAAGCGTGTGCTACTGCACTCCCGCTCCTTCCCACCTGGCTACGGAGTCGCCTATCCAGTTATATTAAAGGAGGCAGCAAAGGAAGAAAGCAAACGCCTAGCCATAATTATGAGAGCTTCTTTGGATTCAGGGGAGGTACCCATAGACTGGAGATGTGCAAATGTGACCCCAATTCACAAAGGAGGATCAAAGGCTGACACAAGTAATTATAGACCTGTGAGTTTAACTC